>NC_137063.1:46127345-46169845 GCF_032717465.1 Coenobita brevimanus | reverse complement strand
TCACACACGTCGGTTGGATTTATGATGCTGCTGTATTTGGTGATATGAAAGAGCCAATTCTCACCTTTGAAGACATACCTGAAACTTACCGACTCTCCACTTTCCCTGCCAAACAATGGAGAGTAAAAGGAACAATCACTATTTGCTGTCAGTATAAAATGCCAACGCAATTAAAAGAAATTCAGCTCAGTGATGGAGCGCGAGAGGCAGCGAGATTTTAAAAGACGCGAGCAAATCTTGACGTGTTGACATTTGACACAGATGGAATACCATAGCAGGCAATCGTTATAAGAACTAGGTACGTTGAAAAGCAAGACACCTTCGTTCTTATCTTTATCATGCTGGGTTTACGAAAGAAATATCACCACCCTGTTTCTGTCTCCCGCGTATGCACGGGATGGGGTGGCAAAGTAATCTCCTTTGGGACACGAATCACCGACGAGGGACATCCCATCTAGAATATGACCCTCTCCAGTGTCATAGGAAGTACGAGGCTACTTGTACTGTCCATATTGAGAGGGATGGGGTCGCCAGACCTTCGTGCCAATTTAAGGAAGGAGAAAGACTGCTACCATCCCGAGGCGCTCCTTTAGCTACACGCAGGAAATACACGGCCAGCATACTATCCTTGTCCTTAAGAAGAATGATGATATACTGAAAGGTCTTTTAGTTTCCAGATGCATCACACACTTATAACATAACTCCACTTGCATTTTATCCTCAGCTGGTAAAATTTCAGCACTAAACACACTCCTGTTCTTCACGACACGAAAACACGAAAATACCAGAGTCAGTACGAAGCAGCAGAGAAGTGACGTTGCAAAGGAAATACTCCACGAATACTAACAGAAGGACTGAACATTCACTAAAACTTTTCTATATGCAGCACATTTCCGTTTATCACGACACAAAAACACTATAGTCGATATAAAACAAGAGGGATGTGCCGTTGTAAAAGCAGTACTTCAACGTATACTGACAGAAGCACCCAGCAGCCAGCACCCAACCACCCCACACTGCACGCCCAACAGTTACTGGGCATCGGGGTCGCGGAAGGCCACTTACAAACGTACCTGCTGGGAAAGTGGGTCGTGGGCGATGGAGACGCTGACGGTAGGAGACAGCAGGAGATGGCGTTGGAATATATTAGAAACTGGACTATTAAAGACACTCTGAGTGCTAATACAGTGTCCAAATCAACCTGGGAGATGAGGGAGGTGAGTGAGGTAAGAGAGACTGAGGTGGACTAGCAGAGGCAAGGGCGGGGTGAAGTAAGGGCGGTGGGATAGAAGGGCGTGGAGGCTTGCGTCACCTTACAAACTTCTTACATCACCATCCCCTCACTGAATCAAGCTGTGTTAAAAACTACAGACACTTATTATCACGACATTTCTTCAGCTAATTCCTCTTGACAAAGATCCTACAACTCACTGCATTTGTCCTCGTGTGGTAAGTGGATTGAAAGTGGTCATTTAGGGCACAGAAACAGGAATGAAATTAACATACGATAAACCTTATGAGAGTAGAGGGGCGTGGCAGGGCAGGGCAGGACAGGGCAGGGCAGTAGCAGGGTGAGTGACGTTAATACACCAATTCGCCTTATCACTTCCAGTTTTTGCACACTTTTTCTTGGTCTACTTTACGATGTATTATAGAAAAAAAATGCCTTACATAATTCTGTCACTTCATATAAAGGTGATTTGCCAGGTTTCCCCACACTAAAAACATTAAAATACACAAACAAATAAATAAATGAATGCAAAAGTTGTAATATTTTTAACACATCCCTGGGTGTGACTGTCGTAACTTCCAAAGTATCTCCAAATCCCTGCACACTCTTGCATTTTACAGCCACGTTGGAAATATTCAGTTACAGTCATATTCTTAAAACTGGGAGGACGAAAGTTTATGCTGGCCTACACTTTCTGACACTGATTTACCGAACAGCTGTGGGCCTGGGACGTGTTTAGCTTGCATGCCACGTTACAGGCCATCCGCGGGAGCCTGGAAAGCAAATTGAACCCACACTATACGCTCTATCGGACACATTGCATCAAAATACCCATATATTTGCTTTTCCCGGTGCAGAGGTGGAGGTGCGGGAAAGAGTATATAAGTGTCACGGCGTACACGATGCGGAAATACGCGTGACACAAGTTACGTATACTGTAAATATATGTTTCTAGGCCTATATATATATATATATATATATATATATATATATATATATATATATATATATATATATTTTGCAAAGCGCGGACACGTATCAAAGAAAAAAAATCGTTCATGTAAACCCAGCCAAAATGCTGTACGAGTGAAACAATACAAAAAACTGATTAAACTTTTCTCATAACCAGACCCTCAAACCATCAGTGATTTTAAGACCGAGGTAGTACAAGAGGCATGAAGTACAGTACGCGGAAATACAGGTATCTCCATTAACGAGAAGTAATTTGAGCGTGATGTAGTGAAGGGCAGGGGAGGGGGGAAGGGGTGTAAGACGAGGGGGGTGAGAGTGAATGGGGTGGTGGTGGTGAGAGAGAGGGAGTGAGAGTGAATGGGGTGTTGGTGAGTGTGAGGTAGTAGGAGGTGGCAGTGAAAGTGAGGGATTCGAGAAAGATGGTGAGAGTGAGGGAGTGAGAATAAATGGAGTGGTGGTGGGGGTGAAGGAGAGAGGGATTATCGACGAGGGAGTGAGAGTGAATGGGATGGCAGTGAGAGTGTGGGACGGTAGGGTGTGAGAGCAAGGATGAGAGAGAGAGAGAGAGAGAGAGAGAGAGAGAGAGAGAGAGAGAGAGAGAGACTGGAATGAGTGCCGAGGAAAAATTTGCGGTAGACGTACGGGAAAATTTAGTCGTGTAGGAGAAATGGGCAAAAAGAAGGAAGAGATTATGCAACAGTAGACAGTTAGGCACCGAGCAGCGTGGAGTAGATTAGGGGTGAGGGTAGGCTAGGGGTAGATAAGAGAGCTGGGTAGAATGAGAGAGGCAAGATTGGGCAACAGGAGTGGCTGAGGTAGTAGTGAATAAAGGAAGTGAAAAATGAGGTAAAGAAATGCATTGAGTTTAGATATAGGCGTATGGGAGAGACAGACGTAAGAGATATTTGTGGAGAGAAAGGGAACTTAAGGCAGATAGTTATTATGAGTAAGATAATATGAGAGATGGTTATAAAGAGTTAGGTAATGGTGAGGCAGGTATAATGAGTGAGTAGGAATTATGCAAGAGTAGGCAGTCCGGTACCTTGGGGTGGCGGGTAGGGCAGCGTGGAGGAGACTGAGGCAGGGCTAGACTGGCAGGCTCCTTCTCACCTCCCTTCCGTCACCTCCGTCAGTCCCACACCCACCTGTCCTTATCCCGTCCCTTCCGCCTTCATCGACCTCTTCACCTCCACTGTCCTCAACTCGCCTTCACCCCCATCCTCACCTCTCCTCTGCCTCCAGTCCTTCACCCCTCTCCTTTTCTCTTCACACCTCTCCTCTATCTCCAATCCTTCACCCCTCTCCTTTTCTCTTCACACCTCTCCTCACCCCTCCTCTATTTCCAATCCATCATCCCTCTCCTCGCCTCTCCTCTATCTCCAGTCCTTCACCCCTCTCCTCACCTCTCCATTTCTTCATCCCTATCTTTGTCTCTCCAGAATCCCTCTTCTCCATCCCTCTCATTCATCTCCTATCCTTCTCTATCCATCGCTTGCCATTCCCTTCCCTTCATCCCTCTCCTCTCTCATATATCCTTCTCCTGTTTCTGCTACTCTCTTCTTTCCATCCTCTATAAATCCTTCCATTTCGTTCCCTCCCATTTATCTCCTAGCCTTCCCTCTCATCTCCCTCCCATCATTCCTTTCCTTCATCTCCATCCCCTCTTTTCCTCACCTCTCCTGTGTTCTCCTCTCCTTCATCCCTCTTCTTCATTCCTCCTGTCTCTGTTTCCCGTCATTCCCTCTCCTTTGCTTCCTCTCCTTTCCTTCCCATCTCCTTTCATTCTTTCTCTTTTATCCCTTTCATCACCTCTCCATATTTTATCTTCCTCATTCCTTCTTCTCCTTTCGTTATTTCCTCTATTTCCTCTTCATCCCTCTCTCCCATCCCTCTACTTTACCTTCTATTCTCCCTTCTCCCTCCCCTAACATTTCCTTTCCTACATCCCTTCCCTCGCCTTTCTTTCATCGTCTATCCCTCCCTCCCCATCTCTGCTCTCTTCCACCTCCATTCCTCTCCACCCCACTACTAATCATTTTCTCCACGCCCATCTCTTTGATAAATTACTTTCCTCTCGTTCTGGCCTCCTGTTCACTACTCACTAATTTCTCACTGCCCAACGGATGAAGAAACTAGAGAACAAAGTCTTTAATGAAACGAGACGGTAACTGTTTATTGTTTATCGTACACACGCACCCCACTTCCAAAGCACTGCACGGGAGGCATAAGAGACTTGGACAACAGACACCATCGGGAAGAGACAGGGTAACCAGACAAAAACTAGAAGGAAAACTAAACTGAAAAACGGACAAAAGTAGGCTATTCCCGCAACAACTAAGGCCATCCAAAGAAGTACACTGGGCTACAAACTCAGGCAAGCCATTCCACAACCGCACATAAACCTTCATAAAACACCTACTGAACTGAGTCGTCGAACAATGACGAAAGCGCATGATCCGGTACAGTCTCCCCTCCTCTCTTGTCACAGGAGTTGCGAATTTCCTTTCACCACAATTGGAAAAGAGATGAAGTTGTCACATATAAAGAGTAGAGGGTGAAATGCTTTTAGTTCCAATTACGCTTCATTTTGCCACCGGTATATATATATTTTCTCTCTCTCTCCTGCAGCGTCCCGGTATATACTCTACTGAAAAATCTCATCATCATTATTATTGTTATTTTTATGGTTATTATTGTTATTATTATTATTATGCGTATGTCAGTGTCGCCTGCAAGCTATGACACCGAACGCAATTAATGCTCTGCAAAATTTTACTCAAGTACAGAACTACCTACATGCATCCAATACACTGCTTTTTCCTCGACAATCGTGTTCTCTCATCTCGCACCTTTGATCTCGCACCTCTGATCTCGCACTTTTGATCTCGCACGTCTGATCTCACACCTCTGATCTCACACCTCTGATCTCACACCTCTAATCTCACACCTCTGATCTCACACCTCTGATCTCACACCTCTATCGGCCTTGATAATTCTCGCTGCATCTCCCCCGCCCATCCCCATCACCTTACCTGTCGCTTTACCTGTTAGTTTTTACCTCCCGCATCTTATCTTCGTTGTCAGTGTTCCTCTTCCTTGTTTATCATTTTTCCTTGTCGTGTTTATCCAGACGGGTGCCTGGTGGTCTAGAACGTTCCACACTGGCGTAGGTTCGATCCCCCAAAGAGGTGACTACAGGTATTTTGATTATTTAATGCCATCAAGAGAAGTAGGCTGATCCTCCACCGTGAAATCTGCTGGCCTATCGTAGCCTAGCCTCGGGACCCTACGCTTTGACTGGGGTAATATGGGATAGCCTGTTACTGTTTATATTGGCTGTTATTGTTACTGTTTATTTAGTCACTGTTTATCTTATCCCTATTATTATCCTTCTCACCCTGTTTAGTACGTGTCACACAGTCCCGTAATTGCAAGTCACAGTACCACATTAAACAAACTACGAAATAATCAGTTCGAAATACAGGCATCCGTGTTTTATATATATATATATATATATATATATATATATATATATATATATATATATATATATATATAGTTTCTCACTATACGGCTTGTTCCGTAATACAGTCGAGTCGATAATCCTTTGAATATGATGAGATTATAGGGGGAAAGGGATAAGTATGATTAGAACTCGCTAAATAGAGGATTTTTGTTAGCATGACTTTCACTCTGTTTCCTGCTGTTAACTTTGTCATTATTTTAGTACGGAAATATAGCAAGACTGTTCTAAATTAATCTAATGTGTACGTTTCTAAACCTTCAGAATAAAACTGAAGAAAAGGTTTGACGATGTTAGTGAAATTAATGTCTGATCATTAAGGCAGGAAAATACTTCATTATACAGTTGTCGGAAATATTCAATGTACCGCTTATTTTCCAGATGACTCTGTCAGTGGGTGAATTCCTGAGAAGATTGATGGCGCTGGCAAGAACTTTTAAAATGCAGTTTAATATGATGTATCACTTGCAACACCCACGAAAATTTTTTAGTGTGTGTGTGTGTGTGTGTGTGTGTGTATATATATATATATATATATATATATATATATATATATATAACTTGAGAGGCAGCCCAAAATTAGCAGGTAGCTCATGATGTGACCTGCAGTGTAACTGACTTTCCTTCTCAGGCTATCACCTCACCTAAGGAGCTGCTTAGTAAACTTCATTGGTGAAGTACATTCATTTGGGGAGAAACGTGAAATCAACTGCCAAATCTTTAATGTGGTGTCAGTACTCTGAGTATGCCAATCTCCCTTTTAGATGTTACTGGCACTGTTGCTATTACTTGGGAAATTAATAGCATTTTCTCATGTACCAATGACAGACGAACTTAGTGTGTGAAAGGCATTTCAAGTGCTGTGCTCAGAGTATGAAATAATAAGATTACTACGTTTCTGATGATTCTCCTAATAACCTTTTATACAATGACGTTATCATTTAAGTTTACTTATTTCAACTACCCTAAGATGGTCTGGCGCAACTCTGGAAAGATCTTTCGCAAAATCTGAGAAAAACTAGTCAAGACCATGACTAACTTTCCTCATCACAACATTTATAAGGGCTTTCTGAAAATGGCCGGTTTACGCTTTATCTTCCAGCAACCAACTCCTTCCTTCTCCCCTCTCTCGTCAAAACACACACACACACACACACACACACACACACACACACACACACACACTACCTCCTCTTCATCCCCATGCCAACTCTCTCTCTCTCTCTCTCGCTCTGGGTCATGAACGGCAAGGAAACCCCGATAATGTCACTAGTTCTTTGTAAACAACGAGACGAACCCGCCAAACCACTTATTTTCCTCGTTGTAGGACGCGGGCGTGGATCGCTATTTAGGCGGAGTTGAAATCTCCCAGTGCTGATAGAAGATGGATTGGAGTTCGCGTTGGGTACACTTTGGCTAACTAACGAGTGTGCTCTCTCTCTCTCTCTCTCTCTCTCTCTCTCTCTCTCTCTCTCTGTACTGTTTTTCATTTCTCAGCCTTATAATTACCAGTTCCATATCGTGTGTTTATCATTTCTGTTCCTTATATAATCCAGCAGTCAAACTGGCAATCTATTATTTTAACTAATTGTGTTACCTAATTTTGCACCTTACTTTCCATGTGCAACCTAACCAGGGAAAACAACCACCTTATTGCTTGTCGCCCTGAGTGATAAGCAAGTGGACGTGCTGACCTTTTGGCTCACCACTCTGTTAATTGCTATTGTATCCTTATCTGTGTTCATCTGTTGCTTAATTTAACGGCTAAGGTAACATGTGACAATCTGTATATATCATCAGCAAGAACCGACAGAGAGTGAACACGTGCCGGCATGAGGAGGGAAATACAACCAGCATCCACGTTTAATGTCCGACACCCCATGAGACGAATAAACTACTCCTGAGGCACCCTGGCTCCCGATGAAATACCACCGATATATGATCAACTGTATTACCTTGATTGATTAGGAAGGAAGTGCTTAACTTTCGGTCGTGGGGATGAACACCTTCTAGCAAACAGTTTTCCAGAAGAAATTGACTCATCGGGTTAAATGCAGGCTCTCACAGTCGTAGCCTTCACTGTTAGTCATGCCTCTGTATAAAGCATCATGGTTGAGCCGGTGTGAGCGCGAAGATAACAGAACCATTTTCCTTTCGGGGGATGTAAACACTGAGAAAATGTTTATAGTGAGGGAGAGTAAGAGAGTGACCGATGAGAGGGAGTGCAGTCCTTTGAAACTAACATTACTACCTGTGTGCTAATTAGAATGGCAAGGGGTTGAGGTGGGAAGAGCAGCAGGTGGGGCAAAAACAGCACTGAGGCAAAAACTGGGCTGACGGGCTACCTCTTCTTGCCGGGGCTGGTTAGAAAACAACACGCCTTTCCTGGAACACCATACCATTTTAGGAAACGGACCTGCACGTCACTACACTACACTATGCAATGCTACACTACACTGCACTACACTTCATTACGCCACGCTATGCTACACTACACTACGCTCTCCTAAACGTTATTAAACTACAAAACACTACACTACACTACAGTACACCCCTACGCTCAGGTAGTCTATGCCAAGATTAATAGAACAGGATTTAACTCGATGACAAATGGAACAGGTAATAAATGTTTGATATATGTTTCTTGCACGTTAATTAACTGCAATAATTCGCGCCACGACGAAGGGAAGAAAGGATGAAACTTTAAATAGATCGTGGTCTTTGGAACTCGGACTTTATAAATACTGAAATAATTACGCAATAAACTTGTCCTTCTTAGAGAGACCGGAAAAAGAATATGACCCACGTATTCCCTGAGTGTCGTAAGCAAGAAGTAAAAAGTGGCAGCCATCTGGTGTGTGTGTGTGTGTGTGTTTTTTTTTTTATGTGCTCGACTCTGGGCATAGGCTTCACAGCCTGCTCCGGAGGCCCAGTAGTCCTCCTACACACCATACACCTCTACATGTCACCACTTGGGCGCTAACACCCACCGTCCATATTGAATACATGCTAGGGCTGTCTCATACAGAACAAGTGTATTGGTATTAGCGGGGGTATTTTTACAACATGTCGGTGGGTCTTCTGGTAGACCGGTAAAGTCTGCTTTGAATTAAATTCAAATCCTTAAACCGTTCCCTGCCCCAGCGGGGATTTGAACCTGGGTACGGTAGGACCGCAGGCCACCTCTCTACCGATTGAGCCGCCGCAAGCAGCCTCGTAACTCCAGTGATAAAAGGAGTAAAAACATGGGACTGAAATTACTGTCTTTGCTGATCCATGTCTTGAAAAGAACAAAGTTTGCTCTATATTTCCTCATCTAATACTTGGATGAGGCGATGATGATGACGATATGATGATGGTGATGAAGGATAGGTACTGAATGTTTTATGATGATGATGATGATGATGATGATAGTAATGATGGTGATCAAAATGATGAAGCCGAAGATGATGATGATGATGATGATGATGCAGGACAGCTAATGAATGTTTTACGAGTTATCATTAAATTCCAAATCTCACCTGATAACTCAAAGTAAAAAAATGCTATAAAATTGTAACAGAGTAACTGGATATAGCGTACAGCAAGGTCCAAACGATCAATGTATTTCAGGGAGGCAGACAACAGACCATTTTCTTTTCCCCGGGTAAAGAGAATCGGATGAGTGATAGGGGTGAGGGAGGCCGATGGGTGAACTATGATATTTGTAAGACCTTTCCGTTCCCTTACCCCTCCACCTTACTCGCCAGATTATTTATATACACAGCATTACACAATACTTACTTCATACGCGCTGTCCTAGGATACTGCCCTGTATGTAATATGCGAAAAAAAGGGGATAATCAATTTATGTACATCAATGGAGGCGAGAGATGGCGTGAGATAAATACACACGGTGGAAAAGAATTAAAATATAAAAATGCATAAAAAGATAAAAGTAACATATAAGCAAATAAAACTAAACAATACAATATAGGTAAAAATCAATAAATGAAAATATATAATACATAAATATATAAATATACATATAATATAAATAGACAGGTAAATAGGTAGACAGGTAGATAGATGGATGGATGGATACATTGATAGATTCGGTAAAGTGCCAGAACACGCTGAAATTGGAAATAGAAAAAAAAAGTACAAATTAACCGATATCTAAAAAATATGTGTGATGCGTTAAGGCTGAATAAATATATAAGTGAATAGAGGTAAGATGACAACTGAATGAAAAATATGTATATATTAAAAAGATACACAAAATAGCATAATAAGATAAATGTTTAAAAGAAACTACTTAACAAAACATTACAATAACCAAATTCCCCCAAATGATATAAATGAAGAAAGATAAAACTGAAACAATAGCAGTAACTGATAAATGAAAGAGCCTAATGCACAAACAGAGAGAGAGAGAGGGGGGGGGGGAGCTACGAGACAGAACTGATTTTTAAAATTGTTTGCGCTTCTGCACGATATGTTTTCCGGGATTATGTCATAGGCCGACAGACCCATCCCTACGTTATCTCCCTACAAGCCTACCTACCTACATACCTACCTGCCTACCTGCATGTCTACTGCCCTACCTTTCCTACCTGCTACTTACCCACATACCTTCCTACCTTCCTGCTTAGTACCCACATCCTACCTACCTTCCCACTTGCTGCCTCCTGTACCTTCCTTACTCCCTATCTACTTATCTATTGCTCACCTACCTAGCTACCTACTTAACCACTCAATTATCTACCTGCTCAAGCCAAAAACCTACCTACCTACTCACTAAACCACTTAGCTACCTACCTACCCAATCCACCTACCTACCCACCTAGTTACCTACCTGTAGCCAATAAACCACTCAGCTGTCTACCTACCAAGTCCACCTACCTACCTACCTGCTTGCCCATCCACCCCACTTTCTACCATACTTTCCTACCTACCTGCCTTTCAACTTACTCACCCTCCTACTTACCTAAATACCTAACCCCTTTTCCCCTAAACATGGGAAGGTTGGAGGAAGGCGGCTTGGAGTGGCGGTAGGGAGTAGCCATAAGTGGTGACACATCTGGGTGAACTTCGGGATTAGGCGTCTGACAGAGAAACATGCACACCTAAATTCTTACATGTATACCTACCTTTTTAAAATGACACTTGTACCTACTTACCTGCCTACCTACCTACCTACTTAACTTTCTACCTACCTACCTATCTACTAAACTACCTACCTACGTGCATCTCTAAGCTATCGCAGACTGTAGGGGAAGCATCAATGTAATTCCGTCCACCCCAGGATTTTTGCTCCCCTGCACATCGACCTTCCCATCGCTAACACCGTCCCACACACAGCGCTCGTCTTCAAAGGGTGTACTCCCTCCACCCCGTCCCACCTCCATTTCAGCCTGTTCCCCCTGCTCCTTTCCACCCATCCCTCCCAATTCATGTTTCCCCCAAAGAATTTTTTTTTTTTTTTTAAATCGCCGACCAACCCATGTCGCCCATCCGCTCAGCCAACTCCCAACCTACATCCCTCTCCCTCCTTCCCTTCTCTTCCTCCAACCACCCCCTCCGGCACTACCTGGTCGTCTGCCAATTACTCCACCGTGCCACTCACGACCATGCCTTGTTCCGGGTTACGCTCTCCATCTCTACCCTTTCCCCCCCTCCCTCTTACCTAACCAGCCTTTTTCCTCTCTCTGTCATTTCCTTAGGATAGCTATACATCTGTCTATCTTGAGATATACTCTCTGTATAATCTATAGTACATACATATATATAAGAATGTTCCCATATATATAGTTAGATAGATAGACAGATAGACAGATATGCAAATAGTCTTGTTATGGCCCAAGTAAACACACTTATGCTTCCTGTTAATTCCAAGGAAAGTAAAGTTTAGGCGGATATCATGTTATTTTATTGTAATGACTGACAAGAAAAAGAGTCATATATAATTTTATTCCATATCGTACGTACTTTTTTTTTTTTTTGCCACCGCCAAAGGATTATACGTATTTTGCATCAAGGAGACCCGGAAGACTCAATTGTCTCAAACTGCCATTTAATCCATTACGCGGTATTTCAACTGCGTTCCTTTAAACGATGTCATTCAACTGATAATCCCGTAACGCTGAAAGGGTTTAGTAAGACACATAAATAGGTATTCCAAAATTGTTATCAAGTTTAGAATGAATAACGCAAAAGCTGAGTATAAGACTTGTGCTAAACGGAAATAAAATCAGCTAAACGGAAATGCAATCAGCTTCAAAATAAGAGATCTGATTCCTTACCAGATGCAAAGTGGGCTACAAGCAATATCCAGGGAATAAATATGAATCCTGACTACATGTAAGACAAGTAACTTCCATTGCGGCTCTTCCTTTGTTTCAATCGGATCAGCTATGAGATGCAAATTACTTTTAAATTTTACGCATCTCTTCTATGCTCTGTGTGTCCTCAATAACTGGCTTAAATATCCATTAAGAGTGTAGAACCTTCGTTATTCTCGTTTAGTTATTCTCCTCTGGCTGCCGTCACTTGATTTTTATTAACTTGCGGGAAACTCATTCTTTCTTAAAGCTTACGGTTCCAGACTCTTCTTGTCAAATCTGTACAAGTTTCCCAGGCCTTCAATGTTCACAGCAGAAAAACATAAGGTAATACTAAGGTTGGGAATTCAGAAAACGATGATCATCAGAAACACTATTTACGTTTTTTCCCCCCCCCCCCTATATTCTTGTGCACACCGTTCTCGGCCTACCTCTTCTTCCAACACCCACTTGTCATTCAGCTCTTGCATTATCACTTCACTTCTCTCTTTGGTGAAACAATTAGCATAATGTTAATATGGATGTGCTGGGTTGAACTGTTTTGATTCACGTCACACCCCTCACCTTCCTTTCACACTTTTCTCTTCCCCTCACCACCACCCCTTTCCCTTGTCTCCTCCCTCCTCCCCCCCTGTCCCTTCCCTTCAATCCACTCCTCCCCCTGCCCCTTCCCCTCATTCCTTCTCCCTTCCCCCTTCCCTCACCCGTTCCTCCTCCCTCGTGCCCCTTCCCCTACCCTCTTCCTATCCCCTCTGGACCACTCTTCTCTCCTTCACTCTTTCCCTTTCGCCTTGCCCTCTCTCCCTCACGCCTTTCCCCCTGCTCCTTTCCCTTCTCCATCTCTCCCCTTCCTCTCATTCCTTCCAATCACCTCTCTCTTGCTCGTCTTCTTCACCTCTCCCACACCCTATCCCCATCCTCTCGCCCCTTTCCCTCACCCTCACCCTCCCCACTTCCCCCTGACCCTCGCCTTCAGGGAAGAGATGGGGGAGGGAGGTGGAGAGGGGAAGGGGGCGTGAGAAGGAAGCGGAACAAGAATACTAATAATATTCCAGTAAAAGGATTTTCACAAGCTTCATCGTTTTACATGTCATATACTTTCCATTTTAAATTCAAACATTATAGAAACATCTTTGTGTATATTTTTCGAGATAAGATTACAAGAAATACAGCATGCCAAATAAATCATTGTAATCCATTTATTTATATTAATGTACCATATAATAATGAATTTCGTTTTACCCGCTTTGTAATACGATAAGTTTAAATCCTGAAATTTTATTAGTTTTGTGTTTAAAAAATTGTGGTACTCGTCGAAAAAAAAAAAAATTAGAATTACCTCCTTGGCGATGATTCTTCCCAAGTTAAGAGTCACTGCTATGAATAGTCACAAGTGAGATTGTTGGTGAAGAAGAGTGATATTAATATTCTATCTATTATAGTGAGAGTCTGAAGTGAAAACAGTGATATTAATATTTCAAGCTTCTTTCGCCCATTTGCCAACTGATCATAGAGGGTAAAGTTAAAGAAGACGAAACTAACTATATGCTTCCAATAATCTAATAGCCTAGCAGATCATCTCTAAATCTATCCGAATTTAAAGAGATTACACAGGTAGCCCTTTTTTTTTTTTTTTTAATCCACATATTAGGACAAGACACTGGGCTTTTTTTCTTCAGTATGAAGGAGGAAGCATTAACCATCATGCAGCGTTCACTAAAACAAAGAAAAACAACGAATATTTCGTAGGTGATCACCTCTAGGGTTCATTAATTAGGTCACCTGGGCCGGTATTCTCGTCGGTTAAGGACGCTTCTTAACATCTTTTCTTAAGCTACTTATTTTGCTTAGTACCAATCATTCTCCTGTTCTATTATATAAGTCCTTCCAACACGGCCATACTCTACACAAGATTACGTACAAAAGGATGTTAACCACCCATATACAAGAATAAATCGCGAAGGAGTAGGTGTTAGGGAGTTTCTTACCCGACGAGAATACTGACAGGATAGTTACCCCCTTCATGGTTAGGGCAACTCTTGTTTTCTAATCTAGCTAACATTATAAAATTTCGTTCACCAGAAAGTGTTACCTCTTCAGCTCGATTACGTATTTTTATTTTATTTATTGATGATGATGATGATGATGATGATGATTTGCTGCCACCAAATATCTGTTAAAAGCAGTGTATCCAGGCATCTCGAAATGAATGTTTTCATTATCCTCGATAGGCAAAAAATTTAAAAAAAAAAAAAAAAAAAAAAATAGGTTCTCCTCTTCGCAAATTTCTCTGGGAAGGACAATTTTGGCAAGCTCTCCATTTAGTTCTTTCTTTTTCCGTAAGTAAATAAACAAATAAATATAATAAATAAATAAAGGAATAAATAAGTGGTTATATAATTATTACTGTTGTAGTTGTTCTTACTGTTGTTCTTTAAGCTTGTTAATAACGTTCTTCTCTGGTTTGATGATGATGATGATGATACTAGCGTTCTTGTTGCTTTTGTTGTTGTTGCTGCTGTTGATAATGGTGCCACTGTTGTTGTTGTTATTGTCAAGAAGGGTGAGTTTAAAGGGGCCAACAAGTTTTTGCAATTCTCCCAGTCGCGTGATGGTGGTGAAATAGCTGTGCCAGAGCGCGCGCGCGCGCACGCACGCACACACACACACACACACACACACACACACACACACACACACACACACACACACACACACACACACACACACACACACACACACACACACACACACGCATTTATTTATACTATACACACATTCTGTGTGTGTGTGTGTGTGTGTGTGTGTGTGTACGCTGAATATATAACTGGACAGGTGGACAGACAGATTGGTGATATGACAAAGAGGGACAGACTTTTTGCGGCCATTGTACTCTTATCTGTGGTTCTTCCTGAGTAGGGACAATTGAGAGAGAGAGAGAGAGAGAGAGAGAGAGAGAGAGAGAGAGAGAGAGAAAGAGAACAAAGACTGAGACCCCATTTGCATACTGACACTGAAATGGGTGGGGGGGTGGGGGGTAGGGGGTGAAGCGGAGGGTGGAAAGCGAGTGGAAAGAGTGAGTGAGGGTGGAGGGAAGGTAGGGAGGGTGGAGAGTGAGGGAGAGGATGGAAAGAGTGAGAGCTGAGGGTGGGAGAGTGGGGTGGGGGGTTGGTGGAGAGTGGCATGGAGTGAGAAAGTGAGAGGGTGGAAGAGTATGGTGGGAGGTGGAGGGTGGAGGGTGGGGATCGAGAGGGTGGAGATGGAGTAAAAGTGGGTGTAGAGAGGGTGGGCATTAAGTACTGTACAGTAAGAGAGAGAGAGAGAGAGAGAGAGAGAGAGAGAGAGAGAGAGAGAGAGAGAGAGAATATCAGAAAGCAAAACGGAGAGACAGACAGGCAGACGAACCGAAGGACAAGCAGAAGAAAGCTTAACAGACAGACAAACAGCCAGACAGACGGAAGCCAGTACAAAAGACAAAGAGGGAAGACAAAGCAGACAGGTAAACAGACAAACAAGAAAAATAACCAAACACAGACAAACATACCTCAAACCATCCATTTCTAAACACGTTTCTTTAATCTTCGGGAATAATCTTTTTTCGTCTTTTTTTCTTTCATCCACGAGAAGAATCTTAATTAATGACTCAAGGTGGCAATTTACGTCTGATATATTCCAAACAAATCCGAATGAGTATGGAAATAATTCAGTTGACATGGAATTATCAGACAAATAAACAAATAAATAAATAAATAAATACGCTATACTGCATATCCTTACTTTAGCTATTCCTCTCTCTCTCTCTCTCTCTCTCTTAAGTCCCGGAAAGGATGGCCACAAACGAATCGTCTCCATATCATTCTGTCCACAGCCATCACGCTGCCTTCTCTCCACTTTCAGTCCCCTTCTCTCTCTTTACTTCTCCACCCCATCCCTCCACCTCATCCTCGGCTTCCACGTTCCTGTCTCCCAGTCCACCTCACTCAGACACTCTCCTAGTCAGTCTCTATTCTCACAACATAGACCATAAACACACACACACACACACACACACACACACACACACACACACACACACACAAATATATGTCTTTTCCACAACAATACTTTGGTTTATTATTATGCATTTTGTTTCGCTTTTTTTTTTTTTTACAACCAACGGAAATGAATTTAAAAAAAAAAACTTATTGTTCGTTTCTTGTTTCCGCTTCGAATTTTTCCCACAAACAGTATATATTCTGTCTGTGTCCTTCATACAGTCACACATCATCATCATCATAATCACCACCACCATCATCAACACCACCACCATCACCACCATTAACATCATCATCATTAACATCATCATAATCACTATTACCATCATCAGCACCACCACCATCACCACCATTAACATCATCATCATTAGCATCATCATAATCACCATCATCACCACCATCACCATCATCAACACCACCACCATCACCACCATTAACATCATCATCATCATCATCATAATCATCATCACCATCATCAACATCACCACCATCACCATCATCAACACCACCACCATCACCACCATTAACATCATCATCATCATCATCATAATCATCATCACCATCATCAACATCACCACCGTCACCACCATTAACATCATAATCACCATCACCATCATCAACACCACCACCATCACCATCAACATCATCATCATCATCATCATCATCATCATTACTATCATCATAATCATCATCACCATCATCAACACCACCACCATCACCACCATTACCAACATCATTATTAACATCATCATAATCACCATCACCATCATCAACACCACCACCATCACCACCATTAACATCATCATCATCATCGTCGTCGTCGTCATCATTATCAACACTACCATCACCATCACAACCATCACTACCCCCATCACCACCACCACCACCAACAACAACAACAACACAAACGTCACCACCACTACCACCACCACCAGCACACCAATTACTCTCACTGACCATGCGAGTGCGGCGCTAATAAAAAAATGAGGGGACGGGAGGGAGGGGGAGACTCAGCTAAAGTGACAGAAAACGAAATGCAGGGAAACGGGAGTGGGATCTTGTCATGCAATTAAACTCCCTGATTAAACTATGTGGCAGGGAGGGCGAGGCAGGGAGAGTGAGGCAGGGAGGGTAAGGCAGACAGAGTGAGGCAGGGGAAGGGTGAGGCAGGGGGCAGAGGTAGGAGGGAGAAAGGGAAGAAAAAGGGGAAGGGTACCGATGAGAAAAGAAGGAAAGGGAGGAGGGTAGGGAGGGAGAATGGAAGAAGTATGAGGTACGAGAGGTAAGGTTGAATGGGTGAGGCAGAGGAGAGGTACAGAGGGTGAGGCAGGGGAGGGTGAGGCAAGGGGGAGGGAGGTGAGGAAGGAAGGAGGGTAATCAGGGAAATGGGTTGGGAAGCATCTCTCTCTCTCTCTCTCTCTCTCTCTCTCTCTCTCTCTCTCTCATGTTGGGGAGGGATATAAGAGTCGTTGATTGCTTTACTGTAATTAACAGATATCGTCCATTCATCTAGTTCTCTGCTCACCCCGTCCTCTCACTCCACGTATAAATTTCGTCATCATGATATGCTAAGTTTATGCTAAGTTTATGCTAAATTTGATAGGCTCTAGTGTAGCTATGTAATACGTTTCTGCTACATTTAAGGCACATTATGCTAAATTTACGATGTTTACATATTTGAAGCGTTTGTGGCGTAGAGGACCGTGGCTAGGTTCTCGTATTTTAGAACAGGTTATGCTAGGAGATTGCAAGAACATTTTTGAGGGTAGCAGAACGCCCTAAGACCAAGCCAGGATTTTACAGGACAGAAAAATCCACCAGTCGCCTTTGGGAGATTCAAACCTTTTATCCACTGGGGCAAAACAGCGCAGCAGTCGCGATCAAACCGAACTTCACCTCCCGCCAAACGGCCAGGTGTGTCAGCCAGGAAATCAAGGTTACTGAGTCGGAAACCAGTGCATATATTTTACAGGCGATGCGTGAGGTTCATTTCAAAGGCCTGACCTCACACGCGACAAGCCGAAACGAATCTGAATATCGGTTGACCTCTGTGTATATCTATCTATCTGTCTATCTTTCTATCTATCTATCCATCTATTTATTTCTATCTATCTACCTTCCTATCTATTTATATCTAACTGTCTGCTGGTTCTGTCTATTGGTCTGTCTATCTTTTTTCTATCTTTTCATCTATCCATTTATCTGTCAATCTGTCAGCCTGTCTGTCTGTCTCACTATATCTTAATATCACAACGCCGTTAATTTTTCAAGCCCAAGAATTATATCCACACACGGAAATGCCTGCTAAAAAAGACATAACAGTTTTGGCCCTACTTGGACCTTTTTCATGTTAGAAGGTAGTAAAAATGGCAACATATATATATACATGAAACAAGAGGTCGCTTTTATAACTCACAATTATCAGAGCCCCCCCCCCTCTCCCTCTCTCTAATTACGTCCCTGTTTCCATTGTTACAAGCGACTTATTTTTATCTGACGGAACTGAGTCATGGAATTCGATGACCCTTACTTATATGGTAGGAGTGAATCTCCTTGGTTACTCGTCAAATCACCCTCCAGTCTGACTACACTTGACCATCAACCGATCTAACAGCGGGTAGAGATCTTTGTCAGGTTAAAGTACACACACACACACACACACACACACACACACACACACACACACACACACACACACACACACACACTTTTGACTCATAACTTCCACTTCCTACTCTGCTTATTATTATTATTTTTTTTTCATTTTTTTATGGCACTGCTACATTAGACTCTCAAAAACACTGCATCATTACAAAAAATAAATAAATAAATAAATAAACAGTGCATTCATATTTCATACAATTTTAGTCTCAACATTTTGGCATTCGAGTTAAAAAAAAAAAAATTCCCGTATCACAAAATCAGATTAATTAGTGAAACAGATATGAAAGAAATATTACTAGATAAAATACGGTGTGTCGAAGGCGGAAGTTGAAATATAATGATGATGGTGGTTGGTATACTTTGTTATTGCAATCACGGCTGGTCATTTGGTGGAATTGTTAGTGGAGTAGAGCGGCAGAGAGGTATGCCTGAATGTACTCTCTGTCTGTCTGTCTGTCTGTCTGTCTCTCTGTCTCTCTCTCTGTCTCTCTCTCTCTCTCACACACACACACACCCACACACACAACCTTGAACATGGCGTGTGTCGCTATCAGATAAATGCAACTAATTACACCTACCCTTCATAATAAACAAAACAGAACCAATTATACAAAGCTTTCATTAACCTGACACCTAATTAAGCACGCGTTCGGTACCTGTCACATGTAGTCCCCAGTACAAGGTCACACGAGGCCACACAAGGTCAAATTTCTTAACAAACATCGGCAATACGCGCAGATAGTCGGTGTATTCCTCTCAATAATATCTATCTATCTATCAATCTATTTATCTATCTATTGCCAGACGCCTTAATCCCGTAAGGGGTGGCCACAAACAAATCGCCTCCGTGTCGCCCTGTCCCCCGCCCTTTCATTGCCCTGCTCCCAGCTCACACACCCCTCTCTCATGTACCTCTCCACTCCATCCCTCCATCTCATCCTTGGCCTCCATCTCCTACGATAACTTTAATTTTCACTGCAAGATACCTCGTACCTCCTTCAACCTAGTATCCTCCTTTTTTCTTTTTTTTTCGTTATGCCTTCAGACGATTTGATGCTGGCACTGAAATATAATAATGTTTCAAATTGCTTCATCCTGGGTTTTAAAATGTAATGGATAGCGACTTTTTTTTTTTTTTTGGTGTGTGGGGGGGAGGGGCACGTACGGTAAAAATGAAAGTGTAATTGTTCTCTTGAAACGTGAAAATTTAATCTAGTTGTGATGAGGATAAACAATGGGGGTTATGGAAGTAATTATGCTGGTGAATTTACTGTAGTTCCCCCTCCCCTGTGTGTTTTGTGTGTGTGTGTGTGTGTGTGTGTGTGTGTGTGTGTGTGTGTGTGTGTGTGTGTGTGTGTGTGTGTGTGTGTGTGTGTGTGTGTGTGTGTGTGTGTGTGTGTGTGTGTGTGTGTGTGTGGAACTCTGTCTGTCTGTCTGACTGCCTCTCTCTCTGTCTCTCTCACTCCCTCTTAATTACTCGGTGCACACAAAATCAGCTATCTCTTGGGCTATCTCTGGTGGGCAGAGATGGGGCAAATGACATACCCTATCTACCTACATCTTCCTTATATGACTCCGGGAGACTCGAGATTACTCTCTCTCTCTCTCTCTCTCTCTCTCTCTCTCTCTCTCTCACGAAAGTCCACATTCTAAGCGCTGTGTTTTTCAAGGCACTAGATTAATAGAAGCACGCAGGCTGAACATCAATAAAGTCTACGGAATCCACACTCCATTTTCCACTCAATGTAATCAGCAAGTATAATTTTAATGCAAGAACGATCATAAATAAATATAATCTAGGCCTGACCCGCTACTCTTTTTTGAGGAGATTTTTTATGGTTACGAGGGGTATTTTTCATTTTTAAATCATTGAAATGATTTGTTTGGGAGTTACTGAAGAAGCCAACATTCGCTCTCTCTCTCTCTCTCTCTCTCTCTCTCTCTCTCTCTCTCTCGCTCTCTTATAAGCACATACACCCCCAATTATTTGTCAGGTGTAATATATGCATTAAATCATAGTATGGGAAAACTACGGGATCATCTCACTGAAGTTATGTAAAGCACCATTTTCACAGTTGTTTGATGTCTGCTGCATCAATAATAATAATAATAATAATAAAATACTGATGATGATGATGATGATGTTGATGATAATCTATCTGTTTATAGCGAGATGCCCAGTGGCGTCACCAGGGGTCAGATTTTGGGGGGGCTGTAGCCCTGGTGTAGGTAGAAGGTGAGAGGGGCGAGCAAAGCGAGCCTATGGAGCTGGGGGATACGGGGGGGGGCGCTGAAAGCCCCCCCGAAAATTTTTTCGGAAATTGAGCAGTTTTAGGGGCATTTTTGAGGCCTACAGATGAAGAAAAAGTAAAATAAGGTCTCACAAGCTATTAGTATGAAACTTATAGGACACATGAATATTGATGAGAGAGAGAGAGAGAGAGAGAGAGAGAGAGAGAGAGAGAGAGAGAGAGTGTGTTTTAGCCTACTTTCCCACTCTGTCCGTTTAGGACAATATATTTGCAACAATGAGAAATAGCCTAGGCCTAGCCAATTTAAAAATAAATCAATAAAAAAAATCCTGGCCTAAGCTTCATAAAATGACTACTGAAATAGTTTGATATAGGGCTACTTACACATGTCTGAATGGGTTCAGCTTTGGGGTTATCTGGGGTGGTAAATTTTTACATGTGGACAATACACCCCCCAGGTAGTGCAATATATTTTTCTGGCAGTTTTTGATGCGATTCAAATGTTTCTGACCTTCATTTTTGTCGGAAAAGCCCCTCACCGAACACAATAAAACTAACCAAACCAAACCCAACATACCTAACCTATCTTAGGGGAGTAATAATCAATTTCCGAATGGGGTAATGGGGGTTATTTGTGATCCTTAGGGACTATACTATACGATAATGGTGCTAAAATTCCAAAACTGCATATTGTCCACTTTTGCTTCTGGCATCTCATTCCTAGTAACAGCCACTTTTTCTTGGCACTCATCTGAGTCTTCTTTGGAGGTGCGGGTGCGAAAGAATTTCCTTATGTCACCCTGTCCCTGAGGATTTTTAGATGACCTTTTCATCACTTGAGTGGCTGCTGGCTGATATCCGCAAATGTATTATTGTAGAATAGCCTATAAAAAGGAAATGACATTCAGTTCTGACAGTCGAGTGTCGACTGAACAAACTAAGTACTTTATAGGCTAGATCTCATATCTGTAAAAACAAAAATGAACAGGTAAAGTGAGGTGGGTAGCAATATACCGGAACGTAGTAACGTCTATACAGCCACTGAAACCAATACATTCAAATAAAACCGAAGACAACACAGGATTTGGCCACAGTTCACAGACACTTCTCAATGTAAACAAACATTCCCAGTTCCGATCCTCCGAACATTCGAATTTGTGAAAAATTGCATAGATCAGATATTTTAGCCTGCATAATCCAATTTTAAAGCTCCGTGATTAATATATACCATATTATATATTGTAAATATGTAAGTCCGATAAATGTAATACAATCTTGCATTCTTTGTGCAATAAATATATTTCAAAGAAAACCAAGCTTGGAAAAAGTATATGGGAAACTAATATATTATAACTATTATGATTTGAGTCATAGGTTTACGTAAATTGTGAATAACTAATCACATTATATAGCTATAAATAATATTGTATTAAACTAATATGGATGCACGAATAAAAGTGGATTGGCGGTAGGGGGTTGGGGGAAAGCTAGGTGGGTCAATGCCGAGCTGCAAGCATATTATGTAAGCTGGTGATTTTTTATTATTAATATTTTGGGGGGGCTGCAATTTTGGGGGGGCTGAGTCCTTGATTTGGGGGGGCTAAGCCCCTAGCTCCCCCCTGGTGACGCCACTGGAGATGCCATAATCCCGTAACGTGAGGGATGACCGTTTGTCTTTGAGTTAGTTGTTTTACGGGGAGGGGCACTAACCCTCCGCCGACCCACACGTTGACACGTAGGGAACACGCGTGGGTTGGTTATATGGTTGCCACCAAGCGTTGTAAATGGCTCCTGGCTTACAGGAAACCATTAGGCTTGTCAATCAAAGTAAAGCCACCTGGAAAGGAAAGAAAAGCAATAAAAAGTGACATGAAAGATGGGAGAAACAGGAAGAGAAGAGGGCAGACACAGAAAAATAATGACAAAGGCGAAGGAAGAAGTAGCCAGCACTACATCAGATCAGTGGATGATGGTCGCCACCACCTACTACCATCCATCCATCCATCATCCAATCCTATGTTGCCCCATGAGGAGCGTAGGAGCCCGGGGCTAGGCCAGTTGGTCCTGACATTTAAGACGAGAGTGACATGGGTGATAATACTAATACTAATAATAAAAACGATAAAATTATTATTATTATTATTATTATATTTGTATGACTCTTTTATGACTATTACCGGCATCATCAATAATTTCACCATCGTCAGTATCAGCAGCAATATAATCACCACCACCACCATCATCATTATAATCGTCAGTCGGCATTAGTCTACCAATTCACTGCAGGAAAAGGGCTTCTCTCAATCTTGTCCACTCCGACCGCTTGCGTGTTAGCCTGTTTCATCCCATCCTAGCACTTCTATTTATGGCATGAGGTGAAGAACGTGTGATTACAACTGACAGAAGAAAAAAGGTAGAGGAGGGGATGGCCGCAAATTATTTAAGTATTCTGATTAAATGGAGCCACAACAACGAACAGTGCACTGGGTTCACGTTGAGATGAACCTGGAGCCACAAGAAGGGGAAGAAGAAGAAAAAAAAAGAAGAAGAAAAAGAAGAAGAAGAAGAACAACAACAACAACAACAACATTATCATCAACATCACCATCATCATCAACGTCAACATCATTATCACCACCACTACCAACACCACCATCACCACCACCACCACCACCAACCACCAACAACAACAACAACAACTCAGTAAACATAACGTCACATCGCCGTAATTTGAATGTGATTTACAAAACTAACTAATCTAATTGACTGTTCAGGATTTTTAAAAAAATTATTTACATAACTGATACAACATAAAAGGCCTCCCCTCTGCACTGCATTAGGCCTCGTTACCTGTGTGTGTGTGTGTGTGTGTGTGTGTGTGTGTGTGTGTGTGTGTGTGTGTGTGTGTGTGTGTGTGTGTGTGTGTGTGTGAGAGAGAGAGAGAGAGAGAGAGAGAGAGAGAGAGAGAGTGTGTGTGTGTGTGTGTGTGTGTGTGTGTGTATGTGTGTGTGTGTGTGTGTGTGTGTGTGTGTGTGTGTGTGTGTGTGTGTGAGAGAGAGAGAGAGAGAGAGAGAGAGAGAGAGAGTGTGTGTGTGTGTGTGTGTGTGTGTGTGTGTGTGTGTGTAGGCAGGTAGTAGTCGGGTAGGTAGGTAGACAGGTAGTAGTCGGGTAGACAGGTAGACAGGCAAGTAGGTAGGCAGGTAGTTGTGTTGAGGGGTTCATTTTTATATTACGTTTCCTCACTATTTTCTGTTTCTCTCTGTTTGGTTTTGTTCGTGGATTTTGCTAGCTGTTCAGAGTCTGTTTTTTTCTGTTTTTATTTCGCGTGTATTTCATGTTTCCTTTTGTATATTTTAATTGAGTTGTGTGTGTGTGGGATGTTATTTTATTTGTGTATGTTGTGTTTTTGTGTGTATTTAACTGTGTGTGTGTGTGTGAGAGCTTGTGTATGTGTGTTTGTGCTTTGTGTGTGTGCGTGTATGATTATGCTGTTTTATTTATGTAGTGTGTGTGTGTGTGTGTGTGTGTGTGTGTGTGTGTGTGTGTGTGTGTGTGTGTGTGTGTGTGTGTGTGTGTGTGTGTGTGTGTGTGTGTGTGTGTGTGTGTGTGTGTGTGTGTGTGTGTGTGTGACAGTCCACATTGCATTTTTAACATTATCCCTAAAAGGCCATCCCAGAAACCAGCCAACAGTATAAAATACAAATTCCTCCCCCCCTCTATGTATCTACAGTATTATCTGTCTATCTATTTATTCCCACTCTGTATAACCTATTTATTTCAACTCCCTATAATTTATATCTTCCAACCCATTTAATCTATCTACTCCAACCTCATATAATCTATCTACTCCAACTCCGTATAATCTATCTCTCTATCTATCTATTTATCTATTCCCTACCCCGTATAATAACAGTGACCGAAATTACGCTCAGCGCTTATTTAATGCAATAGTAAGCAATTTCTCAGCTACAAACATCCACCACAATATTCTCTTTTTCGTGGTTAGCAAATTAAGAGAAAGAGGGAAGGGATGATTTTCAAGTTAGCTCCGTTCATTATTGTATGTGTGTTAAAATGAGGTCTAGTTAGGTTAGTTGATTAGGTCAGGGTAGATTAGATACGACAAAGGACTCTCTCTCTCTCTCTGTCACACACACACACACACACACACACACACACACACACACACACGCCCGAGAGGAGGTGACCCCAAAAGACACGCCAAGGAAACTCAACCTTATTTATTGATCCAGGAATGTCCAAACACAAGTTAGTACCGAACAAGGGTTACAGGGGGTTAGTAGGAGGGGTTACAAAGGCTACAGGGGGTTACGTAGGTTGGGGTTGTTACAGCAGCACCGCGGTATAGGCAGCCACCCAGCCTAGAGAGGATACAGCGGAGAGATCTTTGTATTTTGTGGAAGCGGAGAAATTTCTGTAACACTGTGAGAGAAAGAGTTGGGTTTGTGTTGTTTGTCTTGTATTTTGTGAGAGAAATTGTGTCCAGATTATTATTATTATTATTATTATTATTATTATTATCTTGTAGTCTGAGGGATGAAGAGTGTACTGTATTTCTAGTTTTAAGTTACCTTTTTTTTTATGTGGGGGGGGAGGTAAAGAATTTTTGAAAGTTGTTAGGGAAAGGGGGAGTTCTTGCAGTAGTGTGTGTGTGTGTGTGTGTATTTATGTATGTATGTATTTATGTATGTATATATGTATGTATGTATGTATATATGAATGTATGTATGTGCTGCGTGTGAGAGAGAAGAGATTTGTATTATATGGTGAGCGGTATGTATCTTGTCGGGGGTGTGAAGATATGTGTAGGACAGACAGTAGTTACAGAAAAAGGCTAGATTGTGTATTTGAAGGAGGAAGAAAATACATGTAAAACTGGTAAAAGTACAAGGTTAGTTATGTATCTTTTTGTATTCTGGGAGTGCGAGAGAGTGAGGGAGTTCTTGTAATAAAGCTTTTAAGGGTCTATGCTTAGGTATGTTCTTGTATTTAGCATAAGTTTTGTTGAATACTGAGTAACTACTTATTATGCTTTTCATTTTTGAGAAAGAGAGAGAGAGAGAGAGAGAGAGAGAGAGAGAGAGAGAGAGAGAGAGAGAGAGAGAGCGAGCAGGAAACTTTTTGTATTATCAGTGACAGGTAGACAAATAAGCTTAGTTTATGTAATTTATTTTGTAAGTAGCAAGAGACTGGTGATGGTATTATGTATTCTGACTGGGTGGTTGACACATATGACAAGCTATGTAATCCATGTATTCTATAGCTTCTCTGTAACCTAGGACAAATTTATATAGATCTGTAATTTATATATATATCTTCTAACTTAAACTATATATATCTCTTCTAAATAAAAAATAGAACAAGATGTCTGTAACTAATTTATATATAACTTCTAACTTATATATCTTTTCTAAATACAAAATAGAACAATAGATCTATAACTAATTCATATATATCTTCTAAATTATTTATCTCTTCTAAATCGAAAATACAGCAACACTTTTGTAACTAACTTATATACTGTATTTATCTTCTAACTTAAAATCTAAATCTCTCTTCTCAATAAAAAATAGAACAACGCCTCTGTGACTAATTTATATTTGTTCTAACTTATTTAAATTTCTTCAAAATAAAAAACAGAACAACACATCTATACCTTATATCTGTTCTTCTATATCTATAATCTACGTAATTCTTTGTTAATATGGCAACAAAAATAAAAATCTTTAACCCCTTTCGGCCCAAATCGTCTTTCTTCTACTCATTCTTGCTACAGACAGACGATTTTTATGCTTTAAGGGAGAATAGTCGCTCTGAAGGGGGTTAATGAGGGGTATATCAACTCCCCCTCCCTTCCGCCCGAAAAGCCTCCCCTCAGCTGACTAAAATCGTCTGAAGGCAGCAAGAAATAAGAAAAAATACGTACTCGGGATGAAAGGATTTTTTTTTCATTACTCACCTGACTAGAACTAATTATTAAAAAATAACTAAGTCTTTTTTTTGGCTTCCATATTAATTTTTTTTTCGCATAGACTCAATATAATTTCTTAAGACTAGAGACATTTATTTTTTTATATTCGGCGACCTCAGAATATTCACGAAAGTTAGATATGCGAGTGAGATAGCTTTATTTTTTAAGTGAAGCGGAGGTAGAGATAGATTCAATATTTAGCTGAAACACAGAGACAGAGACCAACTTTATTTTTAATTGAAACTGGTTATTATAAGGTTGTTTTCTTAAGTTTTATTCTTTCTCCGTTTCTCTTTTCTTACTTCTTTCCTTTTTCCCTCCTCCTCTTCGTTCTTTCCCTAATTTTTCTCCTTCCTTTCCTACATTCCTTTCTTCTTTTCCTCCCCCCTTTTCTTTTCCTTCTTTTCCTCCCTCTCTGTTCTTCCTCTTCCTCTTGTGAACTGTGTTGGTAAAAAGTATATTTCTTCTTCGTCATATACTTCTTTGTCTTCTTCTTCTTCTTCTAACCTCTCTATATGTCGGAGGTATTTTTGTTGCTTCGTTTGTAAATATTTCTTCCTCATATGTTTCTTACTTTAAACAATTTTCTTCTTCATTTTCATCTCTTTCATTCTTCTTCATTTTCATCTCTTTCATTCTTCTTCATTTTCATCTCTTTCATTCTTCTTCATTTTCATCTTTTTCATTCTTCTTCATCTTCATCTCTTTCTTTTTTTTTCTTCGTCACTTTCTTCCAAGCAGGTCGTCGTGAAATGAAAATAACACTAAGAGCTGAACTACGGTGAGAAAATGCCAAGAGAGTAGCAGGAAATAAAGGTGAATGAGTGACTAGATCAGGCTCAACATACCTTCTTTTCTGACCTCACTTCTTGCCAATTCTTTCTTCCTCCTCTCAAGCTTCTCCTAGCAAATCTCAGTATAATTTAAGAGATTCAAAGCATTTCCTAGCAGTTCCAGCCTCGTTAAAGTTATTCCCAGCCTCAATTAAGCTATTTTCAGCCTGTCCTAGCAAGCCTTCCTTCTCCCAGTCTCCCCTGCACTCCCAGCCTCAACTATCCTATCCTAGTCAGTCATAGCACCTCCTTTCTTCCTATTCCTAGCACTGCAGCCTCACTCTTGGCATTCTTGATGTATTTTGGCATCTCCCAGCCCTCTCTCCTAGGTTTACTATGTCCTATGATGTATTAGTATTATTAGTCAACGTACTCTCGCCGTGTCACACAAAATCCCAGCAATATCCTAAAAGAAAACGGGTAATTGTTGTTGCTTTTTCCTCCTCCATTCTTTCTTTTTTTTTCTCTCTATTTTCTCCTTCCTCCATCGTCTTCCCTCATTTCCTCCAAGCAATTCCCTTATTTTCTTCTTCTTTCCTCATTTTTTAAATCTCTTCTTTAGGGGTGGAGTTATTGATGCTTTTAGGTTTCTGTTTATAATCTTGGGTCTTGATTTGTTTACCGTGTTCTGTTATTCTTGTTTCTTCCTCTTTCCTCCTCCTCCTCTTCTTTTCCTTCCTTGTCTTGCATCCACTGGTAAATTCTATTGTTTTTTCTCTTGCTTTATTTATTTATTTATTTTATCTTTTGCCGCTTTTGTTCCTTGTCCCATTTTCCCTTTTCCTCTCACCCTCTTTATATTCCTTAGTAGTACTCTTCCTCTCCCTCTTTCCTCCTCATTTTACCTCTTTTTCCCTATCTCACTCCTACTACTTCCCCCTCCCTCCCCTCTTCCTACCTATCTTCCTCCAATCCCTCCCTCCCTCCCTTCCTCCAACTACCACTACTCCCCCCTCCCTCCCTTGAACCACCCACTACCACCTCTTCATGAGTCCCCTCTCCCTCTTCACTCCTCTCCAGCCTCCTCCTCTCTTCTCAACCTCTCCCAATTCCACCCCTCTTCTTCCCCACCTCTCTCCTCCTCCTCCTCCACGGCTTCTCGCCACCTCTCCTCCTTCTCCTCCTCCCTCCACCTCCGCCCTGAGTGCCTAGATGAACCTCTTGAGAAAGCGGTTGAAAGTTGCAGGGTTATTGCAGTCGGGGATGCTGACTCCTTGCGTCATGATGCAGGACTCAGCACACGCCTGGCCGTGGAAGTAGTCCCCGTACATCTCCTTGCACTGGCCGCAGTTCCTGGGGCAGAAGGAAAAATGTTAGATTGGCAGATAGATGGAGTGATAGATAGACAGACAGATATAGATAAAGACAGACAGATAGATGGAAATAAAGATAGGTAAGTAGATAGGAAGGCAGGAAGGACGGAAGGCAGGTATGCAGGTAAGTAGGCAGGTAGGTACCGTACACTACGTACTGTAGTTTCGTAGACTGACGGACAGACAAAACAGACACAGATAAATAGACAGATAGATAGATAGGTGGGTGGGTAGGTGGGTAGATACTGGAAGGGTAAAACTGGTAACTGTCAAGGCAGATCTTCCGTGGGATAGGGATACGTGCCTAAAAAGTTATATTTTAGGGGGATATTAGAATCAAATGAATGCTGGAAACTGTGTGTGTGTGTGTGTGTGTGTGTGTGTGTGTGTGTGTGTGTGTGTGTGTGAGTAACCAAAATAACTCAGCTACCTGGGTATACATCCAATCCTTTCCCACTCCACTATTCCCCAAAAGGAAGTTGGTAGACTACAGGAAGAGGAGGGGCAAGACCATCCTGCAGTCCACCGAGATCACAGTTAGAAAAAATAAAAAAAAGAAAGAACCCAGGGCCTATCACCGGCACAAACAACTTCAAACCGCCCTATGTAAACAGGGTGTGTGATGCTGGGTGACTGGGGCGGACAGATAACAAGCCTAATTGTTTATCAGCGCAGGGAGATAAGAGACAGAGGGGGAGATCTGAAGGTGTGTGTGTGTGTATCAGGGATGGTGTTTGAGAGAGAGAGAGAGAAAATGTGTGTGTGTGTGTGTGTGTGTGTGTGTGTGTGTGTGTGTGTGTGTGTGTGTGTGTGTGTGTGTGTGTGTGTGTGTTTGCCAGGTGGAATGATGAACTGAGTGATATTAAGGGATAGATAACACACCTAATTGTTTATTAGAGTTCAGAGATAAGAGGAAGAGAGGGGGAGATCACAGGATTGCAGTAGAAAGAGAGGAGAGAGAGAGAGAGAGAGAGAGAGAGAGAGAGAGAGAGAGAGAGAGAGAGAGAGAGGAATAATGAGTGCAATGATGTACGGTGGGGAAAGAATATAAAAATAATACAGATGAAGACTAATCACTTAAAGATACAAAATAACGAAGGAGGAGGAGGAGGAGGAGGAGGAGGAGGAGGAGGAGAAATTTATACCAATAACACATACTTCCAAAAAATAATCAAAACATCACACAGGTTCCTGAATTAAAGTAAAAATAAAAAGTAAAAACATTCTCCATATAAATAAATAAACGAATCAATAACAAGTCACACGAAACAATAAGACACAATCAATCTAGATACACAGTACGGGCCAAAAATGATCAACTGTTTTCAGAGGATAGTGTTCGTTAGGAAGGGCTTAACAACAAGAGGCCAATTTCATCTATCCCTCTTACCCTATTAATCTATCGCTCTTACTCCAATTAATCTAGCGGTCTTTCGGCCATTAATTACCTGTCTTAGTGGGGCAATTAGAGTTTTATTATTATTTATGTTTATTATGGGCTTCAAAATAATAGCTGATTTTTATGACTATGTGCTTAAGGTTACGTGTGTTTATTTGCTGTGTTGAGTTTCGTTGCTCTCTCTCTCTCTCTCTCTCTCTCTCTCTCTCTATCTATCTGTGTGTGTGTGTGTGTGTGTGTGTGTGTGTGTGTGTGTGTGTGTGTGTACCCCTCAGCTCCGATCATTAATTACTTTTTTGCTTTACCAGATTAAAAAATTACATTAAACTCCAGCGAGAATAATTTACTGATTGAAAGTAGTTAAGAAATAATTTGGGAGACCTAAGATGTACTTTGAGTAAAAAATATCACCCTTTATTATATTCTTTATTACATTTATTACCTTGTTCCTTTATTAATTTCTAGGTACCGTTAGGCGATTATAATTCAGCATAGGAAAGAGAAATGAAAATAATACTGAGATTTTCAAAAATGGCCTTCATTATCCATTTCACCATAAGAGGACTAACTTAACTACCGAAAATTGTTTTAGAGTCACAGAAATTAAAGAGAAAGAAAAACACCAAAAAAAATTAAAGAATAAAGAAAGAAGACACCATTCTCCTAAAAAATCTAATTAATTTTCAATGGAAGGTATCTAGAAATGAATTAAATATTTACCAGACGACATACATAAAACTAAAAGGGGCATGGAGTGTTTTAAATTTGTGTGTGTATATTTACCGTTTTCTTTTTCCTTGTATGTCAGTTTGTTGTTGTTGTGACGTCACCATCCTCTCCTCCTCCCCCTATCCCCTCCTTCCTCTCTCCTCCTCCTCCCCTCTCCCCTCCCAACCTACCCCCCCCTCGTCACTCCAAACTCCAACCATCACTCTTATTTCACGCTAATTTGTTTATCATTTTCAAAACTTTAAGTTAATTATTTCCAAGTAACTTAATACCAAATTCTTAGGTGACCGTATTTCCTACCTGCCTCCAGAGATAACCTTTTTATTTATTAACTCTCTCTCTCTCTCTCTCTCTCTCTCTCTCTCTTTACCTACCTATCTATCTATCTATCTATCTTTCTTTTTGTTTTTTCTATTCTTACATTTTTATTTATGTATTCAACAGATGAAAAACAAAGCCACTGTTGGTACAAGAGAAATTAATATTACTTGCCTAGTATGACATTTCTGTGTGTGTGTGTGTGTGTGTGTGTGTGTGTGTGTGTGTGTGTGTGTGTGTGTGTGTGTGTGTGTGTGTGTGTGTGTGTGTGTGTACGTACCTTATGCACATGCTGATAATGCTTGCCGCCTGTCCAACTGAGGCCAGCGCCAAGACGCACACCACCACACCGACCACCACAACCACCACACCCTGCAAATAGTGGTTAGACATGTGATTGGCTGTTTGAAAGGACGGGAGTTCAATCCTAATATGGGGCAGGAATTGAACATCTGAATTTCAGTATAAGTGAATTTATTGGTGTTTAATAATCTCATAAAAACATTCTGACTAATACCACGGTGTGTATTAGTGCCGGAGTGGTGACATGTGAAGGTTTGTGATACGTATTAGTCCTCAGGGAATGGAGTGTCAAATCCATCCCCAAAGCTGGAAAAAAAATCAAATGCACACAAACATTACACACACACACACACACACACACACACACACACACACACACACACACACACACACACACACACGGGGGAAATGTTGAAGGCTTGCTCGGGAAATTGTTTGCTGTGTATGTCTGTATGTATTATTTTTCTAACCTTTTATTTCCTCTTCTTTTCTTTATCCTTTTTTTTTTCTGTAGTTGGCAGGTCAGGGGAGGATTTGGTCACACACACACACACACACACACACACACACACACACACACACACACACACACACACACACACATATTAACAAACAGACCATAATTCCACAAACAATCTTTAGAGAAACACAGGAAAGTGAGAGTGACATAAAAAGTATTTCATATGAAGATAAAATAATCCTAAGCCGCAGGAAGATTTTTTACTGGAGAGGAAAATCGCTTATCCTTTGCCAGAATAAAAATTACATAAAAAAGTCTTGTGAGGCAAAAGGTTAAGAGGAAGCGACGTGAGACAGACGGACAAACAGACAGGTGGGCAGGTGCTTCAAGATCATTAAATATTTTGGCTCTCCTCCCTCCTCCTGCTCCCACTCTCTCTCTTCACTCCCCCCCTCTCCCTCCCCCTCCCCTCTCTCTTTCCCCACCTCCTCCTCCCCCCCCCCACACGAGAAACGGAACACTGGCTTTTTTCCACGTCTCCAAATTAGTGTTGAATCCCAGAAGATCCAGCCAGACACACCATTTTGAAAGCCGGTATTGGTGTGGGAAGGAAACATGTCATTTCCCCCCGTCAATCTCTCTCTCTCTAAACATTTTGCCTTACCTACCTGTCTAACTGCCTATCTACCTATGGGTCTATCTATCTATCTGTCAATCATCTATTTATCTATCCGTCTGTCCACCTACATTCCCACGCACGTACTATAAAGCAACTGACCTACAGTATATATCTTCCTAGCTACCTACGAACCTACCTACCTTCCTGCTTACCAACCTACCTACTTATCTGTTAATCTACTTACCTACCTGCCTTTCTACCTTCCAGCCTACCTACCTATCTGTTAATTTACTGACGTACTTACCTACCTACTTACCGACTTACCTACCCACCCATTTCTCTATCCCTGGGGCTAAGCTTGTTAAAGATAATTGTTATCCCTCCACACACACACACACACACACACACACACACACACACACACACTCTCTCTCTCTCTCTCTCTCTCTCTCTCTCTCTCTCCAGTTCCTCATCCACTTTCCTAGGTCTTCGTTTATTGTCTTATCTTTTGCACATTTTCGCTGTATATTCCGTTCGGTATATTTTGGTATTTGTGAGCATGAACGACATTATTTGGTAATTCGTTTGTGAAGCTGTTTTTTATTATTATTATTATTATTACTACTACTACTGTTATTATTATCATTAACATTATTGTTGATGTTACTATTATTATAATCATCATCATTATTATTATTGTTATTATTATTATTATTATTATTATTTCAATATTATTACTGTTGTTTTACTATTATTACCGTATTATTATTATTATTATTATTATTATTATTATTATTATTATTATCAGTAGTAGCAGTAGTAGTAGTAGTAGTAGTAGTACAAAGATTTATGAAAAAATAGAAGCCAAATAAAGCCATTTCGTCTCCATAAAACTCTCTCTCTCTCTCTCTCCGCCGGACTGACAGGGTGGCCTACATAAACACGGTACATTTTTCCCTCTTATACTCGAATATTTTATGTTCTTCACTGGTACCCTCCAGCGGTTGAGTAGGTAGCACGTGTTTACCAATTTTCCAGACCTGGGTTCCATCCCATTCGGCGGCGGTCATTTAAGCGAGAGAGAGAGAGAGAGAGAGAGAGAGAGAGAGAGAGAGCATTCCTCCAGGCAGTAGTATGTCCCTCTATGTGTTATCAGATTTTTTCATACCGACAAAGCTCCTTCGATGGCATATTGATTTTCTCACTCAGACACCAGAGAACTTGTCGTATGCACTTTTTATCCTACACGTCGCTGCTGGACAGACGCCTTCACGTGGTGGCACCGTATGGGCGGGCGGATGAGCTGCCCTAGTATACACACGTGCCTCAGTCCCTCCTTATCCCCAAGGAAGATGGCGGACTGTAAAAGGAGAACCACCTCCTGAAGTCCACCGGGTGCGCGTTTACATGGACCTGGGGATGCAACTACTACTACTACTACTACTACTGCTGCTGCTGCTGCTGCCGTTACTACTACTGCTACTACTGTTACTACAACTGCTGCTACTACTACTACTACTACAACTGGTGTTCAATATCATCTACTTACTGGACAAAATTTTTAACCGTCTAACCCAATCACCATCAGTCTTCATCTTTTTTTTTTTTAATCAGGAGCGTAGGAGGCCGAGGCTAGGGTATCAGTCATGACATCGGGGAAGAGTGACCAGTCTTGCACATCCATGAGCGGCATTACGTAAGCAATAATCCCCAACCATTCCTTATCCGGTCAGAGCAGCTTAACCCACTGAACCACCAGGCGTCCTTTGGCTATATAGTTACCACCCCAGGTAGTAAATGCTTTCCTGACTTACAAGAAACATGAAGGTAGCACTACATCGAGTGAGTGAACGACGAGCGCCTCCACTTGCACAGAATTATTTAGCTATAATATTCTATCACCCACATCAAAAACTCTCTACTGATATGATAAATTCTGTGCCGCTATCAGTGACCTACAAAAGAGTCTGTCATATCAAATCCTGTCAGAAATCCGTTCCACCGTGCCTTTGAAAAAACTGGAATTATCCGCAACGAAAACGGAATCATTATCCATAAAATTCTTCCATCCACATCAAAAAAATTTCTCCTGATACGATACATTATATGCCGTTAAAATATATATGGTAAAAAGAGAAAGTCTGTCTTTTCAAATCCACCCAAAAATGCGTTCGATTATTAAAAAAATAATAATAAATAAAACAAACATGAATGCGCAAAGAAAACGGAGGCAAAGGTCAGCGCGTACCCAGATATTTTCGCGCGCGCTTTTTTTTTTTCTGTCATTTTCACTTAATTTTAAACTAAATTCTCCGACAAACATGCAGGTTAATTAGGGCGTGAGAAGTAAATTACCGAAAAGAGAAGAAACTTATTTGAACTTCATTAGCTCGTTGGCAGAAATATTAAGAACTTGCCTGAGAGGGTCGTCCTGCTTTTAAGATTTCTCGGGAAAGGTGTTATTTCCCGAGAGAGAGAGAGAGAGAGAGAGAGAGAGAGAGAGAGAGAGAGAGAGAGAGAGAGAAGCCTATCTATTTATCTACCTGTCTATCTACTCCCCGGAGCTTATCTTCTTCCTCAGGCTGTCACATTACCCTAATACCTACCTACCTGCCTACCTCCCTTCTTACCTACGCGCCGTCCTGCCTACTTACTAACTACGACACTAACTTCCTTGGCTATCGATCTGCCTTCCTACCTACGTACCAACTTACCTACATCTCCTCTTATCTCCCTCCCTACCTCCTTACTTATTACCTCCGTATCTCCCTTTGTGCTTGCTTACCTACCTACCTACCTACCTACCTATCCACCCACCCACCACCGACTTCCTTACCTACCTACTTACCTCCTCTTCAGTGATAGGTGGAGGCCTTTAAAGATTTTCAAAGGTAAATATTGAATACTGATGAGTGAAGGAAGGAAGGAAGGATGCAAGGAAGGAAAGAAAGAAGGAAGGAGGGAAAAGGAGAAAGAAAAGGACGAAGGAAAAAAGGAAGGAAGGAAGGAAAAACGAGAGGAAGGAAGGAAAAAGGGTAAAGAAGAACGAAGGGAGGGAAGGAAGGGAGAAAGGAGAGAAATAACAGAGTCAAATCAAGAGAGAGAAAGGGAGGGAGGGAGAGGAAGGGAGGGAGTGAGAAAAAGGGAGGGAGGGAGAGAAAGGGGGGGCGGGAAGGGGAGTGAGAGAGAAGCTTATCCGCAAGGCAAAAAGTCAATTTTTAATCCCTCCACCCCAATCTTCTCCTTCCCCCCTTCTCTCTCTCTCTCTCTCTCTCTCTCTCTCTCTATCTCTCTTTCCAGTGGCTGACTGATCCAATTAAAAATACACAAAAATCTATTAAAGGTTCTGAGAGAGAGAGAGAGAGAGAGAGAGAGAGAGAGAGAGAGAGAGAGAGAGAGAGAGCGCAGAACGACATCTTAAACTGCTTAACACAAAGTAGGGAATGGGAGTGACACCCTTATCCTTCCCATCTCCTCCCTTCCTTCCCTTTCCTCTGTGTCTTTCCTCTCTTCTCCCTACCTTTCCCCTCCCCTCCTCTTTCTTCCTTTCCCTTCCTTCATCATCTTTCTACCTTCCCTTTCCCTCTCAGTTTCGTCTCACCCCCTTTTTCCCTCTCCTCTCCCCTTCCACTCACTCGTCTTCATCTCTCTTCTCCTCTCCACACCCCTTCCTCTCCTCTTTCTCTCTCATTCATTCCCTTCCTTTCATTTTCCCTCTCTTCCCTTCACCTCCCCTCTCTTCCTCTCTCCCCTACCTTTTCTCTCCTCACCCTGACACCCTTTCCTCCCCTTCCCTTCCTTCCCCTTTCCCCTATCTCCCTTCTCCTCTTCCCGTTATCGATAACATTGTCTGGAAAATATAAAAGTGAAATGTTGGTTACGAGTGCGTAGAGTTTTTCGCCGCTGAACCCCTGATGTATGCCAGTCACCCAAATAGGCCTCGGAGATAGGCTTCATATGACCTATTTCCTTTGGTCTGGAGACGCAAAATGGCTGAGCGATTAAATATATATATAGACAGGCAGATGGATAGATTGTAATACTTGGATAGATAGATAGACAGCTAGTTGACAGATAGGCAGATCACAGAGACAAATGGATAAAAAGATGAATGAATGAAGGAGGGATAGACCGGTCCAACGATAGACTGATATAAACAGATAAACAGGCAGATAGACATACAAATAATGGCATAGACAGACTGATAGAGAAACAGATAGAGAGACAGACAGACAGATTGATAGATATTCATTTGGACCACCGCTAATATTTTTAATCTTGATATAGAAGTAAAAAGTATATCACAAATACCTTGATAGATAAATGAGAGAGAAAGAGAGAGAGAGAGAGAGAGAGAGAGAGAGAGAGAGAGAGAGAGAGAGAGAGAGAGAGAGAGAGAGAGAGAGAGAGAGCAATTAACATAACCAGTAATGCAGCTGTAATTACGTAAACATTATCAGAATGGAGGTATTAAGTGCTGCCTGTTATCTTTGAGAGAGAGAGAGAGAGAGAGAGAGAGAGAGAGAGAGAGAGAGAGAGAGAGAGAGAACCACTCAAACTTTGCCACAGTTTGGAAGTTCCACAATACCGTGTGTGTGTGTGTGTGTGTGTGTGTGTGTGTGTGTGTGTGTGTGTGTGTGTGTGTGTGTGTGTGTGTGTGTGTGTAAATCTGTAGATAGACACACTGACAGACAGACAGACAGATACAGTTAGATAGATAGATAGATTGATTGACAGATAGATACAGATAAATGAATAAATAAATATTTAGACATATCTATAGAGGGTTACAAAGAGTTACACAGATACACAGACCACACAGACCCTACGGTCCCTAAGAGTCTGTCTGGCCTTAATACTAATCTATCTATCTATCTATCTATCTATAGCCCGACGCCCTAATCCCGCAAAGGGTGGCCGCAGACAAAACGCCTCCAAGTAGCTCTGTCACCCATCATTTGACTACCCTACAGTGCTATAATTATAAGAACAGGAGAAATGGATGGCACAGCAGAGAGAGAGAGAGAGAGAGAGAGAGAGAGGGGGGGGGAGACAGACAGACAGACAGAGACAGCCGAGGAGGATGTGAAAATTGCTGGCTGGGTCCCTAGAGTGTCAAAGGGTCGTGAGGTAGCATGATTAAGCCTGCTAAGCCTGCCTGCCTGCCTGCCTGCCTGCCTGCCTCTCGCTCTCGCTCTCTCTCTCTCTCTCTCTCTCTCTCTCTCTCTCACATGCACATTTCATCATGCCCCTCAAAACGTCTGGACACAATAGCCTCTATGTCACTCGGACAATAAGGTGAAAATTGCAAATCTCTTTTATAGCTTGCACATACAGATAGGTCCTCACACACACACACACACACACACACACACACACACACACACACACACAATCACAGTATTGGGAAAGTTTCTGACCATAGCAAAGGTTGAAAGGCTTGTCTCCCCCCCCCATTCTCTTACTTCCGCCTGTCAAACGCTGAATTGGATGGCGGAGAGAGAGAGAGAGAGAGAGAGAGAGAGAGAGAGAGAGAGAGAGAGAGAGAGAGAGAGGAGGGGGGGAAAGGCTTTCAGCGTTTGGTACAGTGGGGAACTTTCTCAATACTGTGTGTGTGTGTGTGTGTGTGTGTGTGTGTGTGTGTGTGTGTGTGTGTGTGTGTGTGTGTGTGTGTGTGTGTGTGTGTGTGTGTGTGTGTGTGTGTGTGCCAATGACCCCGTGCGTGTTTCAGTATGTAGGTATGCGTGTGTAGGTATGTATGCACAACATATATGTATGTGCAAATTATCAAAGGAGAGTTTTGTCAATTTCACCTTTTTGCCTAGGAGACATAAAGGCTATTGTGTCCAAATGCTAGGAAAGGAGTTGTAAAGAGAGAGAGAGAGGAGAGAGAGAGAGAGAGAGAGAGAGAGAGAGAGAGAGAGAGAGAGAGAGAGAGAGAGATGCAACACTGGCATTTCCACGTTTGTATCTAACCATACTTAAGAAACATAAAGACAACTAAAATAACAAAATAAATAATACCTGCAGACTAAGGAAGAAGCAAAATTAAATATATATGTGTTAATAATTAAAAGAAAACAGCTTTATCATCATATATTGTTCTAGTTTCCATTCGATTCGAGCGGCTTTTGTTTACGCGCCAAAAATCACTCCATTCGCGATTGAAGGAAAATTTTGGACATAACAGAATTTCGCCTTTGATTCAATAGGCCGCCGGTTTTAAAATTTCGCGTCCTAAAAATGTGGTTTCAGATTACAGAGCGGGTTTTTATGATGAATTATATTTTTGTATTGTCTGTATGAATGGATGTTTATCAAATCACGTCTGGGATTTTTGTTGTGGCGTGTGTGTGGGTTGGTGTTTGTGTTTGGCACCTATCACGTTCGCCTCTCTCTCTTTGGTCCTCCCTTCTCTGTTTCTTCCTCTCCCTTCCCTCTTCTTTCCTCCTTCCCCTTCCTCCGTCTCATTTCCCTTCCCCTCTTCCCTCCCACTGCCTCTCATTTACCTTCTGCCTCCCTCTTTTCCCATTCTTTTCCTTTTTCCTCCTCCCCTCTCCTCCCTCCTCTCCTTTCCTCTTCCCTAGAAACCCCCTTTCCTTCTCTCCCTTTCATTCCTTTCCCTCCCTCCCTCCACTTTTCCTCCTTTCTCTCCCTCTGTCTTCCTTTCACTCTCCTTTCCCTTTCCTTCTGTCGCTCTCTCTCTCTCTCTCTCTCTCTCTCTCTCTCTCTCTCTCTCTCTCTCTCCCTCTCTCTCTCTCACTCCCATATTTCCACCTCCCATATTCATCCCTCTGTACTTTTTCTTTCCATTTTACTCTCATCCCCATCTCTTTGTTTTTTTTATCCCTTCTATTCTTCTTTTCTTCTCCTCTTTGCGTCTCTCCTTTCCTTCTTTTCTCCCATCTCACTTTTGTCCTGTCCCCCCACCCCTCCTCTCCCTCCTACCCATCCTATACCTTCCTACCATCCTCGCGGTCCCCTCGTCATGCATTTCCCCCCTCTCCTTCCCCCCTCCCTTCCCCCATCTAAGTTCTCCTTCCCCCTTTCTTCCCATCATCTTTTCATTTCCCTCCCCTGTGTCAAATCCCCTATTCCCCTCCTATCATCTTTGTGGTCCCCCGTCCTTCATTTTTCCCTTTCCTTCCCTCTCCCTTCCTTCCTTTTCCCCAACTAACTTCTCCTTCCTCTACCCATCCCTCCCCATCCCTTTCCCCGTCCCCTCTCCCTTCCCATCCTCTCCTGCTTCCCCTCTCCTTTCCCTAATCCCCTGCCAAACCTGCTCACGACCAAATAATAGACAAATGACAATACAAGTGCCTCTCCCCCATGCACACAAGTCACCCAGCAGCACACCCGCCTTTACAGATTAGCTCCTTTCACTGACACACCTCCCTATAAAAAAAATAATAATAAATAAAACAAAATCCCAGACAGATGATGAAATAACCCAGAAACCATTAGCCCCTTCACTTCCACAATTCCTTTTAAAATATCTCGGAAGAGGACATGAAAAAAATAAAAACATTAGCCGCCCCACTGCCACACCTTCTACTCCAGTGGAATAAAATTTTGGACAGTAGATGGAATTAAACAGAAAAAATTAACCCCGCCACTGCCACACCTCCTTCGCAAGTTAAAAAAAAAATAGCTGAGCAGTAGATGAAGAAAAAATAACCGCTCTACTGCCAAACCTCCCGCCCAATTGGAATAAAATTTTGGACAGTAGATGGAACAAACTGAAAAAAAAAAAATTACCTCTTCATTACCGCACCTTTTCTCCAAATTAAATAAAAATCTCTAGATAAAAAATGCAATGAAACAGAACGTCGTCATCGAAAAACAAAGTGTGCTATGGAACTCCTTCTGGTCACTTAGCTACGCACGATCCTACAGACGTTATACCCTTATCACTCTAAGCTGGCCCAAAACTGCCATCCCTTCACCTTCAGTGCTCACTTGGAACAGCAGGTTAGCACTAGGATATGATGCTAGTCACAACGAAGAGCTGGGGAGAGGATGTGTAGGTGCAATGACGTCTTTCTCTGAGGTAGGTGAAATCGATGCTAGTCACAAAGAAGTGCTGGGGAGAGGATGTGTAGCTGCAATGACGTCTTTCTCTGAGGTAGGTGAAATGAGCTGCAATACGACGAATATCTGGGCCAAGTTATAATAAAAAAAAAAAACGGCATAAAATCACTGGTCGGCAGGAAGAAGAGAGAGAGAGAGAGAGAGAGAGAGAGAGAGAGAATGGGACGGGAAGAAGGAGGGCTGAGGGAGAGGAAGAGACAGGAAGACAAAGGGGATGAAGAGATGAAAGTGAGAGAGAAAGACAAAGAGAGGGATGAGGATGAGAAAGAGAAGGAGAGAAAAGAGAACGGGAGAGACAAGTCGGGGGAGGAGGAGGAGAAGAGAAAAGAGGGGGGATTGGGGAGAGAGAGAGTTGGAGGGGAAGAAAGGATGGTCGGGGGATGGTGGTAGAGGGGAGGAGAGGAGGCGAGGGGAGAGGGGGAGAAGGGAGAACGTGACAGATCGGAGGTGAGAGGGGGGAGGGGGAGGGGAGAGGAGACGAAAAGGGGAGGGGGAGGAAACAAGAGGGGATGAAAGGGAAAGGAGGGCAGGGGAGGGGAAGGGGAGGGGAATGAACAGAAAATGAAGTTTAAAAAGAAGGGTAAAGGGAACGAAGAAGGAAAAATGGGAAGGGTAGGGGAGGAGAGAGTGGGGTAGGGGAGGGTGGGGGAGAGCACAAACAAGTCCAGTGTGCCGTAAAGCTAAGCCGCCCTTTTAAGCCCCGCCATGCCACTCTAAGCCGCCCTCCCACATGCACCACCCCAACCCCACCCCCACCTCCACCCCACCCGGCCACCACCCCACCCATTTCATATATCTTACTCATAGGCTCTGGTAGTAGGACTGAGTGGGGAAGGAGGGAGGAACTGTGTGTGTGTGTGTGTGTGTGTGTGTGTGTGTGTGTGTGTGTGTGTGTGTGTAATTCACCGGGTCGGTCAGGATCACTTGATGGTCGTGATCGTCAGCTTTTTACCCTCTCGGAAGGGAGCTGAGAGCTCATATAGTCCGATTTAAGGGCAAGGCTGTGACCTTCACACACACACACACCCGTCCCCTTGCTCAAGGGGGACAGTAACCACCCACTTCATCAGTGAAACTTTTCGCAACCCGAGCGAGGCGCGAACTCCCGTCCACCAGTTGGCAAGCGGGAACGTTACCACTGCACCAGCGAGCGGTGTGTGTGTGTGTGTGTGTGTGTGTGTGTGTGTGTGTGTGTGTGTGTGTGTGTGAGAGAGAGAGAGAGAGAGAGAGAGAGAGAGAGAGAGAGAGAGAGAGAGAGAGAGAGAGAGAGATGCGAATCTTAACAGTCTCCTCCAATCCCTTCAATACCAAGGCTTTTTTTTATTCTTGTCATCATCAGTCTATCTATCACCATTCATCAAAGGTTATTTAGAGACAGGAAGATAAGAAAGAACGTAAGATAAGAAGGTAACTACAATCAACCACGCACTTAACCTCAAATGAC
>NC_137063.1:46114845-46117345 GCF_032717465.1 Coenobita brevimanus | reverse complement strand
ACCCAGCACCTACACCAACACAGTAAACAACCTCGGTACACAGGCCACACCCACCATACCGTCCAAAGGGGAATTACCTCGCCTTCATATCACTGGTGCTGCTGTGGACCCGGCCGACGTCTATGGCCTAATATTTGGGACTTTATATGCGCTGTGGGAACTCCTGTTGCTTTATTCTCTCACTTTTTCTCATTCGCTCACATTTTCTCTGTCTCTGTCTTCCTCCCCTCTCTTCTCTCTCACCTTCTTTCTCCTTGCCTTTCTTCCTCCCCCCTCTTTCTCCCTCCCTTCTCTTTCTTATCACCTTTCTCTCCCCCTTCCTTTCATCTTTCCTTTCAACCTCTCTCTCTTTCCATCTCCTCGCCCTCCCCTCTTCCCTCTCCCCCCTTTACCACCTCCTCCCTCCTCCCCTTCTTTCTCCTTCCTCTTCCCTCCATCATTCCTGCGAATCTCACTGACTTCCATTTTCTCCCTTCAGTCTTTCTCTTGTTTCCTCTTTTCCTCTCTCCTCCTCCTCCCACCTCTCCTCTCTCCCTTGTCTTGCCATTCCTCCCTAACCCTTTTATCTCCTCCCTCCTCCCTTTCCTCTCATCATTCCCCTTCTCCTTCTCTCTCTACCCTTGTTTACTTTCCGATCTCCCTCTCTCTTTCTCTCTCTCTCCCCTTCCATTCCCTACCCCTCCCTTCCCTCTCTCTCCACCCTCACCTCCCCCCTACACCCCACCCAGACTAAGACAACACAAGATATTAACTCTCCATGTATACTTTCTCGCCTCAGTCAACACTCGGCTCCCCATCTCACACATTTCCTACAAATTTAGCACATTTTATTTCTCGCCATCCATCTCTCGCTACACATTATCTCTCTCCATCCCGTACTCTTTCTTTTCGCCTCCATACACTCGCTTTGTTAACCTCCTCCTTCGTTAATTTCCTCCTTTGTTGATCTCTTCCTATTTGACAGCCTTCATACTATCTTTTATCTCTCCCTGCTTCCATTTCTCGTTCTCGGTCTTCTCCTCCTCTTCTACCCATCAGTTTCTCTATTATACTTTTTCATTATGCCACTACCCTATTAACATAAATTTTAAAAGCTCACTATATCAGTTTATTACATTTTATTTCTGTCTTTAAATTTCTCGTTGTCAGTCTTCTTCTCACTCTAATCAGTTTCTGTCACTCTACCTCTATATCCACACACAATTTTTAACTCTCTCTCTCTCTCTCTCTCTCTCTCTCACCTCGTCCTCGGCCTTCCTCTCTTCATTCTCCTGCCACTCGTGCTTCAATACCTCATTTATACCCATTTCCACTCTCTTTCCAGCTCTTTCTCCATCTTCCTCCTCTCTTTTCTGTCAGTTTCGCATCTATACATTTTCTTTATTACTCTCTTTTTCCCTCTTTTCATCCCTTTCTCTGTATTCCTTTTTTCATCCTCCTATCTCCCCAGTCTCTTCAATCTCTTCATCTCTTCGTCTTCCATCTCTCTTATCTCTCTTTTCTCTCTCTCCTATCCAGTCTCTCCAGCTCTCCTGTCGATCTATCTCTTCTACCCCTTCATCTCTCATTTCTATCCATCTGCGATCTCTCCTACTTCCGTCTCTCCTGTCTCCTTTCTCTCCAGTCTCTCCTATCTCTCAACCACCACCCCACTTTGCCTCCACAGTCGTCCACTCCACCTACTGCTCCGCCTCTTCAATCCCCCTTCTCTACAGTCTCTCCATCTCTTCGGTCTCCTTTCTCTCCAGTCTCTCCATCTCTTCGTCTCCACTCTTCCCAGTCTCTCCACCTCGTCCGTCTCTTCTTAATCTAGACCTACCATTATAACTACTACGACCTCTTTTTCCCATCTTTGGAAGGGAAAAAATCTACAAATACACAAATACCACCATCAACGTCTACTGTTTTCTTTCCGTTGTGTTCGAAAATACGTTAGTAAAAGCATCCAAAATAAGTGTTGAAAGTCAGGCAAAATTTACGTACTAAGGAAGAATTAGAACAATTATAATAAATAAATAAATAATCATAAACATATAAATACGGCACTGTTTTTCCTCCGCTTTCGAAAATACAAAAAATAATAATAAAAATCATAACAGGATGTCACTTTTTTCCTTCAGCGTTCGCAAACCCTGGATCAAAAGCGCTAAATTCTGTCGAAACTCCCTGAGCACGCACACAAAGACTTACCATAAATATCTAAACATCCTTACTACAGTTTCCCCGGCGCTCCCAGACCAAAAATCATCATAAACATCTAAACATCCTTACTCCATTTTTTTTTTTTTTCCCCGGCGTTCGGAAATACCTGAACAAAAGCGTTTAAATTCGGTGAGGCGGTTAATGGGTCAATTTTGGCGGGAGCTTTGAATCTGCCGGGGAGTCGACGTGATTGGCTGGCTTGTTGACCGGTGGGCGGGGCTCGGTTAACAGTGGACGGTTAATTTTGGTGAATTATGGACTCAATGGGGACGTGATTGAGTGAGTGAGAGAGAGAGAG
>NC_137063.1:45709845-46109845 GCF_032717465.1 Coenobita brevimanus | reverse complement strand
CCATCACTCACCCTCCACACAGCCCAACCACCTCAAAATATTTATCCACATCGCTTCCACACGCCCCAAACCACTTCAGTACGAGCATATCATCTCTATTTCACATTTTTTTACCGTCAGACGATCTTTTCAGCGTAGGAAAACCCCCCAAATGAAGATGTTAAAATGAACCTCAATAAATCCCCTTTTTTAGTGTGTTGAATCTTATTATAGTATACTTTTGCTGCCTTCAGACGATTTCCTTCAGCGTGGGATGGTTCTCACACACACACACACACACACACACACACACACACACACACACACACACACACACACACACACACACACACACACACACACACACATCCTCAAGGTTAAGAGAGAACCCCCTCCCTCCCTCCCTCGTAGTGAAAATGTTTAAAATTTGCAAGACTGCCCAACTCCATTTTACAAGTTACAGTATTTGCACGTTTTAGAGAGAGAGAGAGAGAGAGAGAGAGAGAGAGAGAGAGAGAGAGAGTGTGTGTGTGTGTGTGTGTGTGTGTGTGTAGGGGGGGAGGTAGTTGTGGCGGCGGGCGTGGTAGTTGTTTTAAATATTTAGAGTGGGAGAAGGGAGTGTATTTTAATGTTGTGGGGTGAGGAGGGTGTATGATGGTGGTACTTGTGGTAGTAGTGGTGATAGCGGTAGTGAAGTGATGATGATAGTGATGATAGTATTGCTGGTACTGGAGGGGGGGGGGGTTGTGGTGATGGTGGTACTCGTGTCGGTAATGGTAGTGTTAAGAAATATACACTGAGGGGAGATAGGCGGAGAGTGTGGTGAAGGGTAATGTGGTAGTTGTGGTGATGGTGGTGGTGATGTAGAGGGTGAGTGGCGGAGAGTCTGTTGTTGTGTTGTGGTGATGGATAATGCAGTGAGTGTGGTAGCAATTTTGGTAGTCTGGTAGTTATGGTGGTGATACTGGCGGTAGTTGTGCTAGTAGTGCTCTTGGTGATGGTGGTGGTGGTGGTGGTGGTGGTGGTGGAGGTGGTGATGGTAGTGTCAAAGATATAATGGTGTGTATGGTATTGGTGGTTGTGGTGGTAGCTGTTCTGGTGGTAGTTATGGTGATGGTGGTTGTAGGCATGATAATGGTGCTGGTGGTAGTTGTGGTGATGACGGTGATGAGGGTGGTATTGGTAATAGTTATGGTGATGCTACTGATGGAACTGATGGTATCTATTTTGTTGGTAATCTTGGTAGTTGTGGTAAAGGTAGTGGTAACTGTGGTAATAGTGGTGGTGGTGGTGGTGGTGGTAGTGATGGAAATATTAATAAAAGCTGTCAATAGCTGTGGTAATGATGGTGCTGGTAGTAATGGAGGAGGCACTGGGGGCAATAAAAATCTACGGTCTCCACAGGCCACATTTCGCTGTCAAAATTACGAACCTTTACATCAAAACCAAAAATACTGAAATCGGATTTTACACAATATTTTTAATGAGACCGTCTACCCAAACTTTCATGGGTTCCATCATTATGTAAATTTATCGTAGCATTTTATACACACCTACCAGACGATGCTTTTGTTAACGTTACAGGTCACTTAACATAATCGCCCGAACGAAGGAATAATAATAATGATAAAAATATTAATACTAATACTAATAATAATAATAATAATAATAACAATTAAAAATAATAATAATAATAACAACAACAACAACAATAACAACAACAATAATAATAATAATAATAATAATAATAGTAGTAGTAGTAGTAGTAGTAGTAAGTAATAATTAAATAAATGAATATAAATATATAAATCACCTATATAATCAATCAAGATAATTTTGTTGAATTATTATGCAAGTTACATATATTCAAAAGGAAATTTGTGTGATGATGTAATCTCACTTCAGGCAATTCCAGTGGCAATTTAGCTTTGAAAATCGGCAACACCCTCTTTAAGGACTGTTGTTAAGAAGTGTGAAAATATTCCAGTATGTGGAGGAAAAGGTTTATAAAAATTTTGTGTATTTCAATCTGTTCTACAAGCAAGATCAAGCCTCAGATATACGTCATTATACTGAAGAGGTTTGCCATTTCACTTAGATGACGGATTTTTTTTTTTAAGGTATCTTCAGACGATTTTCTTCAGACCAGGTGAGACTTGTCAAATCGGACGGGTTAGATACAGCCTTCATTAACCCCTTCACGGCAAGAAATCCTCCGTAAGCTGAATAAAATCGTCTGGAGGGAGCAAGACCGAAGTATAAACGCCATCCTCGCTCTGAAAGGGGTCGCTAAGTCCACACCCATTCCAGCGTTTATAACAGTTCGGGGTAGTTTCCAATTCCTTGCCACAAACTTCAGGCCTGAGATATTAGTTGCTGAAGTTCTGGTGCGCTTCTGCTCCACTACAAGGTGCACTGAACCTCTTAATATTATGTATTAGTGCTAGAGAGGGGCGCCTTCGTGTGGTAGCACTGATATGACCATGTGACTCAACTGCCTGGTTATACAAACGTCCCTCAACTGCTTCTGTTTCCCCCCAAATGAGGATGGTGGACTGCATAAGGGAAATTTAGGCCTGTAGTCCACTGGGTTCATATTTTTGATGAACCTGTGGCTACTACTACTACTACTACTACGACTACAACTACCACTTCTTCTTCTTCTTCTAATACTACTACTACTAATACTACGACAATTACTACCACTTCTTTTTCTTCCACTACTACTGCTGCTACTACTACTACTACTACTACTACTTCTTCTTCTACCGCTATTACTACTTCTTCTTCTACTACTACTACTACTGCTACTTGTTATATTTTATCATAAACATAAAGGTCAACATAAACTTGACTAACACACACACACACACACACACACACACACACACACACACACACACACACACACACACACGCGCGCACACACACACACACGCAGTTCATCTCTCTCTCTCTCTCTCTCTCTCTCTCTCTCTCTCTCTCTCTCAGGTAATGATGACACCTGCAGAGGCTTAAGTCCGGGTGATTTCTTTGCTAAATGGTTAACGAAGCATCATAATGGAGAGGTGTGGGGGGGAGGCTGGTTGAAGAGGAGGAGGAGGAGGAGGAGGAGGAGAAGGAGGAGGAGGAGGAGGAGGAGGAGGAGGAGGAGGAGGAGAAGGAGGAGGAGAAAAAAGAAGTAAGAAGATATGGAGAAGATTCTGTTTAGCTTCGGAAAGAAATCTAGTAGTAAAGGTGTAAATGAAGGCTACCTCAACACCTCAAATTCGAAAAAACCTGAGGAAAAAAAAAAGAAAAGAAAATGAAAAGAAAAATGAATTACGGAAAAGCTAGCAAGATAAAAAGGTGTATCCATAAAATAAAAACATGGAAATTAGTTACAAAGTCTTAGTATCCAGCTCCCTTCCAAGGTGACGAGTTCGTAGGTGAATCATATACAACGTTCCCCTTCTACTTCGCCGGGTGATTTTGTGTGTTGTGTAGTCAGCGGTATCAATGTCCATCCTACAGCATAAGCTCATTTCCTACACCCACTGCCACACCCACACCCACACAAGCATATTAAGCCGTCCTCCAAACACACAAGATACTGTCAGGTTAAGCTTCTACTGTAGTGCTATTTACGGACTACCATTAATTCTAAGTTTATTCTTGCTTATGTCCGGTATTTTGTTCACTTAAAGAAAAAAAAACTGAATGAAGGAGTCAAAACAAGTCAATTAATTCCGCCACTAAGATGGGGTCCTCTAAATTTCGTTCTCGAGACAACCAGACGATTTTCTGCAGCTTAACAGAGAGTTCGTGGAAGTGAATGAGTTGATAGGTGTAAACAGTTTTGGATCGGTGCTGGAAGATGTGGTGACGTGTTGACAGGCTGTGGACGAAGACCTGAGCTGTGTCTACCCATAAGTCCACACAGTTTTTTATCCAAATATTCATTTACCCCTCTCTCTCTCTCTCTCTCTCTACCTACCTACCTACCTACCTACCTGCCTATCGTATCTATATAAAATCAGTGAAGAAAATTACTCTCTCTCTCTCCCTATCTATCTATCTATCTCTGAAGAAAATTAACCATGCTTGCACCTCGTTCTCGGTCTTCATCTGCTCAAAATCTAATCAACTGCGCCTTCTAGACACTTGCTTTATTAACTTCCCACTTGATCCACCCACCTCGTCCCCTCTCTTCCTCCATTAATTTCCCCTCCTAAGCCCTTCCTTCCTTGGTGTCTCTCTGCACGCGACAAACACTCGTGGGAGATTCGTGTCGTGCGCACAGGGATCTAGTTATTGGCACCTTGAGTCGAGGTGAGAGGGTGGGTGAGACGGAGTTAAGAAATGAGGGATTAATGTGTTTACAAGAGCTTGGAGATGACGGGAGAGGGGTGGGAAGAGGCTCATCATCATCATCATCATTAAAAAAGCAGTATGATCATTATCTTTTTCTACTTTTGGGCAACGTCATCTTGGTTATCGCCACAAATAATTGTCGTCCTCGTGAGAGAGAGAGAGAGAGAGAGAGAGAGAGAGAGAGAGAGAGAGAGAGAGAGAGAGAGAGAGAGAATTCAGGTATTAAAAGCAATAAAAAACAGATACGCAAATACGTGAATAATTATACCAAAGAAATCTGTGCAGGTGAGAAAGGAATAAGAGAAAATACTGACTAAAGGTGTACACAACAGAAGAAGATGGGGAAGATGACAGAAGATGAGGATAGAAGGTAAGATAATGAGGAGGATGGGGGAAAATGGTAACAGATGAGGACAAGACGTAGGATAATGACGAAGACGGGAGGAAAATGATGATGGATGAGGACGGAGGGTAAGATACTGAGGAAGATGGGTAGATAATGGTAATTAATGAGGATAAAGGGTAGGGTAAGGAGGAAGATGGGAGTAAGTGGTGATGGATGAGGGTAGAGGGTGGGTAATGAGGATGATGGGGGATAATAGTAATAGATGAGGATAGCGGGTGGGTTAATTGATGTAGGGGTGGATGGGAGAGTGGGAATACAGATGAAGAGGCGGAGGGAATGTCAGATACGTAGTAAAGCCAATGTTATCAGGTTTGTTTTTTTTGTGATCCTCAAGACTGTATAGAGATAGACAGATATATGGTAGGCAGACAGACACACACATACATACATACTTAGATATATAGATACATACATACATAAAAAGATGTACAGATAGATATGAAAGAGGATAGATAAATAGACATATGGACAGACAGATGCACATATAGACAAATAGATAAATACAGACAGACAGACAGACATAGATAGATAATCTCCAATTCCTTTTTTTTTTTTATCATGAAACCGTGTAAGATGTAACCCAGTCAAACAGTACTGTGGAAATAAAAAGTATGGTACGCTTTCAAAAACAAATCTGATTCCAATTCATTTCACCATAAATTGCGTGGAGATGGACAAAATAAAATGTTAAATGTGTTGAGGGAGGGAAGGTGTCAATGCCTGAGTGGACAGTAGGCACTGGTGTGGGATTTGTGTGGGGGTGAGGGTGGGGGAAGAGTGTAGTGGGGTGGTGGTGGCTGTAGTGATGATAGAGGTATTTGTGGTAATGGTAGTGGTGGTGATGATGAAAGAAGTAGTGGTGGTAATGGTAGTGGTGATGATGAAAGAAGCAGTGGTGGCAGTGGTAGTGGTGGTGATGTGAGTGGTAGTAGTGTTGGTAATGGTGATGATGGTGGTGATGTGACTGTGGTAAAAACGGTGATGATGCACCAGGAAAGTGGTGGTTGGGGTAGCAGTGATGAAAATAACAGAAAAGTAGTAATTACGGTGGTGGTGGTAATGGTGGTAGCGGTGGTAGTGGTGGTAAATTGACAGTGGATGTTGAAAGCATAATTAACATCAATAGCTGTAACTAACTAGCCCAAGTAGAGTCCATTAGTGAACATAGGCATATTATAGTCCACCACATGCCAGTAGTGCCCATTTGGCGGCATTTTGGTCATCATCACTGTCATCATCATCATCATCATTACTGCATATTCACTACCACTACCGCCATCATCACCGTCTGCAGCATTTTCCTTCCATTATTTTAGGCTATCATCATCATCATCATCATCATCATCACTACCACCACCATTATTGTTAGTATTCTCAAACCTCTCTAAGTAAAGGTATAATGAAGAATACACAATAACTCCACAAATTTTGAAGGAGTCTTCCCCAAAGCTGAGTAATGCGCCAAGTGTCAGCAAGAATACAGCAAAGAGAACGGCATCACAGACAGGAGGTTACACTGCCCGCACCTTAAAAATTTGAAGCTTCATTCCTACGATGACTAAAATAATCAAGTGACTACAAGAATCATAACCCATTCGCATAAATCCTGGATAATGAAAAAAAAAAAGGTAATTTTTTTTTAAAAAGGTGTCGCAAATCTGTACGAAAAGGAAGAGAACGTGTAAAAAAATCTATACAGATAAACAGAAAAAAATGGCAGAGCTCCTGGACACTGAACTAATAAAGATGACATTTTAAAAGGGAGTCAAAAAACTATATAGTAATGTCCAAAATTAGTGTCAAAATTCTAAAAAAGAAAAACTATATATATATATATATATATATTGTACATGCTTCAAAAAGTAAATTCATCACTATAACTGACCTGACGCCACCACTTTTTGAAATATGAGCCAGCCACTGAAGGGAAATAAAATGACAACAGGCTTGTTTTTATTGTGTGTGTGTGTGTGTGTGTGTGTGTGTGTGTGTGTGTGTGTGTGTGTGTTACTCATCCTATTCTGAACAAAGACTACGAGCCACATGCGTAAGTATCATGCACGTATGTATGTATGTATGCTTTTTATGCATCGCACTCGGGGCATGACTACGAATCTCATATGTACAGTATGTGAGTATGCAGAGAGAGAGAGAGAGAGAGAGAGAGAGAGAGAGAGAGAGAGAGCGTCAACGTTTCCCTCAAAGCAGAGAACACCGCAATACTCGGTTTGGCTTAGTTTGACCTCTCACCCAGATAAAAAATGGAGGAAAACAAATATCAGACAAGGAGAGAGAGAGAGAGAGAGAGAGAGAGAGAGAAGAATTTATGGATGTGTGTTATGAAGGGCATGTATGAAGAATGTGTGTGTGTGTGTGTGTGTGTGTGTGTGTGTGTGTGTGTGTGTGTGTGTGTGTGTGTGTGTGTGTGTGTGTGTGTGTGTGTGTGTGTGTGTGTGTGTGTGTGTGTGTGTGTGTGTGTGTCTGTGCTGCAGAAATCCAATCCTCGATAAGGTCATTCAACCCAGAAATACAGAATGACTATTACGCAGCATGTGATTGAGAACAGGGAGGAGGAGGAGGAGGAGGAGGAGACGGAAGTTATAATGAATAGTGCCAGTAATAATAATAGTCGTGGTTGTGGTGTTCAGAGTGGTAGAAGTGGTGGTAGTGGTGCTGATAGTGGTAGATGCGCTTGTAGAGGTAGTTGTAGTAGTTTGGGGGTATAGTTGATAGTGGCAGTAATATTGGCTGTTGTGCTGGTAGACTAATGGTACCTGTAGAAGTAGTAGTGGTAGTCTGGTGCTACATGTAGTAATAGTAATAGCAGTAGTAGAAGAAGAAAGAAAAAGTAGTAGTAGTAGTAGCAGTAGTACATGTAGTAATAGGTAGTTGTTGTTGTTGTTGTCGTTGTCGTTGTTGTCGTTGTCGTTGTTGTTGTAGTTTTTGTAGTACTGGTAGTTTTAATAGTGATGTCAGTAACCGTTTTAACTATAGTACCTGCAGTGATAATGACAGCCATAAAACATTCATTGATAATATCGTAGTTCAGCAGTTGTAAAAATAGCAGTATATGTGGTGGATAATAACGCACAAATGACAGCAGGCACACAAGATAGCTCCTGTTACCGATGCTGTTCAATACCCCCCACCAGCGGCACCGGCAGATAGCAGCGATGCCGGAGATAACGCGCGCCACACCCACACTCAGGGCAGTCATGATCAAGCACACTCAGCCCAAAGCCACAAATTCCTTCATGCACCTCCTTCCTCCTTTGTTCTTGTTAGTTTCGGGGGCTTTTATATCGCTTAGGAGAGACTTTTCGAAATACAGACGTTTGGCAAAATTTCACCAACCTCGTCACCACAAAAGGTCTGCCCTAAGATACACAAAAACGTCTGAAGGTAATCGTACAGTTGGTTCCACTTCCGCGTGACCCACCTAGCACTGAAAAATACCACCTACCATCCACAACCATGACATGTTAGCCGGATTCGTCATCTCTGTCAAGCATGAAAGAGAGGAGGAAGAGAAAAATGCTGAGACTAATATCTGTCGACTGCTGAGACAACATTTGCAGTGCAGGGTGGGTCACGTGGGATTGGAGCCAACTGTACCAAAAATAAGCCGATAAATTTCCTGATTCAAAGGATTCCGTTGGTGTTGGTTCGGTATGAGATTAGGTAAGTATTGGTGGAGATTAGGTTGGTACTGGTGGAGATTAGGTAGGTATTTGCGGAGATTAGGTCGGTATTGGTGGAGATTAGGTAGGTATTGGTGGAGATTGGATTGGTACTGGTGATTAGGTAGGTATTTGCGAAGATTAGGTCGGTATTGGAGGAGATTAGGTAGGTACTGGAGGAGATTAGGTAGGTATTGGTGGAGATTAGGTAGGTATTAGTGGAGATTAGGTTGGTATTAGTAACTGTAGTTTGCAGGGAATGGGGAGTGACTGGAATGATTATATAGCTGGAATGGGTATGTGTGGTTGGAATGGGTGTGTGTGGTTGGAATGGGTATGTGTGGTTGGAATGGGTGTGTGTGGTTGGAATGGGTGTGTGTGGTTGGAATGGATGTGTGTGGTTGGAATGGGTATGTGTGGTTGGAATGGGTGTGTGTGGTTGGAATGGGTGTGTGTGGTTGGAATGGGTGTGTGTGGTTGGAATGGGTGTGTGTGGTTGGAATGGGTGTGTGTGGTTGGAATGGGTATGTGTGGTTGGAATGGGTGTGTGTGGTAGAAATGACAATATGTACGGATTCATACACATATACGCAAGCAATATCCTGCGTTAAACCCTAGCCCACAAGTCTCAACCAATGAAAGAGAGGCAGGTAATAGGGAGTAAGGCTGGTAATGTGGAGTATAGCAGGTAATTGGGAGTAAGGCAGGTAACAGGGTGTATGGTAGGTAATGGGGAGTATGGCAGATAATACGGTGTAAGGCAAGTAATATGTAGTAAGGCAAGTAATACGGAGTAAGGCAAGTAATAGGTAGTAAGGCAGGTAATAGGCAGTAAGGCAGGTAATAAGAAGTAAGGCAGGTAATGGGGAGTAAGGCAAGTAATAAGTAGTATGGCAAGTAATAGGGAGTAAGGCAGGTAACAGGAAGTAAAGCAGGTAATAAGGAGTAAGGCAGGTAATAGGGAAGCTTAGTCAAACCCTCACCTACAGACTATCTGGCTAATGTGCGTTTTCTCCCGACGATTTTTTTACACTTAGGATAGAATTTTCGAACTGGGGGGGGGGAGGGTTAAATAAGAGCTTCTATTAAACTTTTTATTATCAACGAGCTTTCCTTAATGTAAAATCGTCCGACAGCAGCAAAAATTGAAATGCTATCGTACTGATGGGGTTAAAAAATGGAGAATGGCTGCACACACGGATTCAGACAAGTACAGCTGGGGACAAAAATCTCAGTACACTTCCTCACGATACATAATGACACAGTGAACAATGACTTTCGAAACCCAGCAAAGAGATCTTCGGAGCCCAATAAATTTATCAGAATACTGCGCAAGAGTTTCATAATTGTTCGACCGCATAATAGCAAACACAACAGACACGACTTCACGAGCATGTAAGGAGAGGCCATCATATACACAAATTTATGAACGCAAACTAATTCATCATCATCATCATCATCATCACTAATAGCCTCCATTTAGCCACTGCAGGACAAGGGCTACTTAAAAGTAAAACATGGCTATAATTAAGGTAAACAATTTTCCCCAGTGACGTAGTGGGTTGGTGGTGTAGTGGTTGGAACGCCCCAGACGGATCGATTTTCAGGTGATTGAAGGGTTTATGGAGGAAATAATGCCATCATGTACTGGACCATAATAGCCTAGCCTCGGGACCCTATGCTTCAAAGGGGGTAGTATGAGATTGGCGGCATTTTTAATTTATTTTTTGTCTTATTAATCATTATTATTATAATTACTATTATCATTATTATCATCGTCATCATTATAATTATAATAATAATAATAATAATAATAATAATAATAATTATTATTATTATTTTTATTATTAATTACTACTGCTGCTGCTGCTGCTGCTACCACTACTACTACTACTACCACCACCAACACGATCGCTCCTGCTCCCGCTACTACTACCACTACTACTCAGCATAAGGGACGGGAATCAGGGGAGAAATAACTCCCACGTACAGCGAATGACTAAAGTTCGCCTACTGTTATACTGCGTCTACCTCACACTCAGGGCATGTCCGTCACTTTCCTCCCTAACGCATCATACCAAATACAACCACTTACGGCCAGACATACCAAACCTCTCTCAGCCTAGGAATATTAGTCAGTGGAGGAAAGTGACAAGATGAGGTGAAATATTAGGCATACTTTCCTCCTCATTTCCTCTCAATGCTTTCCTCTCTTGTTACAGGTCAAGATTCAAGATAGAGAGATGGCAATTTTAGATCGAGTTAAAGTGGAAGGCATATAACGAAACCTGGGTACATTGGACCGTAGACTCTCTCTCTCTCTCTCTCTCTCTCACACACACACACACACACACACACACACACACACATACAGAGAGAGAGAGAGAGAGAGAGAGAGAGAGAGAGAGAGAGAGAGAGAGAGAGAGAGAGAGAGAGAGAGAGAGAGCTGCAGAAACATACAAGCTTTTGCACTAAAACTCAGAGAAACAACAACACACAAGGAAACAAAATCCTGTTCCGTTATCCGCTTAGGGATTAAAAACGAATCGTATTAAAAAAAAAAACAAATAAATAAATAAAGATAAATACATGCAGATAAAAGTTCTGCAGTTATTCCTTTACAAATAATCCAAATTTCTTTTCATTACCCAGGATACTAAGACTCACTTTCAGATGAATAAAACCGTCTGGAAGGAGGTGGAATAGACTACTAGAGTTGTCCGAATCATGAGAGGGGTTCATGGTGACGGTATTAACACCTAGGGCTCCTAAAAATCGTCTGGCGGTAACTGAAATTAAATAATCGTGAAAACGTGATAATGAAACATGTGACTTTGGGTTAAGGGCCGTTCCCGAAGCCAGCAGTTACTCTACACGCAACAGATGGCGTCACACTCCTTCGCATGCCACCGCTAATACCCACCGTCCATACTGAATTCATGCTACGGCTGTCTCAAATACGATCCTGACCACTACGAAACGATTTATTTCAACTAAACGGCACTCTATCACGTAACTGACTGACAACGTGAGGATTTATTGAAACTTTTAGCCTCTCCCCCACGAAAAATATATCTCAGTAAACAAGAAGAAAAAAAAAAACATAGCGGAAGTATATTAAAAAAAAAAAAAAAAAGGAAAGGTCGTTGTGCTGGACTGATTATAAATATTTTTGAAAGAGGCCCATTGACGAGACTGGAATGTGGGCGGTTAATGAATAGGCATCACTCTCGTATAGGCCTGTCAAAAAGGCCTACTAAAAATACACACACACACACACACACACACACACACACACACACACACACACCATCACCTACATGGAATCCGGCTTAATGAAATATTTAAACACACCCCACCCACCTACACACCCACCTACACACACACACACACACACACACACACACACACACACACACACACACACTGATTTACATACACGGCCCACTAGAAAAATATCCCACCCACACACTTTAACTGCGTGCATGATCAACAAAATATACTGACATACACACATACACCTGATTAACATACACGGCCAACAATACTGTTTATATTTACATGTATATATACACAACTTAATTTTTACGTTCACGGCAAATGAGAATACGCACACAACTATTAGAATTGCATACAGACCCTGGTAGATACGTTCACAGACTAGAAATATTTACACACACACACACACACACACACACACACACACACACACACACACACACACACACACACACACACCATTATTACGTACACAGCCTATATATTTCCTGATATTTAGGTACACAAACCACCAGAAAACTTACATGCCCTGCTATTTACGTACACAGACAACTAGAAATACACACAAACTGATAATTTGCGTAAACAGAGTAGCAGAAAGTACTACATACATATTTATTAGGAATATATGAAATATCCAGACACATGCACATGACTGGCAGCGCGCACACCCAAAATCTTGCCACGTACATACAAGCACACACACACACAAACACACACACACACTCACACGCACTGATCAATACACTTAGCCTTGACCCACGTAGTTCGTACACACACGCACATACACGACGACACACACATGCACACGACCACACACACACACACACACACACACACACACAGTCTCACTTTCTTCCTGTGCCTTCCCTACAAGAAGTTTAATCAAGTCTATTAAATAAAGATAAAATAAAACTTCTGATATACTCTTAACGGCAAGTATGAACAAGCATGAAAGTGATATTATGTAGGATCATATTTCTGGCTTATGATGCTCTCTACAAAATGTTTCTTGTCGATTTATTAAGCATATTAACTAAAAAAAAAAAAAAAGTCATTCACACCCTTTTTCCTGGTGACCAAGTCTGCCTAAATACTGTACGATTACCCTCTCATTTGTAGCAATAAAACTACATGGGAAGAGGTGCCACAGAGCTGCTAAGACGGTGAAAATATAAATAAGAAAATATATGCCCACTTTTGGGATGAATTATGCTTTTCTTTATCTTCAATACCTTCTCTTTAATTATCACAGCCGCAGTTTAGTCAGTAAAAGCAACAGGTAAGCAGTATCGTAGCACCCACGTGGTCCCTTTCAATGCCTGAATGTGTCTGTCTGTCCATCTACTGTCTGACGCAGCATTATGTGTGGGACGACCTCAAGGAAAGGATTTTAGGCTTTTGTCCCTACCCATTAACGATATCTTCCTCCCACAACACGCCCTCTCCCATCATGTATTTATCAAAAGGTCTTTAAATAAAATGAAAGGATGGATGTAGGAAAAATCTTGTCCCCACGTAATTCAGCCCCTTTCTTTTATGGCAGAAGGCTTAGATTATGCTTATCGGTTACGCTAGAATTATTAAAGCATTTTTTTTTTTTTGCTATTCACATCAATGTCCTCAACTCTACTTCTGGCGCGCCCTTTCCTTCACATACTAAAAAAAAATCGATTTCAAGAAAGCCAGGAAAAAAAAAAAAAAAAAAAGAAGAAGAAGGGAACATCTCGCAAAGGAAGACTGAGGTCCGACTCTGTCCATTCATGAACACTACTCTTTTAACTTCTACACTGAATCGGCCCTGAATACCAACTGCTGGTTCTAAGCACACACACACACATACACACACACACACACACACACACACACACACACACAAAGAACTAGAAGCCAAAGTAAATAAAAAATAAACAATGCCACTAATTATTCTGTAGGTTAAGATGGTTTGGTAAGTTCTCTCCAACACCGGACTCTGAGGGACATATACAAACTGCAGGCAGACTAAATAACCTACAACGGCACTAAGAAAGCAAGGTGTCACTACGGAATAAAAGGGAGTATTTTACTTTTAGAACAACTTTCTGAGGTCTGATGCTTCCTCACTGGAGTAACTGCGAGTGACAAACACAAAAAGCTTTCGTATTTCACACACACACACACACACACACACACACACACACTACTGACTGCAAACACATTTAAAACAAACTTTGACGTCAGCATACGATAACACATAACTCAAATTACATCAAATTACCAATCGCATGACATTTTTAAAAAGCAGAAATAAATGACACTGATGATACAATAAAAGCCACCATAGAATATTCTTTTGACTGCAAATTAACTTTCTGACGTCAGCACACAACACTTAACCAACCTTAAGTGACATCACTGGGGAAGTGTGTCTGTTTGAAGGTGCGAGAGAGAGAGAGCACGGAGATCCTCACGTCGCCGAAGGGCAAAGTGATATGGGGTCAACTTCAGCCACTTGCCGATTTATATACCTCCAGGCCTCCCACGTCTCGGAATCATCCACCAATGGCGCGTCCTCTAGCTCACGAGCTCGACCAATCAGAGTGCCCGCTCCCACACCTCCCAGACCCGATTCGCCCAATCAGAAGTCCTCTTTGGTTTCGGGAGTTGTCATTCATCGGGAGGATATTGGGAAGTGTGTGTCAGTGTTTGATTAGTGGGTTAAGAGAGCGACATAAGGGTTTAGCGGAGGGGAGTGATATTGGTCGGTGTCATTACCACTTAGGGCTCGTACTCCGCTAATACACGAGGTAGCAGGAGGCGATGGACACCCCATGTTGGCTCCACCAGGTCCCTAATCCAACCAACCTTTTTTTGCGTATCCCAGGTGTCCATCAGCTAGATTTGCACACTGAAAGACTGAATGTACGTTATTTTGGCATTCCGCTCTGGGGCAAAAATAGAAATTTCATACACGAGACTAGTTCCCGTGTGAGGACGTCCTGGACACAAAATGGCCGACTTTTCCACCGCCCTAACCGCGAGATCTCAAAGTGTCCGGATTCTTTTTGGCGTTCTTTTTCCTTCTTTTTTTCTTTTTCTTTTGCCTTCTTTCCCGGATGTGTTGGAGGATCTAAATTTAGGACCTCATTGACTTAACTCCTTCAGCCGTAGGTCGTCCTTTTTGCCTTACCTACAGATGAACGATTTTATATTAACGGGGTTGTCTGTTTATGGAAAAAGTTACGGTAGATGGACACACACACACACACACACACACACACACACAATATATATATATATATATATATATATATATATATATATATATATATATATATATATATATATCAGCAGCAGCCATTTTAAGTCCAATGCTGAACAAAGGCCTCCCTCAACCTTTTCCAGGAATTCCCTGGCTGAGCCAATCTTCCACGTTTGCCTGCAGACTTCTCTATCTCATCTCTCCACTTCCTGTCTGGTCTTTTTCTGCAACGCTTACAATAGAAATTATATATATATATATATATATATATATATATATATATATATATATATATATATATATATATATATATATATATATATATATATATATACAAAACCTACAGTTCGAAAAGTCGCTCCCAAGCTGAATGACGTCGTCAGGCGGTATTAACAATAAAGTAAAAGTGACATCGTACTGAAATGGTTTATTACCCAGCCCTGAATATTCCCCTTTTAAGCACTTAAGTACTATGAAACAATTTGTTCCTGTTACTGGTGCCATGAGATCAATATACTGTACTTAGCACAGGACAGGCATCTTGTGAGTGTGCTAATGAGAACTGTTTTTGACCTTCTCTATGAGGTCTTTCCTAAAATGAATAAGATCATCTGGAGGCTGCAAGAATAAACATGTAAAATAATCGGCATCGTACCGAAGAGATTAACTAACTTCACTAGGATGAAGTTTTTTATTTATTTTTTGCACAAATATTTATTTATTTACCTATTTATTTTACTGTTACTGGCTAACTAATTTATATATTCAGCATATAACAGCCATCTTCTAGTGATGTATTGAGGGGGTTAATGAGGACAATATTTAACCAACAGCTCGAAAAGTGACGCTGGAGAGGAATGCCTTCACGTTGTGGCACCGATATAACCGAGGGATGGAGCTGCCCGGTCACACAAACACCCCTCAGCTCCTTCCCCATCCCCCATGAGAAGGATGGTGGACTGCAGGAACGGGACATCTTCAGCCTGCAGTCCACCGGGTTCACGTTGCAGATGAACCCGGGGCTAAAACGACAGTTCCAAAAATCTCACCTAAAATGAATAAAATCGTCTAAAAATAGCCGATTAAAATATAGGGAACGTCGACGTAGTGAAAGGGTTAATCATCGCCGATTTAACCCATTCAGTACACTGACGTCTCTCTCTCTCTCTCTCTCTCTCTCTCTCTCTCTCTCTCTCTCCAGTACGACAACGATTTCTTTTTCTCAACTTCCTCCATGCAATTTCTCTTCAACATAAGACAGTGCATGTACTGAAGGGGTTAACGAAGGCTGTATGAATCCCCCCACCCCCATTTCGAAAAGCACCACACAAACCGAAAAAAAAATTGTGTGAAAGCAACAAAAACAAATTAAATATTACGTCATCGTTCTTAAGGTATTAAATTCGGTTTGCGTTCACATTGTAACGAAAAAGTGATAACATTTTGTCGTCGGTGGATAAATTAACGCAAAACTGATAATATTTTTGGATTCGTGGACAAATGAACGCGAAATTTATGATACTTTGGCGTTCATGGACAAATTATTACGAAATTGATAATATTTTGGCGTTCGTGAAGAAATTAACGCGAAATCGATCATATTTTTTTGGTGTTCGTGGATAATTTTACGCGAAACTGGTAGTATTTTTGGCGTTCGTGGGCAAATTAACGCGACTTTTCATAAAACTTGGAGGCGACGAGAAGTGTTTGAAGGTCAATCGCTGTGGAAAGTTTGTGAAAGTTTTTAGTGCCGTGATTATGGTGAGAGAGAGAGAGAGAGAGAGAGAGAGAGAGAGAGAAGAGGAAAAGGCAGATAAACAAAATAAGGAAGCAAGAAGCAAGAGGGGAAGAAAGGGATAAAGGGAGGAATGAAAGGAAGAAGGGAGGGAGGAGGAAAGGAAGGTAAAGGAGATGGAGGGATGGAAGGAGGGGAAAAGGAAGGTTGAAGAAAAGGAAAAAGGGAAGGTGGGAGGTAGGGTGAGGAGGACGTGAATGAAGTGAAGACTGATTTGACGGCAGGCTGAAAGCTCTCTCTCTCTCTCTCTCTCTCTCTCCGCCATACCTACTGAGTGGTCTTTTACTCTCACTTTATCATCTTTATCACAGCACTCACTCTTACTTCCTCACATTTCTCTCTCTCTCTCTCTCTCTCTCACACACACACACACACACACACACACACACACGCACGCTAAAAAAAGTTGATATTTGGAATAAATCTCCAAACTGGATAACACTGTCTGGTAGAGGCAAAATCAAACAGACTACAGATGGTGTTATGAGAGGACAGCGACACGGCATACGAACTTTGACCTTGATTAGTGACCTTGATTAGTGACCTTAATAGCGACCTCGATCAGTGGCCTTAATTAGTAGCCACCTCGATAAATGACCATGATTAGCGACTTTAATTAGTAGTGACCTTGATTGGTGACCTTGATTAGTGACCTCGATTAGTGACCTTGATTAGTGACCCTGATTTGTGACCTTGATTAGTGACTTTGGTTAGTGACCTTGACCTTTGACTGACTTGTTCCCAAACCGAAGTAGTCCTTGTCATCCCCACACCTAATGAAGTTCAAAATTTGATCCAAATCCAATCAGTCGCTCATGAGATATTTTTTTTCATGCATACATACTAACATACATACATACATAGGCAACATACATACATACATACATACCGGTACATATATAACATATATACACAGAAATCAACTTCATCACAGTAGCCATACTGAAGTACTGATTGTTATCTGGTTAAAGAGGATATGTCAACAGTAAATGCTTCAAAAATAATATCTATAAAAATGTCTCTGCTGCGATAACTATAAAGCTGAATGGCCTGTTTGTCACAGTTTACACGTACACTACCAGTTAAATACAGAAAAAGGATGAAACATTTTGGGAAACATGGTGACTAACACAAAGGCTGCCTGTATTGTTTCCACCTTAACTTGGCCTAGATTTACGTCTTTGTGCAGTTTATTTCGTGAACTCACTGGCAGAATAAGACGTTGTTACGGCTCTACATCTTTTTCACAGCACTTCTTCTTGACTAGTACCATACTCCGGCGTCAATGTACCTTTACAACTGAGGTTTCAAGATGGAGACTAGGTAATTTTAGGCCAGGTTAGAGTAAAAAGACTATAGCTCAAAAGGCTTCACACAGGAGGGAGACAATGATATCCTGTGATCAATATAACTCGTGAAGGCCTAAGGAAAGTAATATGTTACCATCTGACTGTACGATCATGATACTGACTAGGGAACATCACACACAAGGATATAATGCATCCTAACGAAATCAAGTTTATTAATAGGCACTGGAAATCATCGGACATTTTCATCCCCTGTGCTGTATTCTCGCGCAATGGGTGTACCAATTCTTTTTTGGAACTAGTGTACACATGTACTCGTAATTCCCAGAGCCAGGATTCACCAAGGGATTCACGGACAGCCTTACGAGAAAATCCCTATCGTAACTAAGATCTTTTTTTTTTCTTAATAGGGGGAAGGAAAGCATCAGAGTGCTAACAATCATGAAGTTCTTATACACACAAACTTAGCGCCTTCTGCCTCTCGTAACTAAGATCATATTACTGCAATAAGAACAAGAGTCGTGGAAGGTTCTCTCTCTCTCTCTCTCTCTCTCTCTCTCTCTAACTAGTCCTTTCCCTTTGAGCACCTTAATCATGGCTAAGGAGGGTGGTGAGAGAACCTTGCTTTTTCATCCTTTTGTTCAGTGTTCTTTTGACTTGGGACTTACTGTTTGTGTAAGCAGTCTCTCTCTCTCTCTCTCTCTCTCTCTCTCTCTCTCTCTCTCTCTCTCTCTCAGTTTAAAAATAATAATATGTTTCTTATTACCAGTACAGTAGATTGCAAACGACTGAATAGACTCCCAAATCGTGTCATGAGCATAATATTTGCATCACATTGTATAACTTATGATATTAGCATTATACCAAACATTATAATATTATATTAAATTATATTACATTATACTATATTACATCATACTTAACATAAACCATTTAGTCTTGAAATACCATTATGAAAAAGAAAAAATTCGGATGCACAACTCACGGTCCCCAATCTGGCCGAAATCCCTCACACCACTTGAACACCAGGCGCCGTTTGAATACATGTTTACCACTCAACGTAATATATTCTTTCCAGGGTTACAGGAAACCATTTGGCTTTCAGTGTGGAGTTATATGAGGCAGGTCTACACTGAGTGGATGGTGGGCGCCTCCACCTACCACACAAAAAAGTAAAAAGTTGGAGAGAGAAAGAGAGAGAGAGAGAGAGAGAGAGAGAGAGAGAGAGAGAGAGAGAGAGAGAGAGACTTCAAGCACCACAAGAATATTACTCAAATGACTAAAAGAAAAAAAGGGGGTGCATGGAACGTCACTAGACTCTTTCTCTCTCTCTCTCTGGAATGCAATAATTAAGAATTTTTGCGCACGTTCTACCAGAGGCAACTTTAGTGTGTGTGTGTGTGTGTGTGTGTGTGTGTGTGTGTGTGTGTGTGTGTGTGTGTGTGTGTGTGTAGAAAGGGAGAGGGAGAGAGAGAGAGAGAGAGAGAGAGAGAGAGAGAGAGAGAGAGACGTATGTAGGATCGTGTTCAAAATGGAAGCAGTAGGAAGGCTTTTTATTCTTTATTTTCGTTTTATTTATTTTTTCCCCTGTATATTCCAGACATTATTTAACAGACACCTCGCTTGGGCATTTTTTTAACGCCTCCTCCTCTGAGCTTCATTTTCTGTATTTCGCTTTACTATTGTCTTGTGTGGCATTATTATTGTTTAACGTAGAAAAAAACAACAGCAACAAGAACAACAACATCATCACTATCGTCACTATTAAGCAGAATCATCATCATCATCATCATCCTGAATCATGATCATCATTATTATTAGCAAGAATTATCATTATCATCATCATCCTTATTATTTGCCAGATTCATTATCATTATCATTATCATCATCATTATCATCAACATCATCCAGAACCACCACCACCACCACCATCATCATCATCATACAGACCTCTTTTCCCATCTAAGGACGGAATGAGGCAGGGTGCATTGAACAAGAAAAAAAAAAAAAAGCTGCCAATCCTAACGTGCCTTCTTCAGGAATAAATCGCAAAGGAAGAAGTGCTAAGGAGCCTCCTTGTCCCATGAAGCTAAGACTCCTGGTGGATTGGTGGCAGGGAACCCGGTCGGAGAGCCTGCCATGCTTCACAAATAGACCCCGGCAGCCTAACCTCGGGTACCCTCAAAGCCCAACGGGGGCAATATGGGACTGGTTATTTTGGTATAAGACAGATAGATAGGTAAATAGACAGTTATACAGACAGACATAGATATACAGACTGACAGAGAGGGTAAGCATTTTTGATAAAATTAATCCCCAATTCCGACTTCTCTCGTTTCCTAATTAACATCTTTTCCTCTCTCTCTCTCTCTCTCTCTCTCTCTCTCTCTCTCTCTCATGACTATTTATATGTACGATACATATATTATTTACATTAATGAATTGTTGTTGTTGTTGTTGTTGTTGTTGTTATTATTATTATTATTATTATTACCATCATCATCATCATCATCATCATCAGCGCCATCATTCCACGCTGTAGTTAAATCTACATGAATATTTAAACATCTGAATAACTTTACAACAACTTTTTTACACAGGAGAAACTACGGCCTTGTTATCTGGCTTCATTTATTTATTTATTTTTTTGAGGAAACTGATCTTCCATTTCTTTTTTTTTTTCTTTTTTTTATCCACATCTTTCCAGAGTCCTTCTCTTCTTACTATTATTTCTTCTTCCTTCCTTCCTTTCCTTCTTCTTTCCTTATTACACCTTGTCATAGCCTTCCTTTCTTTTTTCCTCCCTTCTTCCTTCCCTACCTCCTTGTTTCTTCTTCCCTCTTTCCTGTATCCTCCTTAATTGGCTTTCTTCCTTCTTTTCTTAATCTTTTCTGTTTGTTCTTCTTTTCCTCTTTACCATCTCGTTCCTTTCCCTTCCTTCCTTTCTTACTTCCTTCCTTCTTTCCTTCCCTGCTCCCCTCCTCCGAGACGTCACTGCGATAATGGACGCTTCGGCCCCACACACCGTTTTTACCACACGTAATTATAAATACGCACACACACACACACACACACAAACACACACACACACACACACACACACACACACACACACACACACACACACACACACACACACACACACACACACACACACACACACTTATATATTAAACCTTATTTCATGCAAGCTCGATACTAATATAAAAAATAAATATGTGCATGGAGTAAAAGTGGAGATGGATTTAATTGCATACAATATACCACGTAACGCATTTTGAAGAAATGGGTAAAAGGACTGATGATGAACTATTAAAATAAGAAAAACGAATAGACCTTGCAACAATTATTAATTCAACATACGACCTGAAGGCCACAATGAATTAGATAGAATGTAAGTTGTTGTTGTTCTACCCCGGTCTGTCTGGCCGGGCAGGCCCATCTACCACAGGGATGCAGGCTCCTTCTTGTGGGAGTCAGCGTCTCGCGAGGGTAGGAACAGGGTCCTTCCACATGACGAGGTGTAGAGAAAATGAGGAGGCACAGTCCCTAAGAGGATGAACTGTGTATAGAAGATACATACGAGTAGGGATTTTGACTACTTGGTAAATGTGGTTGACTCACCCGCCTGGGAGTGTTGTGTAAGACCAGCTACCAGGCCTTGGTCCCACGTCTTTCCCATGCCAGTATCTCCTGGGACAACAGTAACCATCCACTTACTACCTTTGGGTGGGCTACTGAGCGGAACACCTTGCTCAAGGGTGACCCGGGACTAAGTAGGGCAGGGGCATCCATCTTCCCTGAGCCGTATACATGTTTCGGCCGCAAACCCAGTGAATGTAGGTAAATATGTATATATACCCAGTCAATATGAAAAATATATGGACAGATATTGATAAGTAAACAGACAAGTAGACAGACAGATAGAAAACAGACAGACATGTAGACAGACAGACGAGGTCGGACATGTGAAAATAACTGCAACATTCATGAGTTCATTACTCGACCAGGCAGTGGTTGCTTTGAATTCACCCCTGAATAAGCACAAAGGTAAAACAGACGGAAGTTCACAGAGAGGTCATAAACTGGTTGTCTAACTTAAAAACCCGTTATTATGAAGAAACATGATGACGAATATTTCTTCATCACTGGGAAAATGAAGTAAGAGAGAAGATGGTAATTTTTATGTACAAGTATGTGACTGGAAATGGCATAAACACCTTTAATCTGATGGCGTTTTTTATAAATAATCTCTGGACAATATTATTCAACTCAGGAGAGACATTTCGATCTGAAAAGATTAGATATAACCTTTAATAACCCCTTCACTACTAGGGTACTCTATTAAGTTTAATAAAATCGACTACTGGTTGCAAGAATAAAACAAATAACGTCCTGTGGCTGAAGTGGCTAATACAGACAGGGATGATATGTGCCAAAAAAAAAAAAAGTCGGCAATTGAATGATTCAAGGAATTGCAGTATATAAAATATACAAGTTACCAAAGCAAGTTGTGTGGATGAAAGGAGTTAATATCTTGGAGAAAAATATGATAAAATAGACAAAAGGGGACATTACGAGCTCGACTACATCTCTCTCTCTCTCTCTCTTTCTCTCTCGCTCTCTCTCTCTCTCTCTCTCTCTCTCTCTCTCTCTCTCTCTCTCTCTTCCCATTAACCTCCCTCTTAACCTTTTTATTACCTAGCAGTCAAAGTCAATCTCGCAGTCTTTCCTTGGCATCTGATTATAAGCCTTTTATATTGCTAAACAGTTTCATTTTTTTTTTTTTGTGTCCGACTCTGGGCATAGGCTTCACAGCCTGCTATCAAGGCCCAGCAGTCCTCCTACATACCATACACCTCTACATGTCACCACTTCGGCGCTAACACCCACCGTCCATATTGAATGCATGCTAGGGCTGTCTCATGCAGGACTGGTGTATTGGTATTAGCGGGGGTATTTTTACGACATATCGGCGGGTCTCTTGGTAGATCAGTAAAGCCTGATTTCATGGCAAATCTTAACCTTGTGAATGCAATGATGTTTGCTAAATGTTCACGTACAGCCTCACAATTCAGGCGACTGTAACCAGTCGCGTTTCTTGAACGGCATTTTGTAACAGTACACCCCAACAAGGCGCCGACGGGAAGCCTACAATGGTGGTGCTGAGCATCCTGGGTGAAGCTAAGCAACTGTGGCATACACCCGATAACAAAATCTCATTATTCCCTACACTTAGCCATGGGAAGAACACTGATCCGACCCTGGTGAGGCACTGTCCACTTTAAAGGGAGTCGGCTCCCTACGCGGTTAATGTACTGTGCTGTACAGTAACTATTGGATGGCTCCATGGAGGCAGCTGGCTACCTACGATCGATGGGTCTGCTCAGCCAGACAGGCCGAGTTATGCAACAACAACACCACAACCAGTCCTTAATCTTCAGCCCATATAGGCCTCGTCCTGTTAGAGTGCCTTCGCCCACTGCACCACCAGGTGTCCCTTTGTTGTTAAATGGTTCTGGGATACACTAAAGGAAATCATTTGGCCTGTCTGTGTAGTCACCTGATGTGCCTCCACTTATAAAATGCCACAATTTTGCTGTTACGGGAATGACAGACCTTATATATGCTTCATTTTCACTGTACACCATTTTTCCATGCCTGCCTAAGTGTGCTACAGGTGGCCTATGTATTTTGTGGTGTTTATCACTCTGGGGCCGTATCTATAGCCCAGCTTGAGCTTAAGTTGTGTATAAGATAGTTTGTTTATGCGTTTATCTACCTCACTAAAACCACCAAACATTTCAAAACCAAACCATCAGGTAAAGTAAGAAAAAAAATAATGAATTATTTTTTCCACATTAAATAACTAAGTTGGTGAACAGTTTATCATGGAAATAATGGAGATATTTGGTGAACACTCCTCTTATTCCCTATGTCCCATATGCTCCTCGTAGCCCCTTCATCTTGGTTAGCGTCACCCGCCACTCTCCCGCCTCCCACCTACCGTAACTCCCACATTTTCGAACAAACTACTGATATCACTCTGTTGCTCCTTTCTTTGGTTTACTGGAGGATAAAATAGGCTTGATGAAGGATATAAATTAATCAGTCTCACCCAACTGTATTCAAAGGCGAATGGGCGTACAGACGGTAGCCATTCGATGTGTTCCTTGGCTCCTAATTTTCGTCAGTTCAGGTGGATTTCAAGCATCTCTTTAGTTTATTTTTGCTTATCGCCCGTTACGATTTTCTTTTCCCAAAATGGAGGAAACAGTTAGTCTCTCACTCCACTTTTTTATATAACCGCTGCAGTTTCTAATCCACACACCTGAACCCTTCAATAACTAGTAATAATAATAATAATAATAATAATAATAATAATAAGAAGAAGAAGAAGAAGGAAGAGAAGAAGAAGAAGAAGAAAGAAGAGCATTAATAATAATAAATAAATAACAAACAACTAAACAAATAAATAAACATTATACTACTCCCTTCAGTAACACTAAAACCACCCCCATTCCACTCAGTGCCAATCAAACAGTTTTCCAGCATATCGTCCTTCATGATATTACAAACTCTCTTACAGGCTGAGAAATTAAAACACGTTATACTGAAAGTGAGGTTACAGACGGGTAATAAAGCAACACTGACGATTTTTAAAGTGGCGAAATTAACAACAACAACTACTACTACTACTATTACTGCTACTACTACTACTACTACTACTTCCACTACTGCTACTACTACTACTACTTCTACTACTGCTACTACTACTACTACTACTACTACTTCTACTACTGCTACTACTACCGCTACTATTACTGTTAATCACTGCTTTTTACTGCCAGTTATATTTGTCATTATCACTTTACATCCAGAAGCTCTTACTAATTAGGGCCAGTGACAGAGTTGGTGTGTGTGTGTGTGTGTGTGTGTGTGTGTGTGTGTGTGTGTGTGTGTGTGTGTGTGAGGGGGGGGGGTGAGTGACATGCTGTGGCACCTTATTACCGTCACAGGGTGGGCCGCAGGTACATTAACAGCACACCTGGTTTCCCATTACAAACATAGCGTTTGCAATAAAATACACCATAAAATTAGAACATTTTTTGGTATATTTATATATATGAAACTCGTAGATAGATACAGAGAGAGAGAGAGAGAGAGAGAGAGAGAGAGAGAGAGAGGAGCAGACAGATAGGCCTATACACGGTGACCCAAAAAGGCGACACCAAGCTTTTTTTTTTTTTTTTTCATATCTCTTAGCCAGACAACTGGTACCGTACTTTTTTTATTTTTATTCTGTATATACTGTGGACAAATATACCAGTGTACGATATTTATACGCGTATATTATAATTCGCCTCATTATCAACATCCTACCACCCAGTGTCACGTGAAATGCAAAACTGGAGAGCAAGCACTTTTTTTCCTCTTTCAAAACAAAAATTAGAAGAATGAAATGTACTTTTTAACTTTCTACTCTCCCGTCTTGTATGAGATATGAGGGTGTTTGGAGAAGAAGCGACTGGCAGTGTGGTCGTCGCATCCCCAGGCAGTGAGTGTCAGGATACAGGACAGGTTGTGAGTGGTGGTGGGTGATGTACTATTCCGTCATTAATCTAACTTGACCCAGAGTTTCGTTCCTTTACAGCTTGTTTGATATAGCTCGAGAGGAGAACTGGACTATAATACAGCTCTATATCCTTTCCATTGCACTCTTTCGTGATTATCATAATTGTCTACTGCTAATCTGTCACAACTGAGGGTTCAAGATGGAGAGATGTAAATTTTAGGTCGTTTGAGTATAACGAGCATAGAGGTGGTCAAGATACCCAACAGACACTAGAGGAAACAGAACACTGCATTCCTGGCCGGTTCTCCACAGCCACAAAAATAAATAAATGTGAAAGAAAGAAAGAAAGAAAAATTAGTAAGTGAGAAGTGAATCAGGGATGATGGGATCCGTGTTAGTATCAAGGTAAAATAAATGACGTACTTTTATACCTCCGTGAGTAACAGGGGCGCCCCGAGGCTGACACTAACAGGCGCCACACGCTCACTGCCACCACCACCTCAAAGGGCTCATCTTACACCACCACACGCCACGACAAAGGACACTGTCGGGGAGAGAAACAGTTACACAGAGTCAGTTACATGTGTATATACAAATTACACAGGCTAAAGGTTACAGTGGTAGTTACATATATACACACATTACAAAGACTAAGAGTTACACCGGCCTCGTTACACAGACACACAAACTTCACAGACTTTACGGTCCCGGTGAGGTGATTCGGTCTTGATCCTAATAGAAAATAATTGCTAAAAGGAGTCGAAGAAGTGGCGAAAACAAGAATATGGTGTTAATGGAACTATATCTTACCGCTAAAGCTAGAAAAGTCTCTCCGAAGCTGAATAAAATCGTCTGGAGAGAGAGAGAGAGAGAGAGAGAGAGAGAGAGAGAGAGAGAGAGAGAGAGAGGAGGTCAATTCCGTCCCGACATTTCAAACTGATTTATTATTACGAATTCCGAGATGTAATACTTGACACTTGTTTGCACTGAATGGCAGCTGTATCGAGAGAGAGAGAGAGAGAGAGAGAGAGAGAGAGAGAGAGAGAGAGAGAGAGAGAGAAAATTCCTAACTAAATAATATCGCATGTTAGCAAGAATGAAACATAAAGCGCAAAATGCAAGTAACGCTTTTCTGATGCATAACCTTCCCTAGCGCTGTTACTACAACGACTGTTTTTATAATGCATAGTTCCTATAAAATCCCTACACTTACTAACTTTTACATCACCAGATAATATAACTTTGGACTAAAATAACAAAATTCAGCTATTGACTCCATTATCCATTCCAACACCGCGCTTTACGGCTGAGAGTGTTTATCTTGCCGTCTTGTCAATTGATCTCACTTTTAGGAAGCATTAGCTCTGCTTGGGGGTAATGTAGAAGCAATACAGGGAAGGTATTCACAAACACATTTATGATCGATGCAATGTCGTGACTTGAATTGGCGCTTACAGGAAGAATTATACTCGTTTTACTCTCACTTGGCCTAAAATTGCCACCTGCCCATCTTGAATGTTGAGTTTAACAATAGATTAATACAAACTTGGCCTAAAATTACCATCTGTCTACACTGAATGGTGAGTTTTAACAATATATTATTATCCTGGCTTGGCCTAAAGCTGCCATCAGCCAGTCTTGAATGCTGAGTTTTAACAATAGATTAATTCACTTTTGTCCTAAAATTGTCATCTGTCCATCTTAAATGCTGAGTTTTAACAACATAGTAACACTAGAATATTATGGTATTCAAGAAAAAGTCCGCGGAAAGGATGTCGAGCCATAATATCGTTTTGTTCTATCACTGAGCTACGTGACGTAAGCTTCAAATGGGAAAAAAATGAACAAGTTTAGGTGAAAAGACTACAGTCACACGAGAATTCTGCTCTCTCTCTCTCTCTCGTTGTTCCTGCAGAGGACAATTCCCTCCACTAATTTTCTCCAGTGTTTTTTTAGTTCTTCCTGTCAAAAATAAATAATGGATACGACTGAGAATAAATCGTGTGTTCGTGAATCCAGTGCCGCGTTAGGTCCAAGTCGTAGAACGCATTTGCAAGAGACGGGATTTGAAAGGAGTGAGGGGGACTGTCCTGGGTTCGTATTCTCGTCAGTTATGGAGGTTTCTTAGTGCCTCTTCCTTACTAATTTATTTCTTATCTATTTTATTCTGACTAACGAACAGACGTTATTATGCAACTTAGAGATCCCCCTCTTAGCGAAGTAGTAAATTCCTGTAATATTATACCATGACCTTTTTGTGTTTAATCTTCACAACAAAACCTCTCGTAATGAAGTGACTATCCCTTACAGTACGATGACTGATTTTTCCATTTCCTAATGTTGTCTTTATACCTTCAAACCGTTTTATCCTGCTAAGGGAAGGTCTCACATACTCGAGAGGTTAATAAGGGCCACACGTAACCTCACCAGTTCGAAAAGTCTCTCCTGTGCTCCGTAAATGGAGTAAGACATCGTATTTTAAATCTTACCACTTGAACTCGAGATACGATATAAATTTTACTTTGGTTAACGCCTGACGATTTTCATTCGCCACTGAGATATATAAACCTTGGAGAAAGAATTCTTTATTATGGTTAAACACAGGTGACATATAGTCTACAGACTCAACTAAAGACAAACAGCAAACAGAACAGTTCCACTTTCAGATACATCACTCTTCCATCAGACACCTTTTCCAACTCGTGCCTCGGCAGCATGGGGACGGGTTTATTCTAGCTATCACTCTCCCTCCCTGGAAACCTGCAGTGAACCTAATATGGATTGCTACGGATACAAAACCCCATACGGTTTTCCTTTCACCTGTGAAACCTCTTAAGGTCAAGGTTAACGACGGAATTCTGCAGTTTTGGAGAAAAATAAATAAATAAATAGAAATCCCGATAATTCCCCTCCCTTCATTGTCACCTGTTTCCTTGCCGCTGTGAAAAATGGCGACGCGGGAGTACATTATTTCCGGCCTGCGTACGCTAGATTTACGGCGAGTTATATTGCCGTGTTACCTGACGTGTTACACCTCAGTATTTCCCGTGCTGAGTGTTCCCCTGGAGGCTGTACAATAGTTCTTTTAATTTAACCTGCTCCAGTTTTCTTCCTTTCCAGACTATTTCGTGTAGCTCAAAGGCAGAATAAGGTAATGCTAAGACTCTACATTCTTCTCAGAGCACTTCTTTGTGACTAACATCGTATTCGTGTTAATCTATTGGTACAACTCAACACGCAAGACAGATATGGCATTTTAAAGCCAAGTTAGATTAATGAGTATAGCTTACATTTGTAAGCAATATTTTTATTAACTCCTTCACACTGATTACTCTTGTTATGCCCAGATGATTCCATCCCAGACAGGAAAGCTCTCTCGTACTGAAGGCGTTAATGATGGCTTTACCTAAACCCTCCGGTTTGAAAATTTCTTAATAGAATCTTTTGTGGATATGAAGAACATTATCATAGAAGGCGTCATCACGGGGATAGGGTAAAATGCTACTTTCCTACACAACCATGGCGTCTTCTCAATAATATACTTCTTAACCACCACAAGAAGACGTTACCATGATCACATAACGACTGAAGACTGAAGCAAGCTAAGCAATCAGTAACATTCAGGATACTATTAAGGTGTATTGTACTCAAATAAAATGGTACACGAAGTAATTGTCTCCAATCCCGACCAGAATACGGCTCACTCCTCAGCGGCAGACAGTGGAGTTAAATCATTGTTTTTCCTTTTAATGCTCATACACTCAAGATATGATGCTCATTTCACATTTATCTATATGTGGTTGTGAAGGTGACCATTATCCACTCACTTGATATAATGCTACCTTCATGTGGCTCTCCACCAAGTGACAAGCCTCATGATTTCACGTAACCAAGAAAACCATTTGCTAGGCGTGTGGTAACTATGTAGTCAAATGGATGTCTGATGGTCTAGTGGGCCGACATACTCCACTCGGATGTAATTCCTTAAGAGATTACATCTGATGGGCGGATGAGGTTTACTGCTATCATAATATTGCTCGGAGATGAGTAACTGATCGTTCGCCTTAACTGTCTGGACAAAGCGGGAAGGAAGCGGAGGAAGTGACGAGATGGTATAGGGCACAAGGGCTTAAGAGTAAATGCAATAATGCAAAAGTGATGGTATCTAGGGCTGGTGGCGGTACTGTCAAAGAAGAGGGAGCGTAGCCATGTGCGATTTGTCACAAGGGCGTGGGAAGTAATTCCATCTTGTGCAGTGTTTGTGAAAAGTGGATGCATAAGAGATGTAGTGGTATAGGTATACTGCGGGATAATGCTGATTTCATGTGTGCGGTGTGTTAGGGGGAGCATGTGAAGACTGCCAGGCGTGAAAGAAATGATCTTGCTGGTGAGTCTCTTGAGTGTGTGGAAGAGTTTCCTTATCTGTGAGACATGTTATGTGCTGGAGGTGGGGCTGGAGTGAGGAGTGGTTGATAAAAGTTCTGGGAGCTGTTGTCTCTCCTGACATTAAGAGGGCTTTCCCTCCGTGCTAAGGGATTTTTGTATGCAGCATGTTAGAAGCGTGATGCAGTATGGTTGTGAGACCTGGGCAGTAAATGAGGATATTCGCAGGCTCAAACGTACAGAAATGACAATGATTAGGTGGATGTGCAGTGCGTCCTTGGATGCGAGGCCTGGGGGGGGGGGGCTAGGTTTACGATGGAGGAGTTGAGAGGAAGGATGAGACTGGAGTGTATTTGTGTTGTAGGTAGACTGAGATGGTTTGGGCAAGTGGAGAGGATGGGGGATAATAACTGGGTGCATAAAGTGAGAAGTGTTAACGTTAGGAGTAGGGCTGCGAGAGGCAGACCGAAAAAGACCTGTGGCGAGGTCGTTGTGAAGCCTCAGAAATAAGGGACTCAATAGGGAAGCTGCCAGCGATCGAGCAGCATGGAATGGAATGCCGCCATTAGGTGACCAAGGCCGACACATGCATGCATGTTGAAAACGAAACGAAAGCCTATCCCCGTGCGCCTGAGCACCTGATGGAGTAAATAATAACAGAATTGGTAATATAATAGGAAGACAGACTAAAACTCTGTCGGCAATCTTTTCACAGGGGAATACGGAAACAATTATGATTAACTGGTAGATCCTCGTCCAAAGTACTATATCCAGAGCAGCTGAGAGCGCGAGATCCGAGAACAATTGTGGGGGTATTGGTGGTCTCTGGGGAGCGGGAGCAGAGTGGCGCGGGAGATTGGGGACGGTAAGGGGCTTGTGGAAGTCTCTAGGGGCGTCTTGGGAGTTATTGGAACCGCAGGAGATAAAAGACACCGGAGTATAAAAGGAGGGGTAACATCGCCATTTAAAATCAATCTTCAGCTACTTTGCCAAAACTCGAGTCGTTATATTTTATATTCGGTGCTCGAATAGGTTTTATCACTGCATTATATAAAATACCCAGAGTAAAAAGAGTGACTATACTCTTTTTACTCTAACGGCCGAAAACCATCTCTTCGTCGTCAATGCTGGGTTGTAACAGCGGATTAATGCTATAATATGATGCTGGTCAGGAAGAGGTGCTATGAAAAGGATGCAGAGCCGTACCATTGTCTTCTGGCATTGAACTACATGAAACAAACTCCGACAAGGAGACAAGGAGTATGTTTTCACCAGTTTGTTTGTGTTAGTTTGTCCGCTAGCAGAATTACTCAAAAACTACAGGAGATATTTAGGCCAAAATTGGTGGGTAGATCAGCCCATGTCCCAGGAAATAATCGATTACTTTTGGGACCGATCCGGATCGTAATACAGATTCTGGATCCGGAAAATACTTTGAGAAACCCTAATCAATTATGAGAAAACCTGACCCACTATGAAGAGTGGTTTGGAAATTACGTTGCCCTTGTCGGAGAGATGTGCTCCACTGAGTGCCCCTCTAGTTTTGCTTGTTTTCGAACATGAGGATTGAATGTGGCTTGCGTTAACATCTTGAACACGAGGTCTATCATGCAATAAAGAAGTTGGGAGAAGTGTTAGACCGAGATTTTCCCCTATTAAAAAAAAAAAAAAAAAAAAAAAAAAAATGAAGGGACATTATAAAATGTGGTGCATGGACAGATATAAACAAGTGGTGCTGAAAAGGACTTGGCTAATTATAAATATCGCCTATAAAATCAAAGGAGAGAGAGAGAGAGAGAGAGAGAGAGAGAGAGAGAGAGAGAGAGAGAGAGAGAGAGAGAGATGGAAAAATGGTGGGGGTAGAGTAGGGATGAGTGGGCAAGACGGGCTGCACTGAAGCATGGCAGGGAGGTATACTGATGACGATAGGCACTGCACGTAGGACAGTGGGGTTAAAGCTGCAGATTTCTCGTGTTCTGGTTGTGCAGTACGAGAGTGGCGAGGCTTTTTCTACAGAGCAATGGAAATACGTTCTACAAACCAAAATACGAACAAACAAAATAACAAGGGGAAAAGAAGGACAACCTGAAGTATGCAGGTTGTCTCGGTGTGTTTCTATATATAGCCAAACGCCATAATCCCATACACGGTGGCCGTCTGACTTCGAGTTAGTTGCTTTACGGGGAGGGGCACTAACCCTCCAAGCCACTTGTTGATACGTAGAGAAACATATATGGGTTGGCTATGTGGTTGCCACTCAGCGATGTAAATGGTTTCCTGGTTTACAGGAAACCTCTAGGCTTGTCATTCAATGTAAAGCCCCCTCAAAAGGAGAGAAGAGTATCAGGATAAATGGTAAAGGATAGCAAACGAATACGCCCAACAACCAATGCCTCTAGCAAAAACTGATATAAAATTTTTACAGTACTGAGAAAATCGCACTGAAAGGACAAATCTGATTAAAAAGTTACGAGAAACGTACCTGCAGCACTCAAAAAAATGGCACTGAAAACTGTAAAAATAAAAGTATAGCAACATGTGGGAATGGGGAAGATGGAAGATCCCAAGTGCTACATAAGGTGCTGAGAAAATCTTACATTCAACCTTTCTCTGTCATACTTGCTGTTCCTGAATCTGTGGAAACAGCTTGTATTGAATCAAAATCTAACTTCAGTATTAACTACACTCAAGCTATGCAAGACTAAAGGAGAAAGTATTGGCAAATATTACCTAACAAGGAAATGCGCAAGGGACCATATTCTTGTTGGTTAAGGAGGCTCCATAGCACCTCCTTACCATTTCTTCATACGGTAGATAAATATGTTCGTTATTTTTAAGTTGTTGATATTAAAAAGACAAAGCATGCAAGCTATCCCATACACAAATTTGTTAAATACGTACAAGAGCCTCCTAAGCTGACAAGAATATGGTCCTGGTAATGTGTAGATTTTTCCACTCACTGGATGTAGTGCTGCCTACTTCTACATCCAGCTTTATCATTCTATTTTTGTGTCGGCCCTCTTTTCCTACTTCCCTCATTTCTTCTTATTACTTCTTTCCGCTTCGGGTGGTTATACACTGACCGTAAATTCTTGTGATTTCCATTAACCCAGAAAAGCACTTACAGTGCCGGGTGGTAATCTTATAACCAGGTCATGGAGTCAAGTGGAGCCTAATGTTGTGCCCCTATTAACTGGGTGCAGATAAATGCGACATCCACCCAGGAACCAAACCTCCAAGCTTTCTCCTGTGCCTCGCTGCGGTGATGTGCTGTCAACCCGAGGTCTCACTCTAAGACCTCATCCCAGGTCTTTTTCGGTCTGCCTCTCACGACCCTACCCCCAACATTCACACATCTCACTTTCTGCACCCAACTGTCATCCCCTGCCTCTCCACATGCCCGAACCATTTCAGTCTATTCCTCATCACATCACCAATAAACTCCAGTCCCATCCCTCCTCTTACCTCTTCAATCGTAATTCAAGCCCCCCCCACCTCCAAGATCTCGCATTCAAGGACACACTTGCACATGCACCTAATCATTGTCATTTCTGTACGTTTGAGCCTACGAATATCCTCCTTTACTGCCCAGGTCTCACTACCACACAGCATCGCACTCCTAACGCATGCCTCGTACAAAGATCCCTTATCACGGAGGGAGAGCCTTCTCAATGTCAGAGAAGCAACAGCTCCCTGAACTTCATCCACCCACTCCTCACTTTAACCACTTCTAGCTCCAGCCCCACCTACGGCACATAACATGTCTCCCAAGTAGTAAAACTCTTCCACATACTCAAAAGACTCACCAGTAAGATCAATCCTCTCACACCTAACAATCTAGAAACAAAGATCTACAAAGCACAAAACGAGCTTTCAAAAATCATACCCAATGAAATGGGCCACATAGTCATTCACACAAAATCAGTCTAACACATTCACTGACCAAATAACTGTCAACTGCAAACATGGCCTACAAGCCACATAGTCATTCACACAAAATCAGTCTTTGAAACTGTGGCTCAAAAAATATACCTATGTTCCACATACAGCTATGGGAGTTAGTCCGTTGACTGCCAAGTCAAACACATTCACTGACCAAATAGCTGTCAACTGCAAACATGGCCTACGAGTTAGGTCGGAAAAACGTCAACATGATGATGAAATGTTAAGAAATTATTCACCAGCGAGTTCACGCAATGCCAAGCACACGGCTACCTCCATCATTTTAGGTCATGGCGATATTCAGAAGCAATCAGAACTATCAAAGTCTACAGTACTTCTATCAGTAAAGCTTTAGTCATAGTCATTTTCATTAATCATTTTGGCCTGGGAATGTTACTTTTATTCTAACAACCATACAATTATCTATCCACCTATCAATAGCCCGACGCCTAAATACCGCAAAATGGTGGCCACAGACAAAACACCTCCAAGTCGCTGTCACCCACCATTTGACTGCCCTCCCCGCGACTCACTCCCCCCTCCCTCATATACCTCTCAACTCCATCCCTTCACCTTATCCTTGGTCTCCCCCTCCCTCTCCCTCTCTCCACATCACCTACATACACCCTCTTACGTCTTTCATTCTCCATTCTCTCCACGTGTCCAAACCATCTCAGTGTATTTCTCTTAATTTTCTCCATCACATCCACATCAACTCCACAACGTTCATTCACTTCTTCATTCGTCAACCTGTCCCTCCATGTCACTCCACATGCTCCTCTCAGGTAACTTACTTCCACTGCTCTCTCTCTTGACTTGTTCCCCTCTAGCAGGGTCCACGCCTCCCTTCCATACGTCAGGGTAGGGATCACAATACTCTCGTGCAGACTTCTTAACTTCCATACTCACCTCCCCATTTCTCATCACCGCTTTCAGTGAACCAACAACCTTCCTTCCTGCTGTACCCTTTCAAGCACTTCATCCCCAAAACTTCCATCCTTACTCATCACACTACCCATGTACCTGAATGCACTCACATAGGCTACTCCATATCCTCACTGTGCATTCTTTGACCTCATTCCTCCCAAACACCATAACTTTACTCTTGCTTACATTAACTTTCAGATTCTTCTTACTCACTGTCCCAAATTCATTCACCAAACCTTGCAACTCTCATTCATCTTCACTGAACAATACTGTATCATCAGCAAACAGCAACACCGGAATCTTCCACACCTCACCCTCATTCATTAGAGCCACCCCCTCATCCACTGCCCTATCTGGCACCTTCTTTACAACCCTAACCATGAATATATTAAACAGCCATGGAGACATCACACATCCCTGTTTCAGTCCCACATTTATATCAAAGAACTCACTCAGCTCACCATCCACTCGCACCGTATCCCTTGCTCCCTCGTACATACTCTTCATAGCAGTCAACAATTTCCCATCCACTCCATAGATTCTTAATACCTTCCACATACCTTGCCTATCTATTCTGTCATATGCTTTCTCCAAGTCCATGAGGGCAGCATATACTTACTTTCCCTTCTCTAGATACTTCTCCAATAGCCATCTTAGAGTAAATATCTATTATATACACCCTTTTCCCTTCCTAAATCCCCTTGTTCTCCAACTAGCTCCTCTGTTATATTCCTAACCCTACCAATGAGTATTCTACCATATATTTTTCCAATCACACTAAGAAGGTAAATACCCCTACGGTTACCACATAATTCTCTCTCCTTTTTCCTCTGTATAAGGGAGCAATTATACCTGATTTCCAGTCCTCTGGAACCCTTCCCTCTTTCCAAGCCAATTTACACAACTTTCATATCCACTCCACAACAATCTCACCCCCATACTTTAGCATTTCACCACACTCCATCAATTCCTGGGGACTTTCTCATCTTGGTCTTATTCATTGCTTCAACTACTTCCGCCCTACTGATCTCTTCCTCCCTCCTCTCATCTCTTCTCCCAGTCATTCCCCAACCACTTATACTCGCATTTCTCATTCTCTACAACAACAAATCCTCAAAGTCCTCCTTCCATCTCCTCATGAAAGTTTCTCTCTCTTCACCAACTATTTTTTTCCCATCTTTCACTCCCCTACTACTTCCCCTTTCACAATGTCTTTACCTCCTTCCAAAACAATTTCTTACTCTCCCTCCATTTCACACTCATATTCCTCCCAAACTCTTCATCCACTCTCTTCTTACTGTCCTTCAACAGTCTCCTCACCTCCCTTCTCCTGCTCACATATACCTCTCTTCTCCCCCACCTATACTCGATAGCTAGATAATTATAAAATGACAAATTTATGCAGCTACCCCTCTGTTAAACAATCCTTGTATGCAACACGTTAGAAGTGTAATGCCGTATGGCAGTGAGACTGGCAATAAAGGAGGAAACATTCACAGGCTCAAATGTCTGGAAATGAGAATCAGATGGATATGTACTCGTAGTACACCCTTGAATGACAAGTCTGAGGGGTTAGGAACGCAAATGGAGAGTTGAGAGGAAGGATGGGACTTGAAATGTATTGCCGTGATGAGAAGGGGTAGACTGAGTTGGTTTGCGTATATCAAGTGAATGATGGATAAAAAGAGTGGGTGGGGAGGGTGAGGCATTTGTATTGGGGGATAAGTACACGGGGAGAAAAAAAAAAAAAAAAAAAAAAAAAAAAAGTCATACCGTGATCCTCACCCTACCCTAGGATGGGAAAGGAGGTTCGGATGATGATGATGTCATACCGTGACCTCATGAGTTTGGGAACTAAACAGGGGCTGCTAGAGATCGAGCAGGGTGGAAAGCCACCATCAGGTGACCAACACCAATTCATGCAAGCAGGTCATAAATCAAAGCATGAAGTGTTACTCCCTTAAGATGAATAAAACTGAAGGCACGAAGAGTCACATTCAGTTATCACAGTAATAGTTTTATGTCAGCTCTGGGCCATTCATGAACTGTTCACCAAATTAAAGCAAATCATTCCCTCACTATTAATTACACTCCCAAGCATCTCACTCTCAACCCCAGCCAGGCTGATTCTTTATAAGGTAGTATACCTTCCCCGAGTCATTGTTTTACAACTTATGTAAATTTTATCTCAAGAGGTTTGCAGCTTGGCCTGTGCTGACCTTCACTGTGCCTCATATGCCATCTTACAAAGCATTTATTATGCACATACTTTTAACTTTCTCTCTCATACATATACTGTATATATAAGAACAGCAGTGATCAATACTTGCATGGATCAGCTTTGGATCAATTACTTGTACAAAAGCTTAAGTGTTCAATGAGTGGATCAACTGGCATTGTGAACACAGGTTGCAAGTAGTCATTAGAAAAATGAGTACATAAAAAGTAACTGTAAACTATAATTCATTACAAATACAACATAAACAACATATTATCTTACCCAAGGACTTGAGGCAAGACTAAGAAACAGGAAAGAACAACAGACAGAACTAACAGCATGCTAGTTAAAACAGGTCAATCAAATATATCCTTCAAAAATTCTGCCAACTTCCTTATGGCTTTCCTACCTTTCACTAGTTTAGCTTAACCTCTTCAATCTGAGGAAGCTTCTTACTTTGGCTTTCTCCTGACAAGTTTATTGCACTTTGTAAAGCACCTTAGTAGTGTACGGGTACAGTGAAAGCTTTATCTAACCCCTCCAGTTCACAAACTTTTATGAAGAATATAGTCTAAAGGAAAGAAGGAAAGAAGAGGGTAACTAACTTGAACCATTAGGCAGTGATTTAAAAATAGTGCAGCTAACACAGGTCCCTCTACAATTATTTGCCAAAGCAGTTAGCTAGTGAGTGAAAGATCTATCTATCTATCTATTGCCAGACGCCATAATCCCATAAGGGATGGCCATTTGACTTTGAGTTATTTGTTTTACGGGGAAGGGCACTAACCCTCCACCAACCCACTTGCTGACACGTAGGGAGCACGTATGATTTGGTTATATGGTCACCACCCAGCGTTGTAAATGGTTTCTTGGCTTACAGAAAACCATTTGGCTTGTCACTCAATGTAAAGCCACCTGTAGAGGGAAAAAAAGCAATAAGTGATAAGAGAGATGGGAGAAATAGGAAGAGAGGACGACAGGCACAGAAAAAGAATGATAAAGGCTAAGGAAGAAGTAGGCAGCACTACATCAAGTGAGTGCAAGATAAAAATGGTATATTACTAGTGGACAAGGGAGCAAAAGTGAGCAGATGGAGAGAACACTTTATGGAATTGTTGAAAAAATAGAATAATGGCAAAGTATAAGTGGCTGGGAATAGTTGGGAGGAGGAGGAACGTGAAAAGAGAAGGAAGCAGCAGAATGAAGTTGTGGAAGCAATGAATCAAGTTAAAATGGGGAAAGCCCCAGGAATTGATGGAGTGTGTGGTGAAATGCTGAAGCATGGAGGAGAGACAGTAGAATGGATGTGGAAGATGTGTAGACTGGCCTGGGAGGAAGGTAGAGTCCCAGAGGACTGGAAGTCAGGTATAATTATTCCCCTGTGCAAAGGAAAGGGGGGAAAAGAAGTGTCAGATAATCACAAGGGCATTTTTCTTCTTAGTGTAGCAGGAAAAGTATATGGTAGGATACTTATTGACAGAGTTTGGGAAATAAGAGGAATTAGTTGGAGAAGAACAGGGAGGTTTAGGAGAGGAAGAAGTTGTGTAGATCAGACATTCATTCTTAGATCTTTCGTGGAAAAGATTCTAGAGAAGGGAAAGAAGTTGTATGCGGCCCTCATGGATCTGGAGAAAGCATATGACAGGGTGGATAGACAACGATTGTGGAAAGTATTAAGATATGAAGTAGATGGGAAGTTTTTGAATCCCGTGAAGAGTATGTCTGAGAGGGCTAAGGCTGCACTGCGTGTGGATAGTGAACTGAGTGAATTTTTATATCTGACGGTTGGATTGAAACAAGGGTTGTCATGTCTCCATGGTTGTTCAATCTGTATATGGATGGGGTTATAAAAGAGATACAGGGTACAAGGTAGGGCAGTGGATTTTGGAGCAGCCCTAGAGAGAGAGGGCAGTGTTTGGAAACTCCCTGTACTGTAGTTTGCAGATGATGCTGTGTTGTTTAGTGAAGACGAAGGGGAGTGCAAGGCTTGAAGGATGAGTTTGGGAAAGTATATAAGAAACGGAATCTTAAGGTGAATGTAGGGAAGAGTAAAGTTATGGATTTCGAGAGAAATGAAGTCAGTGAATATACAGTGAGGCTGGATGAGGAGGAAATGGAAAATGTAAGTTGTGTTTAAGTACTTGGGTACTGTGATAGAAAGGATGGAAGTTTAGAGGATGAAGTGCTTGAAAGGGTGCAGCAGGGAAGGAAGGTTGCTGGTTCCATGAAAGCAGTGATAAGAAAGCGGGCATGGAAGTGAAAAAGCTACTACATGACAGTATTGTGATAACAACTCTAATGTATGGAAGTGAAGCTTGGACCTTCTTGGAGGGACAGAAGTCAAGAGTGATAGCAGTGGAAATGAGTTAAGAGGAGCATGTGGAGGAAAGAGGTTGTGTAGATCAGATATTCATTCTTAGATCTTCAGTGGAAAAGTTTCTGGAGAAGAGAAAGAAGTTGTATGCGGCTTTCATGGATCTGGAGAAAACATATGACAGGGTGGATAGACAAGGATTGAGGAAAGTATTAATAATATATGGAGTAGATGGGAAGTTGTTGAATGCTGTGAAGAGTATGTATGATGGTGCTAAGGCTGCAATGCGTGTGGATGGTGAACTGAGTGAATTTTTCTCTTTGAAGGTTGGGTTGAAACAGGGATGTCATGTCTCCATGGTTGTTCAATCTGTACATGGATGGGGTAATTAAAGAGGTACAAGGTAGGGTAGTTGATGTTGGAGTGGCCCTGGTGAGAGAGGATAGTGTTTGGCAACTCTCTGTACTGTTGTTTGCAGATGATACTGTATTGTTGAGTGAAGGTGAAGGGAAGCTGCAAGGCTTGGTGGATGAGTTTGGGAGTGTATGAAACGGAATTTAAAGGTGAACGTAGGGAAGAGTAAAGTGATGGTCTTTGAGAGAGGTGAAGTCAGTGAATGTACAGTGAGGTTGGATGGTGAGGAAATGGAAAATTTGAGTGCATTTAAGTACTTGGGTAGTGTGATGAGTAAGGATGGAAGTTTGGAGGGTGAAGTGCTTGAAAGGGTACAACAAGGAAGAAAGGTTGCTGGTTCCTTGAAAGCAGTGATAAGAATCGGGGAAGTGAGCATGGAAGTGAAAAAGTTACTACATGACTGTATTGTGATACCATCTCCTTATGGAAGTGAAGCTTGGACGTTGTTGGAAGGACACAAGTCAAGAGTGAGAGCAGTGGAAATGAGTTATTTAAGAGGAGCCTGTGGAGTCACATGGAGAGAGAGGCTGACAAATGATGATATAAAGGAGCATTGTGGGGTGGATGTGGATGTGATAGGAAGCATTAGGAGGAACACACTAAGGTGGTTTGGCCATGTGGAGAGGATGGAGGGTGAGAGACTGATAAGAGTGTATGTGCGTGAGGTGTAGGGGGGGAGAGGGAGGGCGAGACCGAGGATGAGATGGAGGGATGGGGTGGAGAGGTATATAAGAGAGGGGGGTGTGAGTTGGGAGTAGGGCAGTGAAATGGCGGGGGACAGGGCAACGAGGAGGCGATTTGTTTGTGGCCACCCAATACGGGATTGAGGCGTCTGGCAATAGATAGACAGATAGATGTGGAGTCACATGGAGAGACAGACTAACAAATGAGGAAGTGAAGGAGCATTGTGGTGTGGATGTGGATGTGACAGGAAGAGTTAGGAGAAACACACCGAGGTGGTTTGGACATGTAGAGAGGATGGAGGGCAAGAGACTGACGAGGAGAGTGTATGTGAATGAGGTGGAGGCCAAGGATGAGATGGAGGGATGGAGTGGAGAGGTATATGAGAGAGGGGGGTGTGAGCTGGAAACAGGGCAATGAAATGGCAGGGGACAGGACGACATGGAGGTGATTTGTTTGTGGCCACCCCTTACAGGATTAATGCATCTGGCAATAGGTAGAGAGATAGACTGCTAAAACTCATCATCATCTACCGGGTAATCAAAGTGTACATATTACAATGCAACCTCAATCCTGCATTCTTCTGTTTTCCATAACTACCATTACAAGGTTCACACTATTGTATACCCAATTTGAAATTTACATGCAAATATTCGTGATTGAAACATTTAACATTTTTACCGAAAAATTGCTACCCTCTGCCATATTTCAAATCCTCAGCAAAGTATAGGAAAATAATTTCTTATATGAAGTACCACCATGCTCCAAAGCAGTTGTGCATTTGTGTGGCCTCCAATATGAAACTAAACACATACTAGCACAATAATATGTTTTCTTTCTTGATCTGTGCTGTGAAATGTCATCATCATCATCATCATCATCCGGACTTCCTTTCCCACGCATGGGCAGCGTGAGGAGTAGCAATGTCCAGACATCCCAATTTGCCCAATCCAATGGGCCACGCTTCCATTCACTCATCATTCAAGCCTCCGGAATCCTGGCTCTATCAGATATGCCAAAAAACATTCACGTCGTTCTGTAGCTTCACATAATGAAAATTATACCCACATGGAACTGCTGTTCATTAATAAATACTACAGTTCTGGCCCAAAACTGTCGTTACTTTTTAAACAAACAGCATTTCCACTGCTAAGCATTACTTTATTCATTACCTTAATTATTAAGGTAATTAAAATTGATGTAATCAAAGAGTGTTTATTTATGCTGAAGTATCCATAGCAGTGAACTTATCCTTGTCCTTGCCCTGTCTGGCTGCCCGGCCAGCTGCTCTCCTCTCAATGATCTTCTTGCGGTCCTTGTCCAGCTTCAGTTTCATCACACACACCTAAAACCACCCATAAGAGAAATAACACAACTATTATCCTGCTTTCAAATATCTCAAATCTACAGCATTACCAGTACCTAAAAAACACTGTACTGAACTTCTACCCAAATAATCTACATATTATAGCACCTCGTCTAAAACTTCTTACCAATACACGCTGCATACTGTACAAGTAAATAGTTACTGAAAGCCCTAATATAAATGACATATTTCCATGATTCCCTCTAGTCAGCAGCCTTGGAACATCTAGGAGCCAGGAGTGAACCTGGTGCAACTGGCAAGTGAGCGTGTCTATCAGGTGGGGATCAGCACAAGAGAACCCTGCCCTCACCCCAGCACTGATTGATGACAATGGCGGACAAGGCCACAAACTCACCCACCAATTGCCCCCTCAGAGAATGGATTAGCCATTGTCATCATACAGAGGGAGTAAATACATATTTCTATTAAGCTTACAATAAAAAATCAAGTATTGGGATCCCTGTAGTACCCTGTACAGTCAGGAACAATTGCTCACCAAATATCCCCCCCCCCTCCCAATTCATACTGTATTCAGCTGGATAATATTCCAAAGGGGAAACTTGATATGTTTCTCTCCCCATAAATGATGCTCTTTGATATGCATCAGGGAAGATGAATATGTCCTAAATGTGACACAGACAGTGGATTACAGAACTATGGGAATTGTTGTTCCTTACTGTATATAAAACAAGAATTATCCATACAAAGGGACATAAGAATTAACTAAAAAATTTAATGGCATTTAGATGGCTTTTGATGTCGTACGTGCAAACACAGCTTGTATTGTCTTCCGCTGATCTCTTCTTGTATTAGGCTAAAGAAATATGACAAGGTAACCAGAACAGATGGCCATAATGTTGAAATGTTATTCATGTACAAATAATCAGCGAAATATGCACTACAATAGCATAGCTGGGGTCAGCTAAAAGACTAATAAGTGGTGCACAGAGTACATTAAAATCCCACTCATTTGCTTAACACTGTACAGTGAAAGCTCAATTGTCCATGTTCAGAACATCCGATTTGCGGAGTGTCCGGGCTATGACCGAATGATGAAGTGGTATGACAATAAATAAAATTATCCGTATGATAGCTCCTGTTTAAACAGCAAGCAAGCCACAGGTAAGCGGGAGTGAGTCTACCCCCACCCATGTCTCCCGTTCACGACCTGCACACGAGAGTGATGGGGTAGAGTTTGGTGGGGCGACTGATAAGGAAGGGAAGCCACCACCAGAGAGATACTCTTGCTTGCTCATTCTCGTGTGTATGTGTGAATGAGAGAGTACTGATACAAACAATACTGTATTCCATTAATAAACCAATCTAAAGGTACTTGTTTTGTTTCCACCATATTAATTGTGATTTTGGACTATTCGGGCACCCCTCCACACCATGTAGCCTGGATAATCGAGCTATCACTGTACACAGGTAAAGGTGTCACCTGTACTAAACATACACATGAAATATTTAAACATTTTTATACCACTAATGTAAATTAATCCCAAGTAAGGATCCCAATACTCTTTTGTTCCACTTATTCAACTAACATCCTTACAAACCTTTGAGGGGTGGATGCCAACATAGACTGAGGCACCATTTGCCTTCTCGCGTTGGATCCTCTCAATGTAGATGCAATATTTTTTACGGTAGACACTGACCACTTTGCCCACCTGCTGGCCCTTGTAGTGACCCCTCACCACCTGTAAAGTTAACATGAATAATGACGATTACAAAAAAGCTGCATCAATATTAACCGTACGACAACTCAAAAAATGAACAGATGGGGTTACGAAGAGTTATAACAAGAGTTGTGGACAGAGGAGTTGAGATGCAGATTAATGGTGAAGTGTGGAGTACAGTATCTCACACCTGATGTACCGTATGCAGATGATGTGTTGCTTGTAACAGTGAACAGGATATTTGCAGAACCAGTATAAAGTTTTATGAATGTCTGGGTGGCACTATTTGAAGGTAAATGTGGGTAGAGTAAGGTGATGAATACTGAGATGACTATTTGATGAACTGGTAAATGGAGACAAACTGGTAAATGAGTTTCAATACATTAAAGCAGTACAGGAAAGGGGTTAGTGTGTAAAGCATGTGAAAAACAGAGGCTAAGGGAAGAGAAATGCCTTCATAATGGAACAGGTCTGGGCATGGAGGCTGTATGAGGACAGCACAAAGTTGCATTAATGCCTACTACCTACATTAATGTACAGGTGCTGGGCTTTGGTCAGCATGAGAGCAAATAGATGAAAGTAAACTTGGAATGCGATAATTGAGGAATGTGTGGAATGTAATGAGTGGATAAGAAGTGATTTGCACATGAACAGTAAGGAAATCATTTAATATCTGCTGCTGTCACTGTTGCACAACCCTAGTCTGTCTGACAGCTGACCCATCAATTGCAGGCATGCAATTGCTCCTGCAGTGAACTAACATCCCCATGCAGCTGTGGCAAGATGTGGGGATTAGTGGACATTTGGTTCCAAGGTGGCATCTTGGAGTACTCTGAAGAGTACAGCAGGGGAAGTAGCTACAGCTATGAGTAGGTGGGTGGATGTTGGCTGTGTACAGCTAAGGCTCAGCCAGAATGATTGTCAGGAGGGATTGTAGGTACAAGCTATTTTGGCAGATGGATGTGGTGGTGTGGCTGTGCTCGTTAAGGATAAATGGGTGGAATATGCTATGAATGTAATAAGGGTGAATGAAAGGATAACAACATTCAAAACTGTTCAGTAGACTCCATAGGCTGGCTTGGATGACGTAGAAAAAGACAGATTCTGGGATAACATGATACACTTAGCAAGTGGTATGGGGGATGAGGAGATAAAAATTTTGGAGGGGGACTAGGTCTTGTGGGCGAGGCAGCTCAAGGATATGAAGGGGTACATTGGAGATGCATACATGGTATGAGGAATGTAAAAGGGGAAAGGATACTCGAATTTGGGGAGGCAATGAACACGATTGTGTGCAACACACATTTCTGGAAAAGGAGAAAATTGTTCACATACAAGTCTTGTGGAAATAGTAACCAGATTGACTATTTCCTCATCAAGAGGGCTGATAGGGGGTTGGTGTGGGACATTAAAGTTATAGGGAGCAAAAAGTGTGTGCTGCAACACAAATTACCGATCTGACACAGTGCTTAAGGAGCAGCCTGTGCACCAAGGAGGATACCATGGAAGCTGAAAAATCTAGTAGTAAGGAATGCCTTTTATAGCGAGCCCAATCCAATGGGCCACGCTTCCATTCACTCATCATCAAGCCCCCGGAATTTTGGCTCTATCAGATACATCAAAAACATTCACCGCATTCTGTAGCTTCACACAAACGTATCTGATAGAGTCAATCTGGACGCTATCACGTTAAAAAGAGGTACCAAATCCCTGATCATGCACTTCTCCTCACAATATTCACCCAGCCAGCTCGATCTCTTGTCAGTTCCCTAGCCTCACTGACTTCCAAACCTCTCTTCCTCACACACTCATCCACCACATCTCTCCACCCTATCCTTGGCCAACGTCACCTCCTCCCTCCTTCAAATTTGCTCAAAAATACCTTTTTCACCACTCTGTTGTTATCCATTCTCTCCACATGACCATACCATCTCAGTACACTCTTCAATTCTGGCTAGGTACCATTTATATTATATTTAAAAGAGGCAGGGTTACAGCTCTCCAGTTTCTTGTAACCTTTCTATGATCGTCAGCCACGGGACTTTATTGCACATTTTTTGAGGTCCACGATCATCAACCACAGGACTTAAAGGGTTAAAGAGGCAAATCAGATGAAGGAGAACTGGCATATCATAGGTGGGCAGTGTGTGAAGAATGATGAAAGAAAGGTAGTGGTGAACAGTGAGGATATCAGAAATGTCTGGAGAGAGCCAGGTTGCTGAATCACAAGTTTTCCTGGAACAAGGAAGGCTTGGAGTCTACAGATCCAGTGTTTGGCCCTTGTCCTTTAATAAACGCTACTACTGTGGGCAGGGCAATAGGCAGGATGTAGATGGTAAGGAAGCATGTGCATCTGGACTCTACTGCTGAAATGTTGAAGGCCTCAGGAGATAAAGGAGCATGGTTAGTCACAAATTTGATGATACGATTACGTATGAGTGTGTTGTCCCAGATGACTGGTTAAAGAGTGTGACTGTAAATGTGTACAAGGGGAAGGGTGATGTCCTGGAAAGAGGAAATTATAGGGCCGTGAAACTTTTGGACCAGATAATGATGGTAACGGAGTGAGTTCTAGAAGGCATGATTAGGGAAAGAGTGAATTTTGATGATAAGCAGTTTGGGTTTATGCCAGGTAAAGGGACCACTGATGCCACATTCACTGTTTGACATCTTCAGGAAAATTACATAGGAAAGAAAAGAAATCTGTACTTTGTTTCTGTTGATCTGGAGAAGGCCTATGACGGTCCCTAGGGAGGTGGTGAAGTGGACAATGAGAAACCTTGGGATTGAAGAGTGGCTGGTTAGAGTGGTTATGGCTATGTATGTGGGTGCTTGCACCCAGGTGAGAGTGAAGGGGGATTTGAGTTGAGAGTTTTCTGTGACTTGCAGCATGCATCAGGGGTGTCTTGAGGCCCTTATTGTTTATCATTGTGCTTGAAGCCCCATCACGTGACTTTAGAAATGGGCTCTGTGGGAGATGTATGCTGGTGACTTGGTGTGGATTGTAGAGAATGAAAGGGTGGTGGAAGAAAGACTTAGAAAGTGGAGAGATGGTATAGGGCAAAAGGGCATTAGAGAAAATGCAGATACTGTATCTAGGGCTGGTGGCACTACTGTAAAAGAAGAGCGAGAGTTGCCATGTGTGGTTTGCTACAAAGAAGAGGGAAGTAATTCCATCTTCTGCAGTATAAGTGGGTGCAAACAGATGTAGGAGTACTAGAGATAGACAGTGAGATAACTCTTTATTTTGTGTGTGTGGTATATCAGAGAGAGCATGTGGAGACTGTCAGGCATGAAAGGACTGAACTTGTTGGCGAGTCTCTTGAGTGTGTGGAAGTTTAGCTTGGGAGACATGTTATGTGCTAGAGGTGGGGCTGGAGATGGCTCTGTGGCTATAACAAGGATTGGTTGGAAAAAGTGCAGGGAGCTGTTGCCTCTCCTGACAATGAGAGGGCTCTTTTCATGCTAAGTGATCTTGGTATGCAGTATGTGTTAGGAATGTAATGCTGTATGGTAGTGAGACCTGGGGAGTTAAGGAGGATTTTCATAGCCTCAAACGTACATTAATGTCAATGATTAAGTGCATGTGTTTTGTGTCCTTGAACGTGAGGCCTTGGGGGGCTAGATTTACGATGGAAGATTTGAAAGGAAGGATGGGACTGGAGTGTGTTTGTGATGAGGAGAGGTGGACTGAGATGGTCTGGGCATTTGCAGAGGATGGAGGATGACAACTGGGTGCAGAAGTGGGAAGTGTAAATGTTGGGGGTAGAGGTCATAGTGCCACCTCAGGGATAAGGGATTGAATAGGGAGGGTGCCAGAGATCGAGCAGCATGGAAAGCTGCCATTGGTGACCAAGGCCAACGCATGCAAGCACAATCCAGCCTTTAAAAACAAAACGAAATGTGAATGTTACATTTGTGTCTCTCCATCCAGTTAATGGGTAGTAGGCTCCATGTCACCCAGTTATTTGGTTATGTGGTTAACACCCAGCATTGTATGTGATTCCTGAGTTACAGGACACCATTTGGCATATCACTTAGTGCAGAGCTACCTGATGTGGAAAGAGTAATAGTGACAGCAGGGGTGGGAAAACAGGAAGAGAGGAGGATAAACAGACAAAGAATGAGACATGAGACATGAAGTGGGCAGCACTACATGAAGTGAGGGGATGATGGACGCCCCCACCAATTACCAGCTTAATCGTTTCATTTGGTTTTTGAAGGCTCCAACATGCTTGCATACATCAGCCCTGGTCACCTAATGACAGCTCTCCACACTGCTCGATCTCTGGCAGTTTCCCTATTCAGTCCCTTATCCCTGAGGTCATACTCAATGACCTCATCCCACATCTATTTTGGTCTACCTCTCGCTATCCTACACGTAACATTAACACTTCTCAATTTCTTCACTCAGTTATCATCCCCCATCCTCTCCACATACCCAAACCATCTCAATCTCCCACTCCTCATCACAACATAAATATACTACAGTCCCATCCTACCTCTCTACTCTTCCATTACAAACCTAGCCCCCCCCCAGGCCTAGGACTCAGGGATGCACTGCACATCCACCTAATCATTGTCATTTCTGTATGTCTGAGGCTGTGAATATCCTCATCCTTTACTGCCCAGGTCTCACTACCATACAGCATTACACTCTTAACACGTGTCGCATACAAAGATCCCTTTGCACTGGGGGAAAGCCCTCTCAATGTCAGGAGAGACAACAGCTCCCTGAACTTCTAACCACTCCTTACTCTAGCCACAGAGCTAGCTCCAGCCCCACCTCCAGCACATAATGTCCCACAAATAAGAAAACTCTTCCATACACTCAAGAGACTCACCAGCAAGTTCAATCCTTCCACGTCTGGCAATCTCCACATGCTCTCCCCGACACACCACACACATGAAATCAACATTATCTCGCAGTCTACCTCTAATATCACTACATCTCTTATGCACCCACTTAACACAAACACTGCACAAGATGGAATTACTTCCCATTCCCCTATGGCAAACCCCACACATGGTCACTTTCTCTCTTCTTTGACAGTACCGCCACCAGCCACTTTTGTTTTATCTGCATTTACTTTCAAGCCCTTGTGTCCCATACCATCTCTCCTCTTCCTAATATCTTCCCTCCACCTTCCTTTCATTCTCTGCAATCAACACCAAATCATCATCATACAACATCTCCCACAGGAGTTCATCTGAAGTCACATGAGAGGGTTTCATGTACCATAATAAACAACAAGAGGATCAAGACTGATCCCTTATGCACACCAACATTCACAGAAAGCTAATCACTCAAATCTCCCTTCACTCTTACCTGGGTGCAAGCACCCACATACATGGCCATAAACACCCTCACCAGCCACTCCTCGATCCCAAGTTTTCTCACTGCCCACTTCACCACCTCTCTAGGGACTGTCACCTATGTATTTTTCCTGAAGCTGTCGAACAATGAATATGGCATCTGTGGTCCCTTTCCCTGGAATAAACCCAAATTGCTTCTCATCAATAATCACTTTCTCTAATTATACTTTCTAGAATTCTCTCCATTATATCCCTCCATTACTTGGTCCAAAAGCTTTATGCCTCTATAATTTCCTCTATCCAGGGCATCACCCTTCTCCTTGTACACATTTACAATTACATTCTTTCAGCCAATCATCTGGGACAACACACTCATATATATTTGTACTTATCAAATCGGTGACTAACCCCACTCCTATATCTCCTGAGGCTTTCAGCATTTCAGCTGTAACTGAAAAATATAAATAGGCTATGTACAAAAAATGGATATATGGGGCAGTGGAAAGGATATCTATGAGTTTGAAGGTGGAAGGATGTACGGTATGCCAAGAGGAATGGATAAGGTAAATGACTGTTTCAGAAAGCAAGATACCGGTACTGTATAAGTTTAGGAGGCAAGGGAGTTGCAAGAAGACGGAGTTTTTGGAAAAAGTATGTATGGTGAAGCACATATGGGTTTCACCTCTCTTAACTGATGGTTACTGGAATAATTACAAGGTTCTGACACCAATTTTTTACCTGACAGTCAATAAGCAGCTACCTGGCAGGTGTTATGTAAGTACCCCAATTACGTTTGACAAACATATTAGGTCTGAATATCTTTTTAAAGCCAAACAATAATTCTTTAACACCGATAACATTTACCTCAGTAAATATGGGCCAACTGACCTACTCTTGTACTGCAGATATCCTCTCTTATATTAAGGATCTATAATATATACTGTTACTATGGCATGTGTTGAACTGCTGGGTGTGTTAGGTCAATAAGTCAAATGTTCATTATGTTAATTAAGCTAGGCTAAATACCAACCACTGTCTTTACTGTAGTAAATGAAAATCCCTTCATAAAAATCCTTCCACCATAGACTGCTTCTGCAATCATATCCAACCAAAATCAAGTTCCTGGTAAGACCAGTCATAAATTCACTTGACTTACGTTTACTGCAGTTCAGCAATACTTCATTACAATGTATTTCACTGGCTGAGGTTGTGTCTTATGTTTTACCATGGCTTGAAAATATGCACACACCTACAGTTGAATAAATTAAGATACTCGAGACAAAATAGTACACTATATATAATGAAAGTCAGCTTGTAATGCACTAAGTACTGTAGTAATCAGCAGTTTTCAGTTCACTGTCTCCAGCAATATAACAAGACCTGAACATAAATGATGTTACTTATCTTTGTGCAGAAGGTACAGAATTATTACCCAAGTATTTTCATGTTCCATACTTCGTGTACAGTGTATGTAAGACATTTACAGTATTATTGTACTTTCCTATCATTATTATGAAAACATGTGAAGTTGACAAACCTCTTACCTGAACTTCATCATCCTTTCTGATGGGGATTGATCGAACATTATACTTCTGACGCAGTTCTTTGGAAAGTGGTGCAGACATGAACCTACGGCGGATATGAGAGGGAGCATTAAAGTACCGTTCCCTGTTCTTGCGCCGGGAGGCAGTCTTAAACTTGTTCAATTTCATGGTGGATACTGAAAGAAAAAATCAGTCCTGATAAATTTTACCATACATCATCTGAACATAACTGGAATTATTTTAACAATGTTTCAGTGGCTATATCATGATCAAGGAGTAGGAAGCAAGAGAGCAGGTTTGCATCAGGTGAGGTTCAGCACAAGAGAACCCTGGCCTTACCCCCAGCACTGACCAACCACAATGACGGACAAGGCCATATACTCTCCCGCTACATACCTCATAGAATGGATTAGCTAGTTTCATCATGATACATATAAATATGTAACCAAAACAAATACATACACTACATACACAGTAAAATCTCGAGTTTTGTGTGATTAAAATTGGACAATTTGATTTCTGACAGCATACCAAATATCTACCAAGTCTCAATTTTCAACTACAAACTATTTTCGATGGGTCAAGGTTGGAGTTCGGGATCCTGACACATCTAGGGCTGCTTGGTTTCTGTTCGCAGTTACACTCTGGGTAAGTAGAACCAAAAAATTACAACCACCTGATGCTGTATAAATATGGGTCGTCGTCAACGTTCATCTGACATCAAGATCATGGCCATTATTTGTGCTGAACTGGCTATATACAGCAAACCCTCAAGGTGTGATGGTTCTTGTGATGATTCAAATATACATTATAAAAGGAACCAATTCAAGTTGGGCTCGTATAGTAGTCACACTCACTTTACAGTAACCTGGCTCATAATTTTGCCCTTTTGCAGCTTATTTCACATCCTTGTCATAGGTCTACTTCAGGACTAGTACAGGATTACTATACTCTGTTATTACAACTCAGCAATCACGACGGGGAGAGGATAAGCTTTTCCACAGATTTCCACCTTGCTTATGAAAATAAACACCAGCCTTGACTTTTTTTTGTCAACACAGCATATCTTCAAATAAGGTGGAGTGCCAAAATTGTGGCAATCCATGCTGGTACAGAGGACAATCATGTCTGGCAGTGTAATCGTGCAAGTGGTTGCCAAACAGGGGCAGCTTCCATCCTTGGAGATGCTGAGGTGGTTGAATAGGACAATACTACACCTTCTCCCAAAGGTAAGTGGCTTTCACAGTTAAGCACCGAGGGTTTGTGTGGCTTTCAAGGTTAGGTTTTGTGAAGTCTGATGGTTTTATGTCACTGGGGGTTGGGGGTTGGGGCAAAGCCTCCCCAGTTTAGAACAGATCAGGTTTAGTTTGATTAGGACAGGCTAGTCAGGGCTGGTTAACTTTGTCAGGTTGGTTTTTAATGAATTTCAATATTTTGGATCTGATTAAAGTATTTCAACTGATTTTGATTACCATACTATATTTTACTCTGACTTCAACCCCCCTGAAGGGGTAGGGGAAAAAAAAAAAAAAAAAAAAAAAAAAAAGACAAACTTTTTGAAAACTATTGCAAAAAATAATACAATAAAACAGATGCAAATGTATGGAATTTTTTTTTTTCATATGGTTGCATAAGGAACAGGTTAGGTTAGGTTGGAAAAAGCTTGGTTAGGTTAGCATAAGGTAAGCTGGGTAAAGGCAAATAAGGTTAAGAAAAATCAGGTTAGACTTGGATAAATAGAAACTAATATGGGCAGGGTTCTTGTTTGGCAAGCTACAGCTTGAAAATGCGAGAATTTTTTCCCTTCAGAGAACAAATTTGACATGCAAGTCGCCTTTTGGCGAGGAGAAAATACATCCACTTCAAAACCCAGTAAACTACAAAATAAGTAAATCTCACTTAATTGAACAAAAAAGCACATTGTGATCGATTATTAAGTCTTTCCTTGTCGCCACTGTGAATGTATAAAAATAGACAGTATGTAAATATATAAATAAATATATTTTTTGCTCGTAAACTATGTAGGCTCGTAGTCAGTTTGGCTACTAAAAATTTATTTGGCTCGTAAATCTGAAACCTTAGGAGCCAAATGGCTCGCAACCATCAGCAGTTAGCAAGAGACCTGATGGGTTATATAATTTAAATAAAAATAGCACTCTAGGATAGCGTCCATCAGTCTTTACACATCACAAGATGGCATGTACGTCTTCGGTAACATTAGGGATTGCAAACAAATAGTGTTTAAATGCTTTTTGTAACTTTTAAAATTAATAAAGGTACTGGTATCCTTCAGAAAACATACGACCATCTTAGTTTGAAGCTTTCTTCTGTTTAGCCCTGCACAGAATTCTTCAAATATTTTCTTATCCACTTTCAGGTTTCAATATTTTCTGTTAAGGTGGTGAAGCGCTTAACAATGCGGCACTTGTTTACAGACAGACCCTATCTTGTGGTACGAGAAGACAGGCTCCATCCCAGAACACCTTTTTGGAATGAAAATATCCCTAACAGTGGCTATTTATCCACATCTAAATTTTGGTACCCCAACCTTACTTAGGTATTTATTTCTTTTATTGCCATTTCTTTAGCGAGCAATCATACCATACCCAGTGGATCTGTGCTTTTTTGTGTGCAAATGAATATTACCAAATCTTGCTTAACATACTGAAAGGTGGATTTCATTTCCCAACTGGATGCTGGGTTAGGTTACGTTAGGCTGAGTTGGATTAGGTTAGGTCAGGGTAGATTAAATTATTTAGTACAGTTAAGCTAGGTTAGGTTACGTTTAGTTAAACAGATTAGGCCCACGATTGTCATAGTCATATTATGGTTATTACCGGGTATTCATTTGCACAAATGAGGCCCCAAAACACCCAAATGAACTAAAAAACTATCAAACTGAAGAAAAAAACACCAAAAAATATGAAAAAGCAATAAAGGATATATTTACCCTTATTTATCCCAACCTAACCTAACCTATCCTACCCTATCCCTAGGTAAACCATATTTTCCTTGTTTACCAATGGATCCTTTTCATAATCACACACACACATCTCTACACCTTTATAACGTCACAGAATCAGTTCAAAGGTCAGTATTTTTCAAGAGGTGGTCCTATTACAGAGAGAGAGAAAAAAAAAAGGAAACTTGAAAATGCACTCACAAAATTCAAAGTATCCCAAGAGCTACAGGTAAAGAAAAAAGTGGTCCTGGTCCTTAATGATTATCAACAAAATTATTCCCGAGTCAAAGGTCAATGGGTAAAACTAGCATTTACGGTAGGCCGTTTCTCGTTACTGTGCCAATTGTTTCAATTCTAATTATCGGATAATACTCCCTTCCTGGCCGATACTGACACCAATCGGTTTATGTTTGCCAATTTACAGCATTGGCAAGATAATTTTTACGCCGTCAACTGAGTGTAGGCTACTTAAATACATACATTAATAAACAAACCTTAACTCACTCACAAAAGGCATATACAACACTTCGGTTCTACACCGGAAAAATAAATGACGCCGCAAGGTTAGATCATGGTAAGGTCAGTGTATGCAATATCCATAACCAACTAAATAAATCACTGGATAAATGCATCGTCCATCATAATAGCATCATTAAAATGCGCCCACTAACTTTTTGTCACTCCATATTAACACACCTGTCTACAGTAATTCTTAAAATACAAATCGATGTACCTTTAGTTTGTCGATAAATTTCTCACGACATAAGTATCCACCATACTCGAGAAACTCGACCACATTCACGTGTTTACAACAGCATCAACAGCTTTTACCAGACCTCGATACTTCCCCAATTTCAATCTATAAACATCAGTCTCTACAGATCACCTTTCCAAACTTACACTGTGACTGGTGTTCTACAATATCTTTAACTACACACCCACAATCAAATAAAATTGAAAGTTTGAAGGACAACAGAGATATTACTAAATTTGGATATGACAAAAACGCTCTTCCATGCCCACCTCCGCCACTCCGTATAGAAGAGCGCTGTGATGATCGGCGACGGCGAGGTGCACTGTGGGTAGAGAGAGCAGTTGGACAACCTTATTGTTAAAAACAGTATTTGCTATAATCTCCATCACTTTATTATATATGTTGTATAGATGAGCTAATGATGAAAAGAAGACCTGTCTTAGTCTTTTGGTTAAAACTATCACATTTCTTTTATGTTTCTCTCAGAAAGAGTTGTCATGTAATCAGCTGATAATGTGGCAGCAATGATTTTATGTAAACAAAATATGAAAGGATGTTTCGTTTTGTCCAAAATTCGGAGATTATTTTTGAACAACTTTAAACTTATCCCACTGTTATCGGTAATACTGATGGTCATTTGAATTTTACCCAAGTATGTGCTGGTAAAGAACTTGAGACAATGAATATTGAAGGCTATTCTAAACTGTACAAGTTTCTTATTTTAACAAAACCGAAATCAAAATCGCCAAACTGGTTAAGTGACTGTGAGTTGCCGTTGCAAGAAATATAGTGGTTGATTGCAGAACTGATTCTCCCACAGAGTCCCTGGACAACTTTGATACTACGACAGGGCTTCTGTGCTTATAGTGCATGGCGGAACCCTTCTGTCAATAACATATTCCTTCAAACTCCTTCCAGTGACGCGAGGGTAAAAGGCAGATCAGCTTACTGGCCGGCATCGAAACAAGAACACCAAAATGCTGCGCCGGCCTGCTGTAAGTGTCATAGAACACTGTTCTTCATTGTACCATTTCTGACAGGGATTACAGAGCTTTCATAAACTATTAATTGCGTGGCAGAATCATATTTTAGGGGCATCACCAAGAGCCTTTTTGTTAAGTTTATTACCAGGTATATTTTGTCCGCCTGGGAACACCAGATGCTGTTGGCATAACGTTCTCCCTACGTGTCAAGTGGGTTTGGTGGAGGATTAGTGCCCCTCCTTGTAAAACAATTAACTCTAAGCCCTTGGCCACTCCGTTTGGGTTACATGGCATCTGGCAATGAATGAAATGAATATTTTGTAATTGTCTCAGTGTCATTCAAGTCACACAAATGACTGGGCAACTGAGACTTCACTGAAACTGAAGACATCCACATTAGCTGCATCATAAGAGGACTGTGTTTTGTACAGTACAGTATGCAGTTTTCTTATGTTTTTCACTCTATTATTGATGCACTTCTTTCAAGTTGACATTGTTTATTAATTCTTTATCAAAAGGTTGTGGCCTTTCCATACTTTCTATTGAAATGAATCTTTCATAGGTTACCTTTTAATATTCCTGGATTACCACAGCCACTGGGCATTTTTATAAACTTACCTATAAAAGCAATGATTGAGGATTTAGAATGCGTAAATATTCAGCCAACTTTACCAGTAGCCAGCCATATTTAACGTTCCTAATGTGCATTTTTAAATTTGAAGGCTGGCTGTAAAATGTTTGAGATTAGGTTGGATTGGGCATGGTTTGGTTAGGTTAGGTTTGGTTAAATCCTGAAGTTTCCCGTAGCTTTGACACAGGATACACTGACACATCCAGTCGTAGCGATGGCTGGTAAACAATGCAACCAGCTGGAAAGACCATTGGTAAACATCGCCACAGGCGACTTGGCTGCTTCTTTAACTACCAAAAATTAGGTAAATTTTGTCTTTTTCCAATCACTTCTTGCAGTCACAGTTGAACGGTTAACTGTCTGTATTGCATACCGGATGCATCAGAATTACTTAACTTGAGATTGTGAGTTTGTCATAATACAGGTGGAATTGCCGTGCCCATTTGGTAAGTAAGAATGCGAGTGCATTCAAGTACTTGGGTATTGTGATGAGTAAGGATGGAACTTTGGGGGATGAAATGTGTGGAAGGGTACAGCAGGGAGGGAAGGTTGTTGGTTCACTGAAAGCAGTGATGAGAAATAGGGAGGTGAGTATGGAAGTTAAGAAGTCACTGCATGAGTGTATTGTGATCCCTACCCTGACGTGTGGAAGCGAGGCATGGACCTTGCAGGAGGGGAACAAGTCAAGAGTGAGAGCGGTGGAAATGAGTTACCTGAGAGGAGCATGTGGATGGACAGGTTGACGAATGAAGAAGTGAAAGAAAGTTGTGGAGTGGATGTGGATGTGGTTGAGAAGATTAGGAGAAATACACTAAGGTGGTTTAGACATGTGGAGAGAATGGAGAATGAAAGACTGACTAAGAAGGTGTATGTAGGTGAGGTGGAGGGAGGGGAAGACCGAGGATGAGGTGGAGGGAGGGAGTTGAGAGGTACATGAGGGAGGGGGGAGTGAGTTGGGGGGAGGGTAGTCAAATGGTGGGTGACAGAGCAAATTGGAGGCGTTTTGTCTGCGGCCACCTTTTGCGGGATTAAGGCGTCGGGCTATAGATAGATAGATTTTCTGAATAATCTGCAGTTTCTTATATAGTATTACAAAAGGTTTTAATTGGTTTTGATGACAAAGAAGTCCTATAAAATGCACCTGGGAGTTCTACCTCAGTTAACAATAAACCCACAGAACTATGCCAGGTTTGGCCAGATTATGTCTGTTTTCAGGACTTGATTATGTAAGGCTTGAGTGTATTGCAATAGGACAACTCCACCATAACTTATAAAGAGAACTGATACAATACTGGTTTATGTGTACAGTCGAATCCCAATTATATGGATATGCGATTTTCCTAAAATATTGATTCTCCATGATGAGTGCAAAATACTCCATATAAATAACAGCTAAAATTGTAGAATGTAGTTACACCAGTTGAATCTAACAGTGTTTACTTCTAGAGTTCAGCTGTTATGCAAACATTAGCAGCATTGCTTGGTGGATTATGCATCCAAGAGGTCACTTTGGATCTGTCAAGTAAGTCCAGTGAGTTCAGTGAAATACCTCTGTGGTTAGTCTGTTTCTGAAGACAGATTTGTCTTCTGTTATTTCACGTATGCTAATTTGGATCTTGATATTTTTCAAGGCTCCCTTTCAAAATAACCAAAAGATTCACCATCATCATATATTTCATGGAAGTGAATTAAACAACTGATATGGAGGTGTGAAGGTGGCTAGGCAAGTAGGCAGAAAACTGCCCAGTGTGATGTTTTTGGCTCAGTAACAAAGCAGCACTGTCCAAATGCACAAGTTCAAGCAGTTTGCATACACACTGTGATGTATCCCACAGCATTTGATGATAACTGCTCAGCACTGCAATTGTCTGTTGTTAAAGTAAGATCAACATCACTGACACACTTAAGCATACGTGGAAAAAGAAAGAAAAGAAAAGAAATGGATGGTGATACAGTAATCCCTCATTTATCAGGACATAACAGCCAAAGGCATGTCCGGGTAGTGGCAACATCCGGATAATGAACACTATTCTGTTACTATACCCAGACTCTACCTATACCCAACTTCCAACCTATACCTAACCTATTTGTACAGTACCTATGCTTAATTTGGCAGTGTTTTCCAGACATTTAGGCATATTTAGACATCAAAACACACACAGGAATATCCAAGGTAATGCTAAACACCAAGAAAACCATGCAGAAAAACCACCGAAAACCAAAAACACCCTACTTATACACTACTGTATGTACAGTACCCCTCCTTATTTTGGCAGTGTTTTCTGGTCATTCTGCCATATTTTGACATCAAAACATACATAGGATTATCCAAAATAATTTTCAACACCAAGAAAACCATGGGGAAAAAAAAAAGAAAACCAAAAAACACTCTACCTATACACTACTGTATGTATTATACCTCTCCTAATTTTAGCACTGTTTTCAGATCAGTCTGCCATATTTAGACATCAAAACACACATAGGAATATCCATAGTAATGCTAAACACCAAGAAAACCATGTAAAAAAAAAAAAAAAAAAATTAAAAATGAAAACCAAAAAAACACCCTTCCTATATACTACGGTACTGTATGTACAGTACAGTACCCCTCCTAATTTTTGCACTGTTTTCTGGTCATTCTGCCATACTGAGACATCAAAACAAGCATAGGACTATCCATGTCAGTGCAAAACATCATGAAAACAATAACAACAAAAATCCACAAAAAACCTGAAGATGGTTTGAAAATCAGTTATATGTGATGAGTGATTGTTCGCATGGCTCAAAAAAAATTCCATGGCCAAATATGCCACTGGAAATTGGTTATATTAGTAAAAAGGGTATACCATTATCTTTGCCGTTGTTTATACTATAAGATATGCTAATAAAAACACATAAAACTGACAAGTAAAAGTACAGAAATGCAGTTAGAATAAAGTGTTCAGGAGTAAAACTTACCTGCATATAACTTCCCACCATCCTAGTGCAAAATTCTGGTAGCATCTTCCAAGAGATAAGCAAATGTCTAGATGCAAAATTTCATGAGCTTTCTCATGGGTTTTGTGGAATTTCAATACAACCAATAGTAGTCAAATAAATAGTAAAAAAAAATGTAAAAACTCACGAGTCAGTGTTATCACCACGGAGGAGGGTAGGGAATGAGGGGGAGCCGGGAGAGTATGGAGGAGGGATGGGAAGGAGGGAGAAGTGAGGGTATGGGCAGGATTTTCACCTTTCTGTCATGAGGCAGACAGGCGCTTTTACTGTACACTTACTCGTGGCTTGCGGTCTGACAGACGCTGAGTGGCTGTGCGGAAACACAACTCACAGTGACCGGGTGACTTTGAACATTTGGTAGAAAGGCGGATGGCCGCTGTCACCGAACATGTACTCATGGCTTGCAGGCTGTGTTACAATCTCAGTGGGAGTTGGGAAAGACTTAGCCTGGTGGCTGTGCGACCTTGGACATTCGGTGGGGATGCATATGGGTGTTTTGATACTGCTTGTGGGATACAGTCGGGGTGCAAGAGGTTTCTTGGGAGTGATCAGACGAGTCGCAACCTTGACCATTCAGTACAGGGGTGGAAGTATATTTTAGCTCTGGTTGTGGGTTACGGCCTACATCCCGCTCAGCTCGAGCCCAGCAGCCACGATACTGAATGTTTGAACATGTCGACTGGCTGGTCAAAGTTCTTGGGGACTTTTACATCTGGATAATTGCAAGTAAATTCGGATAATTGTTTAATACAGTCAAGGTCCAGCGTCCGGATACTGCACGTCGGATAACTGAGGGACTGCTGTACTTAATTTCTGACAGTGTTATGCTGTTAATACATCAGGAGCCGTATTCATAAAACCTCTTGATCATATAAAATTTTTTATATAACACTTTTATCTCACTCAGTAATGCTACTAAACATTTCAAAACCTTCCCAAAGTGAATGATGAGAAAACAGGACACAATAATACTTCTAGCTATCAATCTACCTATCTATAGTCAGATGCCTTCTATCAATCTGTCTGTGTATTGCAAGATGCCATTTCTCGCAAGGGGTGCCCATTTGTATTTGAGTCAGTTGTTTTATGGGGAGGGGCATTAACCCTCCACCAACTCACTTGTTGACATGTTGGGAACACTTATGAGTTGGTTATATACAGTAGTTACCACCCAGTGCTGTAAATGATTTCCTAGCATACAGGATACCATTAGGCTTGTAACTCAGTGTAAAGCCACCTGAAATGGAAAGAGAGTTATAGAAAGTGACAGGAAAGATGGGAGAAACAGGAAGAGTTGAGGGCAGACACAAAATGATAAAGGTGAAGGAAGAAATAGGCAGCACCACATCAGGTGAGTGGATGATGGTCGCCACCACCTACCAGTCCATAAGCTGTTTTTTGTGCGATAAGGCACATAGTTGTTAGACATCAAATCAGTCTAATTATTTTTCATCATCTCAGTGTTCCAGCAAAATATGCATCAGTGAGAAATCAAGCATGTACCATTTACAACAAGAGGGTAGGTTAACTGCATTAGGTCAGTAAACAAGTGCTATGCAGCTCTGGTAAGAGTGTCTAACTTATACTAAGAGGGATATGGATAGTGTTTTCTATTCTAGACTACAAGGACATATACAACTGTGCGTGTGTGTGTATAAATATATATACTGTATATACATATATATATATATATACAGTATATATATATATATATATATATATATATATATATATATATATATATATGTGTGTGTGTGTGTGTCTGTGTGGTAGGTGGAGGCACTCACCATCCGCTCACTCAGTGTAGTGCTACTTTCAGGTGTCTGCCCTTTCCTATCCTCCATCCTTCTTTCCTTCCATCTTCTTCTGTCTTACTTTCCTTCAGTCTTTCCTCGTCTTTCTGCCTACGGGTGACTTTACACTCCCTCCTCTGTCTTTCGTTCCTTCATTCTTTCCTCTTCCTTCTGCCTGTGGGTGACTCTACACTGAGTGACAAGCCAAATGGTTTCCTGTACACCAGGAAACCATTAACTACACTGGGTGGTAACCATATAACCAAATTTTGGCACCTGGTGGTTTAATGGGTAATTATTGTGCTCTAATCGGATTGAGCCAGTGAAGGTTTATATCCAAGGGGTTGTTGGGGTTTATTGCTCATGTAATGCCACTCAGTGATGAGTGAAGCTGGTCACTCTCATCTTAAATGTCAGGACCAACTGCCTAGCCTCAGGCTCCTATGCTCCTCATGGGCCAACATGGGATTGGATGATGGATATACTGTGTGTATATATATATATATATATATATACTGTATATATATAATCCCTCCAATATCCGACGTAATAGAGCCAAAGGCATGTCCGGATAGTGATCCTGTCCGGATATTGGGCCCCAGCCTCCTGGACTTGTACTTATGGACCCTATCTCAGAAAAACACCTATACAACTCCCTCTGGACATGCATTGCACCTATTTAAGACCCAAATCACACCAATAAGGGACATAAAAGACTGAAATAAATGCAAAAGAATCATAAAATGAGGTTTTAGAGGTGAGTTTATACAATATTAAACATTCTGGGTACTTACAAGTCCCTGGCTCCTGGACTGGTTTGAACCGCCAGTTTGCAGTCCACAGTTAATCCTCTGCACTCTAAATTCTAATTTCTTAACACTGCACAACACTGTAAATTCCCGTGTGTTCTAGTGGTGAGGTATTGCAGTTTATTCACTGTTTATTCACAAAAAACAAGCACCTGTGGCTTGCACTGCTATAAGCATCTGCTCTCGATCGAAGTTTGGCTATGACTGTTGATGATGGCGGGGTAACAGAGTTGCCAGATCGCAACGGCCACATTACCAATCTCCTCAACTTTCATTACCAAATTTAACTTTTCATTACCAAATTCGTAAAGCGAGCATTTATTCATCACTAATTATATATACAAGTGGAAATACATGTAATCACTCTCCTTATAATTAACAGCATGTTGATTATTTTCACGCTATGTAGGGTAGCAGATTAATCAGAGAGAGCAAACAATCCACCATCTCCATCCTGTGTATCCTCATACATGTGAAAAATCCATTTGGTAATGCATTATTCTGATTCATTACCAAACGAATTTTTCATTACCAAATTGGCCCACACTTGGTAATGAAAAATACCAAATGGCAACCCTGACAGGGGAGGGGGGAGGGGGAGGAAAGAAGGGGTGAAAGGATCATGGTATAACAGCTGTTTGACGCCACACGGCAATTTCAAATTACGGGAGGGAAAAAAGTCAAATTTTTTTCTAATTTTTTGCGTTCTTTGGCCCAGTTTGGGAATACTGGATCCCGGGACGATTATGTCCGGTTAGTGGGGATGTTTGGATATTGGGCGTTCGGATATTACAGGGATTACTTATATATATATATATATATACATACAGTAAACCCTCTCTAATTCAAACCCGAATAATTTGGAAGTCGGTTAATTCGGATGTTTTTTGACCATCAGACAAATAATTTTAATTCTGGTAGAAATCCAAATTACGCGAGACAAGTCCAAAAAGGGTTCCAGTGATAAGTGGACGTGAACAGTTTTTGTAGTCATGAGTGTAGTAATAAATGTAGTTTTTGGGAACTGTACAATACCTTACCTTCGGTAGAGTTCAGTGTACTGTACTCTACTACTGTGTTACAAGACATCATTATCAAGGTTTGACACTATTTTATGTATTGTATTGTGCATTCTTTGAGTATAAAGTAATAATATACTCTACTGTTCAATGTTTTTGTGAAAAAGCCATGTTTTAGTGAGTGTGGGTTTGATTTGGGGATAGGGGCAAACATGAGCTCCAATAATTCGGATTTTTGGATAATCCAACATAGGGTTCCCCCCAGTTAATCCGAATTATCGAGAGTTTACTGTATATACTGTATATATATATACAGTGCTCATCAGAAGTATCGAGCGCCTATGGCAGGGCGTGCAATACTTATGGCCAAAAGAGAATCACCCGTTTTTGGTACTAAAAATGAGCCAGATGTTTGGGGCACTAGCATGACGTCACGGGAGCTTGAGGCCTTACCGCGTGCTGGTTGGTTCCCACCTCAGTTGTCTACGGGTTGCGTGAGAGAGAGGAACTCCACCGCGTCTCCCTCTCTTATTGTGCCATTTTTAACCTATTGTCCTGCAGTGTTTTGGCTTTCGCCACTTTGTTATGGCACCTACCCGTGAACTATCGAGTGAAATCATATCCCAGATCATTGCTCTGAAGTGGGCAGGCCACCCCACGAAGGAAATTAGTGAATTGGTTGGTGTGGCTCAATCGACAGTGCGTAGGTGGTGTGCCCGTTTTCAAGTGGAAAACAGTGGTGACGTTCCCACAAAGAAACCGTGGTCTAGTAGGCCCAGGAAAGCTTCCCCGAGGTCTGTTAATGTTTTAAAACGTGCACTAGAGTCTAATCCTCGTGTGAGTGCAAGGAAAATAAAGGAAAGCGACCCGGAAGTGTTTGGTGAGGTTTCTGTGTGCACAGTGTCTCGAAGAGTCCATGAACATGGTTACACAAGTCACAGGCCTGTGAGAAAGCCTCTTCTTACACGTTACCAGCGTAGGCTTGCCTTTGCTAACAAATACCTTAACTGGGGTGAGGAGCAATGGTTGTCAGTGTTGTGGTCTGATGAGGCAGTGTTTAGTGTTACCTGTAATCGAGGAGCATGGGTGTACCGGCACAAAGGTAGTGACCCGCTTGACCCCCATTACGTGGAAAGCACAGTTAAACACCCTGATTCACTCATGGTATGGGCTTGTTTCTCTGGTAAAGGTTTGGGGAAGCTTGTTGTGCTTCCCAAGAACTGCAGAGTGAATCAGGACGTTTATCTGGAGCTTCTTTGTGATCATTTACCTGAGTCCTTCGAGCTTACAGGTGCATGAGTGTTTCAGCAGGACGGTGCACCTGCTCATAAGGCCAAATCGGTCACCAATTGGCTTCGTGACTGCGAGGTTATCATTCATGAAAGACTGGCCAGGCAATACCCCAGACCTCAACCCGATAGAAAACCTCTGGTACCTCGTAAAGAAGAACTTCAAGGGAAGGATGTGAGCTCCCTGCCTAAGCTGGAAGCAGCCATTCGTGACTCCTGGGACAAAATACCCCTCCAGCACCTCGGGAACCTCGCCCTTTCACTTCCAAGATGTCTCAGGTCCGTGAAGAAGCGTAAAGGATACCCTACGAAGCACTAAAGGTAAATCTATCTATCTATCTATCTATAGCCCGACGCCCTAATCCTGCAAAGGGTGGCCGCAGACAAAACGCCTCCAAGTCACTCTGTCACCCACCATTTGACTCCCCTCCCCCCAACTCACCCCCCCCTCCCTCATATACCTCTCAACTCCATAAATAATGATTTTATTTACTAAAGGTAAATAAAATCATTATTTATATGTTTTTTCAATGCTGAAAGGTTTGTTTCGTAGGAGGAACGCAGGGCGCTCGATACTTCTGACGAGCATTGTATATATATACATATACATATATGTGTGTGTGTGTGGTACAGTATGTATAGTACCTCCTTGCCACCCATGGGGGTTAGTTTCCTGAAAACCACCACAGTTGGGAAAACTGTGGTTCGTGAAGTTAACTTTTTAGCTATGGGATAAATAGAGTTAGGGAAACCTTGGTCGAAGGTAAAAGGGGTACATCATGAAAAAAGTGTACTATTTTTCTGGTTGCACAATACTGCACTGTACCAAATGTAATCATATATAAACAAAAGTAGGAGGAGGCTGTAGCACGGGCCGAACAGGGTGGTACTCCCGAGGGGAACGGGAATGCTGGTGACAGGGAGAGCTGAAGCTCCTATTTCACTAGCTACCTAACCATCTCCCTTTGCTGACCTTTTCAGTGTGACAGTAACATGGAGTGTAGACCAGCATATTCTCCCAAACATTTCCTCTATCTTATGCACTACACCACATGCGCTTTACATTTCACACAGCGTATCCCACTACTTTACCAGGTTTGACACCAGCAAGGGCATGCGGCCAGAAAACTTTGCCCCTGCTACCTAGAGGCGGACTTTTGGGGGGGGACGTGACGGGGGTTCCACCGGCATAGATCATGGGTCCAAGGCGAGAGTGTACAGGGCACTGCGGTGCCCAGGCTGCAGCCTCCGCCCAATAGAGAGGGGCCCGAACCTGGGAATATCGCTTCAGGAAGCTGCCTTATCAGTGGGTGTATAAGGGCGAGGCAGTTGCAGTGCCAAGGCTCGCTTGGAGGGTGTCCCTGCAGCTGTCCTGGCAGGGTGCCCTGAGGACACTACCACAGCCAACAGTAAGCTGGTGGGCCAGGGGTCCCAGATCCATTGCCTGGACCTGGGACTGTGCAGTGAGTGGGGCCTGTGGTATGTCTACCCCCCCCTTTATTACTACCAACTATAACTAAATACAAGAATATACTTCAAAGTAAGCCTGAGGGCATTAAATCACGCAGGGGGATGAGAGTGGGTTCATGGAATGTAGGAAGTTTGAGGGGAAGAGCAGGGGATGTCGTTGGGGCATTCAGTAGGAGGTGGGTGGATGTGGTATGTTTGCAGGAAGTCCGGTACAGGGGTGGATCAGGCAGAAAGATTGTTGGGAAGGATTGCTACTATAAGTTGTTTTGGCAGGGGGGGTCAGACGGATATGGAGGTGTGGATGTGTTGATTGCGGAGAAATGGGTGTTATGAATGTTATGAGAGTAAGCGATAGGTAGTGAAAATTTTGTTCGGTGGAATGACGACTGCAATGGGGTGCTTTCAAAGCTAGTATTCCGGTAGATGTCACCACCATTGGGACAAACACATTCCCCGCGCTGTTTAAAAAGCATATTTTTCTCTGTTAAATATCTAGACTGTTGTGTGAAACTGTGAATCATAGGTTCTTAATACATAGTTTGTTCAGACCGTAAATTACGCCTAGTGGGTATCTTGACTCATTCAGTCTCTATGTGGGCAGAAGTTTAATGTTGAGTAAATACTGGGACTCAACATTTTGCTCACTCCCTTCACACATGCGCACAAGACAGTCCAGTGTTTAAGATTTTTCATGAGAGATTTGTTTTCAAAACAAATGCACGAAGACTAATGCTTAAAATAATACAATTTAGACTACTTGTGGTGTGGTTAGGTTAGATAACGTAAGGTACTGTAATTGCTTTGGAGGGTCTGAGGGGTCAACACCATGGCCTTCGCAAACCGTGGCAACACGGGTCTTGTGGTGTGCATTAGTGAGGGGAGTGAGCAAAATGTTGAGTCCCAGTATTTACTCAATGTTAAATTTCTGCCCACAAAGAGACTGAATGAGTCAAGATACCCACTAGGTGTAATTTACAGTCTGAACAAACTATGTATTAAGAACCTAACTTGCACTAAATGTAGCAGAAATTAAATAATATAGGACCACTGAAATGGCAGGTTGCCATCATATGCCATCAATTATATTTTAATTTCCGTTTATGATAAATATAAACAATTCACACTACGTTACATATACGTGTTCTATTTGTATTATTTATGTTACGGTGTATGACATTACTATGATTCACAGTTTCACACAACTGTGTAGATGTTTAACAAAGAGAAATATGCTTTTTAAACAGTGCGGGGAATGTGTTTGTCCCACCGTTGGTAGCATCTACCGGAATACTAGGCTTTTCAGAAGCACCCCATTATATTGGCATATGCTCCACAGGCAGGCTTGGATAATGCAGAGAAGGATGGATTCTGGGATGACATAATACGTGTAGTAGGTGGTATGGGGGATAATGAGACAGTGGTCTTGGGAGGGTACTTAAATGGTCATGTAGGTGAAGCAGCTCAAGGTTATGAAGGAGTACATGGGGGATGCGCATATGGTATAAGAAATGCGGAAAAGGAAAGGATACTCGTGTCTGGGGAGGCAATGAACATGATTGTGTGCAACACATGTTTTAGGAAAAGAGAGTACAGTAGGTTGATTATGTATAAGTTTGGGGGAAATAGCAGTCAGATAGATTATTTTCAGGTCAGGAGGGCTGCCAGGAGGTTAGTGAGGGATGTTAAAGTTATAGGAAGCGAGGAGTGCGTGTAGCAGCACAAACTATTGATTTGTGACATGGTGCTTAAAGAACGAGTGATGAAAAAGAGGACTTACGTACCTAAGAGGAAAATATGGAAGCTGGAAAACCAAGCAGTAAGGGATGCCTTCTATAGCGAGATGAGGAGAGTGGTGGCTGAACAGGGAGCTGTAGACAGAGGTGTTAATGAACAGTACAGAGCCCCCAAGAACAACCTCTTGAGAGTTACTGATGTAACATGCAGTTGGACAAGAGGACCACCAAGACATAAAGTAACTTGGTGATGGGATGAGGGTGTAGAAGCTGCAGTTAAGGAAAAAAGAAGGGTTTTCCAGGAATGGAAGATGGGTGGTAACAAGGAGGACTACTTGGCTGCCAAGCATAGGGCCAGAAGAGAGGTATACAGGGCAAAGTCTGAGTCACAGAGCCTTTTACTTGATAACTTAAATCATGTGGAAAGAAAAAATATGATATTTAAGGTGGCAAATCAGATGAAGAGGGATAATTGGGATATTATAGGTGAGCAGTGTGTGAAGAATGATGAAGGAAGAGTAGTGGTGAACATCGGGGATATTAAAGATACATGGAGACAGCATTATAGCCGGGTGTTGAATGAGGAGTATAACTGGGACAGGGAAGGTTTGGAGCCAGCAGATCCAATGTTTGGCCCTTGGCCTTTGACTGACGCTGCTACTGTGAGTGAGGCAATAGGCAGGATGCAGGTGTGGAAGGCAGCAGGTGTGTCTGGGTTGACTGCCAAAATGTTGAAGGTCTCAGGAGATATAGGGGTGAGGTTAGTCACTGACCTGATAAATAGGATTATATATGAGTGTGTTGTCCCAGATGATTGGCTGAAGAGTGTAGTTGTAAATGTATACAAAGGGAAGGGTGATGCCCTGGAAAGAGGAAATTATAGAGGTATAAAGGTTTTAGATCAGAAAATGAAGGTAATGGAGAGAGTTCTAGAAAGTATGATTAGGGAAAGAGTGAATATTGATGAGATTCAGGTTGGGTTTATGCCAGGCAGAGAGACCATTGATGCCATATTCATTGTTCGACAGCTTCAGGAAAAATATATTGAAAAGAAAAGGGATCTGTATTTTGTTTTTGTTGATTTGGAAAAGGCCTTTGACAGAGTCTTAGAGAGGTGGTGAAGTGGGCAATGAGAAAGCTTGGGTTGGAGGAGTGGCTGGTTAGGGTGGTTATGGCCATGTATGTGGGTGCTTGCACCCAGGTAAGAGTGAATGGAGATGTGAGTGATGAGTTTTCCATGAATGTTGGTATGCATCAGGGGTCAGTTTTGAGTCCCATGTTGTTTATCATGTTACTTGAAGCCCTTTCATGTGACTTCAGAAATCACACTCCCATGGGAGATGTTATATGCTGATGATTTGGTGTTGATTGCAGACAATGAAAGGGAGGCAGAGGAAAGATTTAGGAAGTGGAGAGATGGTATGGGGCACAAGGGCTTAAGGGCAAATGTAGATAAAACAAAAGTGATGATATCTAGGGTTGGTGGCAGTACAGTCAAAGAAGAGGGAGAGTGGCCATGTGCGATTTGCCACAAGGGCGTGGGAAGTAATTCCATTCTTGTGCTATATTTGTAATAAATTGGTGCACAAGAGATGTAGTGGTATTAGAGGTAGACTGCGAGATAATGCTGATTTTTTGTGTGCGGCGTGTCGGGAAGAGCAGGTGGAGATTGTCAAGCATGAAAGGACTGAACTTGCTGGTGAGTCTCTTGTGTGTGTGGAAGAGTTTTGTTATTTGGGGGAGATGTTATGTGCTGGAGGTGGGGCTGGAGCTAGCTCTGTGGCTAGAGTGAAAAGTGGGTGGAAGAAGTTCAGGGAGCTATTGCCTCTCCTGATATTGAGAGGACTCTTCCTGTGTGCTAAGGGGTCTTTGTATGCAGCATGTGTTAGGAGTGTGATGCTGTATGGTAGTGAGACCTGGGTAGTAAAGGAAGAGGATATTCGCAGGCTCAAACTTACAGAAATGACAATGATTAGGTGGATGTGCAGTGCATCCCTGCATGCAAGGCCTGGGGGGGCTGGGTTTACAATGGAAGAGAGGTAGGATGGGACTGGAGTGTATTGGTGTTGTGATGAGGAGAGGTAGATTGAGATGGTTTGATCATTTGGAGAGGATGAGGAATGATAATTGGGTGCAGAAGGTGAGAAGTGGTATTATTGGGAGTGGGGTTGCAAGGGGTAGACCAAGACTTGGGACGAGGTCATTAAGTGTGACCTCAGGGTTAAGGGACTGAACAGGGAGGCTGTTATAGATCGAGCAGCACGGAAAGCTGCCATCAGGTGACCAAGGCCAATGCATGCAAGCATGTTGGAGCCTGCAAAAACAAAAACAAAAACGATGACGAAAGTAATTTACTAAACAACTTTAGAATTACGAAGGTTATCAGCTGGCTAGAGTGCCATTCTGGTGGAGGGCTGGGGACTACTATCAGCTGACTCGGGATGATGGCATGAAGTAGCACAGGATAGATGGTTCCTTCATTTTATTCTGGAGATTCTTCTGCACCTGTTTGTATGAAGTCAGTAATGTGTCCAGTCCACGCTTTAATTATAGGCTCGATTCCCTGAAGGGAACTATGTCAATGAAGAGGACACCAAGACTATTGGCCATGAGTTCTCCTTTGCTAAGGTTAGCAAGAGTCACTTTCAATAAATGTACAATTTACTTGAAGCAGCAGAAAGACCTTACCAATTCAGTTCATATTCCTCCGGTTTGTTTCTATATTTTTCTGACTATTTTCAGGGTGGTAAATTACATTTTTCTGCTGAAAAATTACTCTCCTGTTATTATCATCGCGTTCCTTGAGCCATACCTGCGATTATGTTTCCAGAGTAATGGAAGAAACAATGTACTCAAAGGTGGATTTCGTTTCCTGATGGAGAGATGGTATGAGGCATAAGGGCTTAAAAGTAAATGCAGATAAAACAGTGATGGTATCAAGGGCTGGGGGCGGTACTGTCAAAGAAGAGGAGGTGGCCATGTGCGATTTGCCACAAGGGCATGGGAAGTAATTCCATCTTGTGCAGTGTTTATGATAAGCAGGTGTTGTTGAGTGAAAACGAAGGGGAGCTGCAAGGCTTGGTGGATGAGTTTGGGAGAGTGTGTAAGAAACGGAATCTAAAGGTGAATGTAGGGAAGAGTAAAGTGATGGTCTTTGAGAGAGGTGAAGTCGGTGAATGTACAGCGAGGTTGGATGGTGAGGAATTGGAAAATGTGAGTACGTTTAAGTACTTGGGTAGTGTGATGAGTAAGGATGGAGGTTTGGAGGGTGAAGTGCTTGAAAGGGTACAGCAGGGAAGAAAGGTTGCTAGTTCCTTGAAAGCAGTGATAAGAAACATGGAAGTGAGCATGGAAGTGAAAAAGTTACTACATGACAGTATTGTGATACCAACTCTAACGTATGGAAGTGAAGCTTGGACGTTGTTGGAAAGACACAATTCAAGAGTGAGAGCAGTGGAAATGAGTTTTTTAAGAGGAGCCTGTGGAGTCACATGGAGAGACAGGCTGACGAATGAGGATATAAAGGAGCGTTGTGGTGTGAATGTGGATGTGATAGGAAGCGTTATGAGGAACACACTGTGGTGGTTTGGCCATGTGGAGAGGATGGAGGGTGAAAGACTGACGAAGAGAGTGTATGTGAGTGAGGTGGAGAAGGGAAGAGGAAGGGGGAGGCCGAGGATGAGATGGAGGGATGGGGTGGAGAGGTATATGAGAGAGGGAGGTGTGAGTTGGGAGCAGGGCAGTGAAATGGCAGGGGACAGGGTGACTTGGAGGCGTTTTGTTTGTGGTCACCCCAAATGAGATTGAGGAGTCTGGCAATAGACAGATAGTTAGGTGCATAAGAGATGTATGGTAGTGGTATCAGAGGTAGACTGTGAAATAATGCTGATTTCATGTGTGTGGCATGTCAGGGAAAGCATGTGGAGATTGCTAGGCGTGAAAGGATTGAACTTGCTGGTGAGTCTCTTTGAGTGTGTGGAAGAGTTTTGTTATTTGGGTGACATGTTATGGGCTGGAGGTGGGGCTGAAGATGGTTCTGTGGCTAGAGTGAGGAGTGGTTGGAAGAAGTTCTGGGAGCTGTTGCCTCTCCTGACATTGAGAGGGCCCTCCTTCCATGCTGAGGGATCTCTGTGTGTGGCACATGTTAGAAGTGTTACACTGTATGGTAGTGAGACCTGGACAGTAAAGGAAGAGGATATTCGAAGGATTCAATCTTCAGAAATGGCAATGATTAGGTGGATGTGCAGTGTGTTCCTGAATGCGAGGCCTGGGGAGGCTAGATTACGATGGAAGAGTTGAGAGGTAGGATGGGGCTGCAGTGTATTGGTGCTGTGATGAGGAGGGTTAGACTGAGATGGTTTGGGCATAAGGAGAGGATGGGGGATGATAATTGACTGCAGAAGGTGAGATGTATTAATGTTAGGGGTTGGGTAGCAAGAGGTAGACTGATAAAGACCTGGGACGAGGTCATTTGAGTGTGACCTCAGGGATAAGGGACTTAAAAGGGAAGCTGCCAGAGATCGAGCAGCACGGAGAGCTGCCATTAGGTGACCAAGGCAGTCGCATGCAAGCATGTTGGAGCCTTCAAAAACGAGATGAACTTCCCAGCTGGAGGTTAGGTTAAGTTACGTTAAATTATTAGGTACAGTTAAGCTAGGTTAGGTTAAGTTTAAACATTTAGGTTAGGACAGTTCCTTCCGCCATTACGCTGACGAATCAAATGAGATGTCACAGCAGAACAGCTAAAAAACAACAGGGAAACAAATTTAACAAGAAAGGTTTATTTACCATCCCTGATATAATCCGAAATATACAACAAACTATCAGGAAGAAAAAGAACTGATTTGGTTAGGTGCCTTTACTGCTTAAAGTGTATGTTTACCTCATTTTGTTACTTTCCTCGCTGTCATCTTCGTCATAATCCTCATCCTCACTGGACTTATTGTTTTGGGCCCTTGATGACAACTGATAAACTGATAAGAGATACTGTAACAGCATACCTACTCAGTCTGCTCCCAGTAACAACACAGAATGAGCTGGAGGGTGGGAAAGCTGCTAGCGTGGGAGAACGTTGCCACCTGATGGCAGCCACTGCAAACCGAGTGTACATGAACCAAGGACCTGAAGAAGGTGATTTGGTTTGCAAATACTGTGTACTGTCGTGTATACGTGAATTCTGCGGTTGGTGAACCACGTGGTTGGCGGAAGATTACTGTATATAGAACAGTACAGTATATAAAATACTGTACAGTAAAACTTCACAATAACTGACTAAATGGGGCCCAAGGCATTCTGAAAAAAGCAAAATTCCGATAAAAGCAACATCCGGACTTCCCCCTGCTAACCCAGACTATTTCCGATACATCAAATATTAGTCCAGACTGCACCAACGGTTTTTAAACTGTTTTCACTACCTTTGCAGTAACGTACTGTATTATACATTCACGACAGTAATCAAAGGGTATAGTATATATGATAATACTGTACTGTTCACTGATCGACATGACTCTTATTTACCTAATTGTGGTGAACATGGCTGAGTAGTCAGGAGTCCAGGCTGCTTCTGGTTTTATCGTACTTTTTCCTATATGCTGTACTGTATAAGAATTTAGTCCGGTAGCTCCTCGATTCTGATAAAAGCGAATTATGGTCTACTGAAGTCCGTTATACAGTAATCCCTTTAAGACCCGGACGCCCAAGACATGGACACCCCAAGTCCCGGACATTTTGGGCTTGGGATCTGGGACACCAAAAATAACCAAAAAATGTCAAAATGGGGGGGGGGGGAGGCCGATATGTGTTCATCCCTACTGTAAATTTGCCGTGTGGTGACGAACAGTTATGTTTTGGCATGTAGTTCCAGCGACATCCGCTAGAGCTCCCCTGCATCCTCCCCATTTCCAGCCTACTTACCATCATGACTGCACACTCGTCACCGTGGCTGCCCACGTGCTCACTTTTGTGAATAAACAATGAATAAACTGCAAAACCTCGCCACTAGACCACATGGGAATCTACAGTATTGTGTATTGTTAAGAAATTAGAATTCAGAGTGCAAAGGATTAAGTGCAGAGTGCAACACTTGCGTGTTGCAACTAGCATGGCGCAAGTAAAAATATAATGTGCAGTGTTATACAATTATAATTCACTGCGCAAAGGATTATATAAGTGCAGTGCAACACTGGATTACTGTATGCGCTTCAAGTGCTCCTTCGCCACTGTCAGAGCCATAAAGGAGGCAGGTTAATCTTCATGGCGGCCACAGACGTGTCATAAGTACCCTGTACACTGCTAAATATTTTCCTTATTTCTAATTGCTCGTTCTCTGCTTCTTCCTTTTCATTTATTTTATGCTTTCTGTCCCATATTTGTGTGAATAGGGTCTTAAATAGGTGCTGTGCATGTCTGGTAGGGAGGTAATTAGGTGGCTTTCAAAGTTAGGTTGGGTTGGGGTCTCTAAGTAAATATCCAGGGGTATTTTTCCCAAGTTCCAGACAAGACCATGTCCCGGATGTTGCTTGGGCTCTATTACGTTGGATCTTGGAGGGATTACTGTATTGAAGTTTCACTGTATGGTATTATTCTCAGTTCACCTTGTTTCTTTATGCTTTCAGAGCATTGTTGCCATCAAATGCAGAAATCTGCAGGGACTGACTGGTATGTGTATGCGGCATCAGCAGACAGCAGCACACCAGGAAGCAGGGGTGGGCCTTCGACCATCACCACTAACCGTACTCTCACCTGAGGAGGAGATGATGAAAGATGCAGGTATAATTAGTCCTTATTGTATATGGATTTTTTATTTCATGTAGTCTTTTCTAGTCATGTCCACAGTGCCAGTATACCTGTATTATTAAAGGACAGCCTATTAACCCATAGGCTGTGTCTGAGGGAAATCAACTAGCTATCTCACTACATATATATATATATATTGTGTATATATATATATATATATATATATATATATATATATATATATATATATCTATATCTATATATACAGTACCCTCGCGTCCAACACCCGTTAGTCCAACACGAGTCACGTCCAGCACGGAGAGCAAATAATTAGTATTATTTAATGTGATTTAATTACTGCAACACGAGTGTGTTAGCATAACATGCACAGAGCTCCGAGAAGTGGGCGAAATCCGCAGAGTTCACCTCTAGCACAATCACCCCCGGTCCAACACGGTCATACTGGACATTCCCATGATGATGATAGCCAATGAAAACTTCTGATCAAGTAGCCCTCCCTGCCCACTATCGTGACGTGATCGTGGTGCCGCCCAATTAAAAATGCTTCTGCTGTCACATGATGTTTTGTTTAAATTTCTCCCGCCACAGCGCCACTCAGTCGCATAATTCGCATTGGAAGGCGCTTTTTTCTTGCTGCATTTTCTGCCCTTGTTACTGCATTTTACCCTGCTCACAATGCCTAGGAAGCCTTCTGAGAACCCCAAGAAGCGTCAGCACCTCCCTCAGGCCACCAAGCTAGAAAGCATCGAGAGGAAGAAGAAAGGGGAGAGGAAAGTTGACATTGCCAAGGCCTCCGACATTAATGAAGCCAACGTGAGGACCATAATAAAAAACCAAGACAAGATCCTGGCAGCAGTGAAGGCTTACAGAGTGCTAGGACAGGCAGAAGCAGGACCTTCCATGGCTGTGGACGAAGATAGTGATTCTGAGTGTGATTTTGAAGGATTTATGAGGGAGGTTGAGGAGGAGCAGCAGCCATTACCCGCTAGTGACGCCAGCAGCCATCCTCCGGGGACCCAGTAGGACTACCTACAGCCTTGGATACCACCTTCCATTCCCAGCAAGGCCACCAACACTATCCTAAAAGGTTAGTTATCATTCATAGCACAGTACCATTTATTATAATTACAATAGTACCAATATATATATACGTATATGGTAGGTATTTAGGGTGACTTTTCCTAGGGTGCTGACATAATTCATTTTTCCCCATAAGCTCTATTGGTTGTCCAGCATGTTTTTGGTCCAACACAGGACCCATGCATGACAATATTACCGTGTTGGATGCGAGGGTACTGTATATATATATGTGTGTGTGTGTGTGTGTGTGTGTGTGTGTGTGTGTGTGTGTGTGTTTTCACTGTATAAGGGGAGACCTTGATAACTGCCAGGTGAAGTCCTGTGGAGAGACCACATAATTAGGATACTTGACTGGAAAGGAAACTGTGTAGTCGTCTGATGAATAAGAGGGACAAATGTAAGTAGAGAATACTGCTTTTCAAACTGTATGTACAGTGTATTCTGTATCATTTGTGCAGTAAGACATGTGAAGTGTACACTTCTAATTTTCTTACATTCTTTCAGTTTCCAAGTTTTCTAATGAGCAGATTGCACCGTTGGTCAGCAAAATGGATGCTGAGAGTCATATGGATGAGAAAGTTCGCAAGGGACTCTTTGAGAATGGGGTGAGTCACCAGAATTACTTGTTACAGATGATGTCCTTTAATATTCCTATTTTGCAGTCTGAAATCAAAGTATGGTACAGCATATTCTTCAGTGTCCCTGCCAATTGCTGATATAAACATTTTCATTTCTTCATCATCTATTCTTGTGTCACCCCACGAGGAGCGTCGGAGTCCGGGGCTAGGCAAGTTGGTCCCGAGATTTAAGATGAGAATGACCAGCCTCACTCATCCCTGAGTGGCATTACATGGGTAATAAACTCCAACCACCCCTTGGATGTAAACCTGCAGAGGCTCAATCTGATTGGAGTGCCTTAATTACTCACTAAACCACCAGGCACCATAATTTGGTTATATGGTTACCACCCAGCATAATGAATGATTTCCTAGTGTACAGGAAACTGTTTGGCAAGTCACTCAGTGTAGAGTCACCCATAGGCAGAAGGATGAGGAAACAATGGAGGAAAGAAAGACAGAAGCGGGAGTGTAAAGCCACCTGCAGGTAGAAGGAAGAGGAAAGAATAAAGAAAATAAAGACAGAAGCAGAAGGATGGAAGAGAGGAAAGGGCAGACACTTTAGAGCAGCACTACATTGAGTGAGTGGTTAGTAGGCGCCCCCACCTACCACATTTCAAGAGGCAGAAAAGGGTTGGCATCTGCATAGCCTGTACTGTAGTTAGTATAACACATTATTTGATAAATTACTGTACAGGCAAATTAAAAGAAACATTCTAAAACAGCACTGTACCACTAGTGTACTCATCATTATTATGAAGGTTTGTTGACTACATTGGTGTCTTTATTTATTAATATAGGTAAATAGCATAGCATGACACTGTAAGAGCAGCTGTAGCTGATTTATTACTACAATCCAGTATCAGTAAGTCATCATCATCATCGGATCCTGTGTTGCCCCATGAGGAGGATAGGAGCCCGGGGCAAGGCAAGTTGGTCCTGACATTTAAGATGAGAGTGACCAGTCTCACTCATCCTTTAGTGGCATTATGTGAGCAATAAACCCCAACCACCACTTGGATATAAACCAACACAGGCTCAATCCAGTTGCAGTGCCTTAATTACCCACTAAAACACCAGGTGCTGTAGTTTGGATATATGGTTACCACCCAGCATAGTAAATGGTTTCCTGGTGTACAGGAAACCATTTGGCTTGTCTCTTAGCGTAGAGTCACCCATAGACAGAAGGAAGAGGAAGGAAAGAAGGACCTAAGAGGATAGAAAAGAGGAACACCATCCATGAGCATCGTGCGAATGGATGGTGAGTGCCTCAACCTACCACTATCAGTAAGTAATTAGTGTTACTGACAGAGTGTGAAACTGTATAATGTTACCAGTCAAGGTGGTAATTTTGCCTTATCCACATGGGCTTAAAACTCCAGTGTGTGGCCAGAGGTTTTTGACAATGCAGTGCCACCAGGAAACATACTAGTCATTCAACTTTAAATATTTAGACTGTTGTAGCCTAGCCTCAGCTCTCTAGATCTCTTTGTCATCAGTCATCACTACTCCAAGCTGCACTCCCTTATCATACACTTCTGCTTTGTCATTCCACATTGTTTACAATCTTGTACTGTACTTTTTTTCCTTCCCAATTAACATTGTACTAAAATACTGTACAGATACCTTATATTCATACCGTTCCATCTATCACAGTTCATGGGAATAGAGATTGAGGAGGAATATGGTGGCTGTGGCTCAACATTCTTTGTGACAAACTTAGTGGTGGAAGAGCTGGCTAAGGTGGACCCGTCAGTAAGCGCGATGTGTGATATCCAGAATTCAATAATAAACACACTACTTCGCAGACTGGGTACACAGGAACAGAAGGACAAATATCTACCGAAGCTGGCTCAAGAGTATGTAAGTACTGTTTATGCAGTTTGCCTGTCTTAAAAATTTTGACAAAATTGCATAAATAGGTGAAGAGTCGACAGCTCATATGGGCTGATGTTTAAAGTGTTCTTTGTACCAATAGTTGCCCAAGCTTTGTAGTGTGTGTGTGCACGAGTGCATGCGTGCGTGCGATTGTGTGTGTGTGTGTGTGTGTGTGTGTGTGTGTGTGTGTGTGTGTGTGTGTGTGTGTGTGTGTGTGTGTACAGTAAAAGTCCTCCAATCCGACCGCCAGTAATCCAAAAATCCCAGTACTCCAAATTTGTCACGGCGAAATTTTTTGAAATTTTCTGGGCTTTATCTAAGGATTTAACTGGCTTGGACTTGCCCTAGGACTTGGATGTACAGACATACCTCAACTTATGAGCATTCAAGACCTGAGCATTTCAAAGATGCAAACATGAAAAAAATAATGAACATTTCTCAGGTACGAACGTAACCACGAAAAACTAATTTAGCTTGTAGTGGCCCGTTGCGACCACTTTTGAACGTGGCAGGTGACAGTAGTTGCGAGGTGGGTCACTAGACAGCAGTGTGGGTGTTAGGTGGCTAACCCGCCATCTTTTGTTTTTGTTTTGTTCTGTTCACCTGGAGGAGAGAGGATTGCTGCTCATTGTGCTTTTAGTATTTTCATTCCATTTAATATGGCTGATAAGTGGCAGAGTCTATGCTGTTGTGCATAATGCCCTGGCCTGCTGTCGTCTCATCCTTGACAAGGAAAAGAAGAATGCTTCCCAGTCGTCAATCACGAGGTTTTTCTCAAGGGTGGAAATGAAATTAGATGAACCACAGCCTTCAACCTCCTTTGCCAAGGTTTCAGCCACATTCATTCAACCTGCTTCTCCCGAAAATCCCAACTCGCCCACAGTTCTCTCCTCACCCGCATCTTCCAGCTAACTTCACTCCTCCACCTGCCTCCTCTCACTTCCTGCAAGTTCTGCTATGTCTGTCCTCAGGTGAGCTACAGTAATGTTTATAAAATAACTCTGTTATCGCTTATGTCCAATGTATATTTACAACTGACAAAACAACTGAAATGCTTGCCACATCCACATGTTCGCAGGTGGCAAACGTTCCATTATCTTTCGTCAGTTGTATATAGGCATCAGACAATAGCAGGAACAGGGTTGTGTCTTATACTGTATGTTTTTCTTGGGTATTTTTTATGTTACTTTATGCATTTATATTTCATAATACAATATAAATTGCTTAAGAACATTTAAAACCCTACCGACAGATCAGTGAGCAGTACAGTTTTTTTATGTTGTATGTGTAGTACTGTAAGGGGTTTTCATTTTGCAAGCAAAATCAGCTTGCGAACGGCCTCTTGGAACCAATTATGTTCGTAAGTTGAGGTATGTCTGTACCTGCCTGTAACTGTTCATCCATACTTATGTGCATTTCCAGTGAGTAAAACAATAACTAATATAATTTTAAGTGTTTATTTAATGATCATGTACATATTTGTAATGTTTTCAAAGGGCCTTCCTAATAGTCCAAAAAAAACAATAGTCCAAAAGACTCTCAGTCCCCTGCAGCTCAGATTACAAGACTTTTACGGTATATAGTTTAATAATGTAATGCGTGAGTAGCAATTGTCATCTGAAACCTTAATTCCCACTAAGAGGTGGGATGAATTAGAATCCAGAAACAGAGAAAAACACAGTACAGTAGTAAGAGGACTATCAAACATCCTAACTGAAATGGATCGCAGTCACTTACATATTGTCTAAGTCGTCAAAATCCTGGTCACACCTCTTCAAGCTGAACCATTTGCACATTATTTTTTATTTTTCTTTAAAGATGAGCTTCACATACACTTGTCATAGTCATTCTGCCAATTTCCAAGTTTAAAAACAGGAGTGCCAGACCCTTCTCATGTCCTTATTTGTAGGTACGATAAAAGTCCTGTAATCCAAATCGCAGGGGACCGAGGGTCTTTCGGACTGTTGTTGTTTTTTTGCAAACTATTAGGAGGGCCCTTTGAAAACATTAGAAATATGTACATGATCATTTAATAAACACTTAAAACTATATGGGTTATTGTTTTACTCTCCAGAAATTCATAGAAATATAGATGAATAGTTGCAGGCAGGTACATCCAAGTCCAAGCCAGATAAATCCTTAGATAAAGCCCAGAAAAAACTGAAGAAAGACCAGAAAAAACTGAAGAAAGACCAGAAAAATCTGTAACATTTCGCCTTGACAAATTTGGAGTGTTGGGATTTTCGGATTATTGATGGTCGGATTGGAGGACTTTTACTGTACTATACTTCATAATTTTATTTACTTCTGTACAATTGATACTGTAAATTAAGGAATATAGGGACATTATAGGTACCAGTAGAACTTTTAAGGCAACTGTACTATAATTTACTTTGAACCCTGTGGCAAACACACATCATCAAAAGAGTTGACTTGTAACAAGAAATTACTGTACAATTTTTTGTTGTGTAAGGAGTATGCTTAAACCCTACATTATTCGCAGTCTGGTAGTTTCTGTTTGTCGGAGGCTGAGGCTGGCTCCGATGCCTTTTCCATGAAAACCACAGCCAAAAAAGATGGCAGCAACTTCATCATCAATGGCTCCAAGATGTGGATCTCCTCAGCACCATACTCAGGGGTCTTCCTGGTCATGGCCAATGCCGACGTCACAGCTGTTAGTTCACAGGAAGTTTTCTTTTATCATTATGTGCCTTTTGTTGTGCATGTATGTACTGTATTGTAGTGTTCTAGATGCAGTCTCCCCTCCTCCCATTTTTGTGCCAATATTATGATGAGGGGAGGGGATACCAGACCCCTGCTTCTACCTTCATACATCTTAATTTTGCAGAGATTTTTGTAATTTTTTTAGCTTATTTCTTATAGCTTAGTGGCAGAAAAAGCCAATGCCATGATTCTGTAGTGTTTCCAGGCAGTTCCTCATGAGTAGCACCATATTCTGTTTCTAATCTTGTGTTGCAGATTAGCATTCAAGATGGAGGGATGGCAGTTTGAAGTTACAGTGAACAGAGTTTAATAATTTTTTTTTATGACACATAAGGAACATACCTTGGCCAGCATTTTTTATCTCCATTCCCCAGATTAAGAAAATTTAGTAACTTAATGTAAAGCAATATCACTGTACAGTAGTGTAAGAGTGTATTCTGTTATGCTAAGAGATTGTTGACCAAGCTAGCATGCTTAGGTCTTTTCAGTTAGATGGCAGCCCTCGATGTATTGTGATTCTGAGCCATTTCCTTACTCAGTTCAATATCCCTGATGTCTCCATGTAGAAATTCATCTAAAATAAAAGATTACATTACATCAGTACCCTTATGCAAGTACACACAGTCATCAGTTCTTGCAAGATAATGTGTTTTTGTAAGGCACACTAGATGAAGTGTATAAGTATCACACCATTATATTTTCTCCAAAGGGTTATCGGGGAATCACTTGCTTCCTGGTTGATGCCGGGACACCAGGTCTTATTGTGGGCAAAATGGAGGACAAGCTGGGTCTTCGAGCCTCTGCCACCTGTGCTGTGCACTTTGACAATGTTGTGGTGAGTATTAGCCTCAGGCTACTAGATAGCTCTACTTGCTACTTAGTTATTCCACAGAGTTCATATTTTGCTGATTATATGCCATCCTTAGTTTGAAGTCACAGTGTAAGTTTTGGCCATACTCTTATTAATATATATGGATTACTGTTCCAAGCTGTATCCTGGACTTAGGCCCCACACATTTTATGTACAGTACCTTCATACCAGTACTATCCAAGGCATATTATTAATGAGTCAACTGACACAGGTGCTGACATGACAGCATTTTAATTGAGAAAGTACATTCTTTCCTCTTCCTTCTGCCTATGGGTGACTTTACACTCCCTCTTCTGTCTTTCTTTCCTTCATTCTTTCCTCTTCGTTCTGCCTGTGGGTGACTCTACACTGAGTGACAAGCCAAATGGTTTCCTGTACACCAGGAAACCATTTACTGTACTATGCTGGGTGTAAACCATATAACCAAATTTTGGCACCTGGTGGTTTAGTGGGTAATTATGGCACTCCAATTGGATTGAGCCGGTAAAAGTTTATATCGAAGGGGTGGTTGGGGTTTATTGGTCACATAATGCCACTCAGGGATGAATGAGGCTGGTCACTCTCATCTTAAATGTCAGGACCAACTTGCCTAGCCCCAGGCTCCTACGCTTCTCATGGGGCAACATAGGGTTAGATGATGGACGGATGGATGGACAAAATATAGGAAAGTTGCAGAGATCAACGCCTTTGTTCATGGCCAGGAACTGGGATAAGGTCCCAGCTACTGATCTGAGCATCTCTCACATCAGTAGTCCCTAAGTATTCCTGGTGGAGTAGGTGGAGTGGGCATCCTAGTGTGCATGAAGTAGCCGGCAGATGAGGGTGTGCAAGGAGATACAGTGAGTCTTCAATATATGAAAGGGACAGGGACCAAAAAAAACTTTCGTAATCCGAAATTTCATATATCGGAACGATTTTCCCCATTGAAACATACATAGAAATGGGGGGATGCATCCAAGGACCCCATCAGACTCCCCTCCTCTTTTGAAGTAAGTAATACCTGTAGATGTAGAGAACGAGGTGGCCATTTTCTTGTACAGTCGACCCTCTGTCTTCGCGGGGGTTAGGGGCCTGAGACCCCCGCGAAGATCGAAAATCCGTGTAAAATTGGTGTCCCCCTAAAAACACCCCTAGCCCCCCATTTCCTTCTTTAATGAAAGAAAACCCCTGTGTACATGTCAATAAACACTTTATTTATAATTAAAGTATGAAAAAATAGTTCAATTGCATAGGTGGATGGCCGCTTACACCGCTCATCACAGCTACACTCTCACCCTCCACCACCGTTACCAGGATTTTCCCTCCCGTAACTTATCCAGCAATTCTACCTTCTCCAGCAGGGTCATTACCTTCTTCTGGCACTTTGGGGTGCCTTCAGGAGATGTCTTGGCTGCTCTCTTAGGGCCCATGGTAGATAAAATGATGGTGTCACAGAGAGATCAGCAAGTACAAGCACACAAGCGTGGTCATAGTGAGAATGGGTTTCGGGACAATTCGCCGTTACAACAATAACAAGACAATTCGCCGTCAGGACGATTCCCTGTCATTTATTTACATACTATAATAGTCTTTTAAATATACGAGTTTTAAAAGTGGTGGTGGTTTATTGTTTTTATAAAAAATGTAGTGACATCTGTTGAGACTCAGCCATATCTTTCCCCACGGTTTGCATCCACTATGGCCGATCAGAATAACACGTTGGATATTGTCATTTGAGATGAATATATACTTGTACCTCTTCAGAGTCATTTTAAAATATACCCAGGATGTTGCAGTACCAATGAAAATTAATGAAGACAGCTATGGGTGATGCTAGAATATAATTCAAAGTCGACTACAGTGAAGTAGTAACACATTAATTATTGGCTAAAAGTGCAACTTATAAATGATATCCAAAGCCTACGCTATTGAATGAACATAGACTTTGATAGATCCCCCTGAAAATTAGTTATTAACCCTAACACCGCGGGCATGTTTCCCAATGTTTTGCGTCTCCAGCGGGGTTATTCGGGCTCCGACAGACTCTCAAAAAATATTTGCCAAAAATCTGTTATTAGTCCTAGAATATTAAAATTACATATGCATATGGCACATACCTTCAGCTTTCTCCTGGGATGTTTGTTGAGCCTTCGTCGATTACCGTAGGACTTGTGGAGACCTCTGAAGTTGGGTAACGAAGTCTCCACTTTACACTTCCCGACAACCCGTAATATGATTACCACAGCCAGATATTAACACTATAAACACTACTCTATGATTATCAAGTAGTTTGGGATCCATACTCCAAATAAAAACCACTGTGAAAGCAATGAAAATTACGAGCGCTTATGACCTTCCCACTTGCGCTAGTTCGCTGTTGGTATTCTGTCATTTATTATTCATAAAACCCCTCACACTTTATATTTCTATTACTATAGAACACTTATTTATATCTGCAGTCTTTATCCATAAGTTTCCTTCAGTAGTATTAGTTTATTGTCACTGTAGGGATTCAATTTCTTTCAGTAAAATACGTAGCATTCACTTTCTCGTCCCGTATACTAGCCTTGAGAGTGAATGTCACTTTCACCTTCACTCTCATAACTCATAGTATTCAGACATGCTAGAGTGAAACTTTCACTTTCATTACTCCTAGTGTATATACTCGTATTCTTATAATATAGTGGTAGGTGGTGGCGACCATCATCCACTCACTTGATGTAGTGCTGCCTACTTCTTCCTTAGCCTTTATCATTCTTTTTCTGTACCTGTCCTCCTCTCTTCCTATTTCTCCCATCTTTCCTGTCACTTCTTATTGCTTTTCTTTCCTTCACAGGTGGCTTTACATTGAGTGACAAGCCTAATGGTTTCTTGTAAGCCAGGAAACCATTTACAACACTGGGTGGTAACCATATAACCAAACCATACGTGTTCCCTATGTGTCAACAAGTGGGTTGGTGGAGGGTTAGTGCCCCTCCCCGTAAAACAAATAACTCAAAGTCAAATGGCCACCCCTTACAGGATTATGGCGTCTGGCAATAGATAGATAGATAGATAGACTACTCATTTACATTTCTATTTACGTTCTCTATTTTATTTACGTTATTTACATTTATATTTTATTTACAGTGTGTTATGCACTGTCACTTGAAGTAACTTATAAAACTATTTTCCACTGTTCACGTATATTTACATTCATTACTTTCACTTGCTGTTTACACATTATTTACACATTATTTACAGTTCCACTTGCACTATTTTACTCAGTAGAAAGATCGTAGTCACTCTTTTATCAATTGTCAGCCCTTTACCTCTTTCCACACGAGGTTTAGTAGGGGGTAAAGGTCACAGGGCCCTTTGCATAGGGGTGAAAAGTCCCTGAAGTCAGCAAGAGCAAACAGACATACCTCCACATTGGAAGATGAGAGTGAACTGATAAGGGTGGGCCGGGGTGGTGGCCTACCTAGGGAAATCCATTACTGCCAATGTTAGCCTCTTGACAGCAGCTAATATATAGCAGTGAAATGATTGGCAGGAAACCTAGACAAAACATTATAAATTAGGTAGTTTCAGGTGAATGTAAATATCACTTAGGCTTCTCCCTTCCCTCCTTATATGTATATTTATTACGAAAATAGATTATACGGCATATTTCAAGGGGAAATAAACAGCGAAAATTAGCGAACGAGTGCACGTGAGGTGTTGTCAGGTGATAATTAGCCAATTCCAGGTGTATGGCACTCTCACTTACCTTATTTCTTTCTTGTATATATTATTTGGTATAAGAATAGGGCATAGGGCTTATTTCAATGGATGAAATCAGTGAAAAATTCCAGGGAAGATTTACTAGCGTAGCACGGCCGGGCAGGCGAGAGGATAGGGTAATGGAGGGGGGGTAGGGAGGGGAGTCAAGAACGGGGAGAAATGGCTAAATTATCAACAATGGATGGGAGTACAGATGAGATTAGGAGTGCTGACTAGTGTTAGACATTGGCAGTACTGATAGATGATATAAGCCACCACTTGGAAGCCCGGGTGAATTCAAAATAACACAGAATCACAAAAGCGACGCCCCCGCTTCGGTATGATCCCTTGCTCCCAAGCGTCACAAAAGTGACGCCCCACGGTTAGGGGGTTAAAGTATTAATTATTCAAAAATAAGTATATTTATAGAATAACGGGGAATCGTCCAGGGTGCGAATTGTCCTGACGGGGAATCATCCATGTTTTGATGGCGAATTGACTTGATGGCGAATTACAGGTATCTCGGAACCTGAGAATGAGAGAGCCTGCCGCGAGAGATTCAAAACAATGCGGGGGTGGCACGGGTGGCGCTGCAGGCAGTATGCAGCATGTGGTGCGCAATTTGAATGTATGTCCATTTTTCTCTGGACTTCAAAAAAGGTGATTTGGTTTCCCTGGTGACAAACCGCGAACAATCGAAACCGCAAACAGAGGAACTGCGAGGACAGAGGGTCGACTGTACATCTCTTTTTTCTTGGGCACAGTCCAAGTTGTGGAAGCTGCAAGGCCTAAAGCACGCCCAATCTCCAATACCCCCTGCCCCTCCTTGTGGTGTTGTATAATTTCCAATTCCCTCTCCAGAGTTAGAGTATGGTGCTGCTTCTTCTTTGCAGCGGGCTCCCCCGATGCTGGAGATGATGCAGGGCGCTTGGGAGGCATGTCTTAACAGTATGAAAAGGTGTAGAGCTGCAAAAATATCCTCACGTACAGCAAAGCTGCGAGGAGGGACGTGGACTCGGTCTTAGGACAATTTGCCATCAAAACATGGACGATTCCCTGTCAGGACAATTCGCACCCAGGACGATTCCCCGTCATTCTATAAATATACTTAATATTAATTGAATAATACTATAATAACTAATTTCATGGGGAACTATCAAAGTCTATGTTCCTTCAACAGCATAGGCTTTGGATATTATTCATAATTTGCACTTGTAGTCAATAATTAACTTGCTTCTGCCTCGCTGTAGTTAACTTTGAATAATAATCTGGCGTCTCCCATAGCTGTCTTCAGTAATTTTTATTTTAATTTTTGGATGTAGTCGGTTGAGATTGATTGATTAGCTGAGAATGTAGACGTACTGTGAAGATTATTCTTATAATTTTAGAGTATGTCGATCGTTCACTTGAGGTTTTTAGGCATTTATATAAATGCCAATGTCTCATATGTAACCTTATGTTAAACGATGAAGTGAAACATCATACGTCACCTGATTCATGTTTCAACATATTTATATTTTTTTCCATTAATACCAACTATTTGATGCAATATTTTACATTTATTATAAAAAGAATAAACCACCATCACCTTTATAACTCATATAAATCGAAAACTAATATACTGTACTTGCTAACTAACTGATATGCAAATAAATGACGGGGAATCGACCTGACGGCGAATTGTCCCGAAACTGTGGACTCAACTGAGAAGCATGCGAAAAACTGTTTACCAGAGAGGAGTTAATTCATTTCCTCGCCGCAAGCGAGCGCCCATTTTGAATGTTTTGTATTTTCTTTCGTATCACTTCGTATCATTGAGACATACTTTCGTATTGTGGAATTTGTCCTATATTCATTGCTTTTGTAACATAAAAAATTCGTACTTCGGGTTTTCGTTTATCATGGTCTCACAGTATGTTGAAAGTAAGGTGGCCTGTTCTTAGTGAATGGTGGCGGTAAGCACGGAGTATGATGTGACATGGCAGAACAAAGGCATGAGATGACCCTTCAGGAAAATGTGTTGAATGACATGTTGGGCATGAGATGACCCCTCAGGAAAATGTGCTGAATGACATGTTGGGCATGAGATGGCCTTTTCTCACATCTTGTTGTGGCTGTGAATACTGAGTGTTAGCTGCTCAGAACAAACAATGTTGCTCAAAACAAATAGTTTTACATTTTAAAATAGGGAACATTGGTTAGCTGTGCTATTGAACTCTCCCCATGGGCTCACTTGTAGTGGTGCTATCTGGTTTTCCTTCCTGTTGTATGCTGCTGACCTTCATGTCCATTATCTAGCAGAATTTAAGAGGGGATTTTGGTTTAATCATGGCTCATTTCCTCCCTTGTTCTTCCTTTTTTTTCATATGGTTAACTTGTGTACTCTTTATTTTAATTTCTGAAGTCCATGGCTACCACCTGAATTTCTGAGACCAACATCACAATAACGACAAGCTTCCCAGTTTTTTTCTTACACTGTCTTCTGTGCTGTGGTTTCATGCAGGTGCTACTCAGCAAGCCACTAAAAAAGCTTTCAGAAGTAAATCTGTGTTCTACACCACTTGTGTTGACTCTTTTCACCCAAATTCAGTATTCAGCCTAATCATGCCAAAACACAATTTAAAATCAAGAGCTGGGACTTTTTCTTTTCCCCTATGGTAAGCCTGCCACTGGGTCAGCCAACCATGCTGGTTGGGGAATGTTTCTGATGCAGGCCACTGTACATAGTTTCTGGGTTGAATCTGTTACTGTCTCCCTCTCTTACATTTCTGTGTTCACACCTTCCACTCCAGGTGTTTTTCCTGTCGTAAGCTTTTGTGCTCCTGATCATTCTCAAGTATCACTTTAGATTAAGTTAGTCTGATGATTCTAATATCTTAGTTTTACAATATACATCACAGGTCCCTTCTTTCAGTACTTTGGCATAGAGTATATACACTCAATCCTCGTAAATCGCGTGTTCATAATTCACAGACTCATAAATTACGGCTAAGTGGCTGTCAGACTGCCAGCACCCTTAAATCACTGTTAAGTCATGAAAATTGCGGACCTAGGCACCCAAGTGGGCCTTTTCCCAGGAGAATTGTAAACCGCGGCATTCAAATTGAAAATCTTCAAATTGAAAATCGCGACCCAACAACCAATCACCATGCATCCCTGGTGGCAAGTGTGCATACTAATGCCGCCACGTTGTTGTTGTTCTTCCCGCCAGTCCGCACACTACAAACCATCGCTGTGGAATATGAAAGCTACCTGCCTTTTTTTTTTTGTGCACCTCCCCCCCCCCCCACCTTCTGTGGCCCTTCCCGAACCCCCGATGAAGCACTTTAAGCAACATGGTGTCAAGAAGCTGCCGCCGTTGTCGTACAGTCAACTTTTGGAGCTCATTCGTCATGTTGAGAAGGGAGAGAAGTTTTCAGGATGGCGAACGAGTCGACCATAAGGACGATCTACAAAAACAGGGAGAAAGTGAAGAAGTGCGTCGAAGCTTACGGGACTGGGCTTATTGACGGCCGGGTTCGGTGCAGAGATGAGGCAGTAATTTGGACAGAAAGATGTCTGGAGATGTTCGTCCTGAGGCAGGCAAGGAAGAATATTCCGGTCAACGGCTAAGTCATCAGGGAGAAGGCTAAGAGTTTTCACAAACTGGCAAGTCAACGGCTCAGTATCAACCCCCCTAAGCCCTTCCATGCTAGCCATGGGTGGTTGGTTGGGTATGTTTGTGTTTAATGGTGCCTAGATAGGTGTAGGCAGGGTGCTGTGGGGGGTGGTTGGCCAAAGTCCAGACCCAAATTCATTTTTCACATAAGAGTTATTATTTATAAACCACGGAATTTGTAAATCACGGCAGTGGTCCAGACCCAAATTGCCGCAATTTACAAGGATTGAGTGTAATTACTGTACTTTTGTAATACCCCCAGCAGTGGTTCTTAATCTTTTCCTGTTCATTCAGGATGATTTTCTTAAAAGGGAGTACCAGTACATATATCATGCTAAATGTATAAGTGATCTGCATGTATCCTGCTATTTTTTAAAACTTTGGATTTTATTTTTTTTTATTTATTTTATTTTTTTTTAAGTACACTGTACTGCTGGACAGGCACTGAAAATGTGCCTACATACGGTGGCACAATTATCCTGGGTGGAGCAGCTGTGGCATCCACTCAGGAGCCATGCCTCCTCATATTTCCCTGCACCTCAACATGAGAAGAATCCTGGTTCAACCCTGGTGAGGTGCTGTGTACTACAAAGGAGCATCAGTTCTTTGCATGGTGCACTGTACTGTACTGTACTGTACATTTGTACATTACCTGTAGGACAGCCCCATAGAAGCACTTGCTTACCTATAGTTGACTGGCCTGCTTGGCTATACAGCCTAGGGTTAAGCAATGATGACAATAGTGTACTATATTACTTGACCAAACAGACTAGGGTTAAGCAATGATGACAGTGGTGTACTGTATCACATACTAAGACTTGATTGATTGACTGACTCAGATCAGGTGCAGCTGTGTTTCTTCAGCAGCTGAAGTGTTTGTGAGCAGACAAGATTGAGAGTTCCTGCCCAGTACTGTTTAACAAGAAACTAAATGCATTTATAGCACAGTATTTAAGTTGATGTACACAGTAATGAAGGAATCAGTAATAAATTCCATTAGGTATGGTATACACCTGTACATGATTTTTACACATGTTCTTTTTCATGCCTGCCGGCAGATAAAGGGTTTGTGAGAAATTAGAGGTGTGCATCATAGCCTACTTGAGTAATGTAAGGTATGTTACTTGGCAACATTAAGAGCCTCTGTCACAGTTTCTAAGGATTTTTTTTTTTTTTTTCCAGGGGGGGGGGAGGGGGAGGTTGAGAGCATTTGACGACCCTCTACCTAATGGTACACTTTCTTGTGGTCTGTTGTGTCAGTGCAAAAAGAGAAACTCTGTTGTTCAGAAGTTTTGTGCTGCTTCTCAACATCTCTTATGCATACACTTAGACCCGCATAGCAAACATGCAGCAGACCTTTGACCAGCCAGTTGCCATGCACGTCCAGATTCAGCAGAAAATGCCCCCCCCCCTCCCCCCCATGAAAAGTCTGGCTGCGGGCCTGTTGTATGAAAGCTGAATGCAGTAGCTATCCTTATGGTTTCACAGGTACCAGAAGAGAACATCTTAGGAACTTTTGGCCAAGGGTACAAGTATGCCATAGGAATGTTAAATGAGGGACGCATCGCAATTGGAGCACAAATGGTGGGTCTGGCACAAGGCTGTCTTGATGCTACTGTGCCCTACCTTCTGCAGCGCAAGCAGTTTGGTCAAGCCATCTTTGATTTCCAGGTAAAATACATTCTGTGTGGGTGTAGAGAGGTGAAGTGGATGGGAGGAGGACAAGCAGTAATAACCTTAGGCAAGGAATACTGTATGTGGAAAGTGTGAGTTTGACTGGAACAAAGAACTGAAGCTGAGCTCCCTTTCCATACTTTTTTTTTTCCTTTTATCCAAAAAAAAAAAAAAAAAAAAAAGGGGGGGGGGTGGCAGAGTGGCAATAAGGAGTTAAATCTCTAAACATATTTGGTAATACAGTAAGACCTCACTATAACAGACTAACTGGGGCCCAAGCCATTCCGGAAAAAAGCGAAACTCCATTAAAAGTGACATCCGGAACTCCCTCTGCCAATCCGGACTTTTTCCGATATATCAGACATTAGTCTGGATTGCACCAATGGTTTTTAAACTGTTTTCACTACCACTGCAGTACTGTATTGTGTTATACCATTACTACATTAATCAAATGGTATAATAAATATAATAATACTGTACTGTACACTGATAAACATGTCATTTATTTCCCTTATTGTTGTGAACATAGCTGAAGTGTTCAGGCAGTCCAGACTGCATCTGGCTTTATCAGCCATTTTCCGATATATAGGAATTTAGTCCAGTAGCTCCTTGAGTCCGATAAAAGCGAATTCCGGCCTATTGAAGTCCATTATATCGAGGTTTTACTGTACTGGTATTTCAGCAAAGTATCACAGGTACTGGTGGTAAGAAAAAACTAACATTTTTGCACAGTATATGCTGTCCTGTACAAGTACTGTATATAGTACATATTGCCATTTGAAAAGGCTGTTATTGTGCCATTACAAAAGTAAAGGTTATCACAGACAATGCAGAAATTGTGAAATAAGTCTGTGAGTGTTGTAGGAAATGTATGTGGAAGAATAATTATGGAGACTATAAATACAGTCACTGCTTGCATAACACATGATCCTAAAGTCCAAATCTCTCATAAAAAGGTACCATTTTGTGTCCCAAAAATGTCACAATGCGGAAAAAATAGATATAATGCAATCAGAGGAAGCTGCTCATTTTTTACAGCACCTGACTATGCAGTGACAATGGACATAACATGGTGGGAGGCCTCAATTTATGTTTCAAAGCCATACTATGCAACCAGTGATAGACAGAATGCGGCATGAGGCACATAATTATGGTTGGAAATCACACAACACAGCAAGTAATAGACAGAGCATGGATTGCATCAGCTAAAAATGAGACGTCAAACATCATGTGCAAGAAGGTGAGGCGGTGGGAGGTGCGGTTCAGGGCAAATGACAGCATGCAGGCAGTGAGCCAAGTGGGGGGCGGGGAAACAAGGAGGGAGATAAGCTAGGGTGGGAGAGAGTGAGGAGAAAAGGAGGAATACAAGTGGGGGTGGGTAGGGCAGGGAGGGAGACAAGTGGGGTTGAGGGAGGGTGGGGGGAAGGGGAGGAAGACAAGCAGGAGTGGGCGAGGGTGGGGGGATGGGGAGGGAGACAAGAACTACTACCCCCCTGACCTGTCTCACTCACTCACTCTTTTACTCACCCATTCTCTCACTCACTCACTCACTTCACACACTCACTCATTCACTCTTGCACTCTCTCACTCTCACTGTCTCACGGATGGAGGGGAGAAGAGAGGGAAGAGCCGTGTACACCACCACATCTGTGTTGAGACACTCATTTCAAACCTATGGCCCCCAAAAGTGAACTTGCGGCTGGCTTAGATACCACTGAAACCCTTTAACATGTAAACACGTAGCCCTATAATGTGAAATTCTCATAAAACGGGAACTTCCGGGGACAATATTCCCATGTTATGTGAACGCTGACTGTACAGTACAGATCTGAATGTAAGGTTGCAGGTAGTTTGCATGAACATTTATGAGTGCCCACAGTAATGTATGGGTGTGGAATCTGGTATGGCAGGAGTGTGAAAAGTTAGTATAAGAAGAGAAATGGGACAGTTAAGAAATGTGTGTAGAGTTTGCATATTGGATAGAATAAGAAATGGTGATATCCAAAAAATGTTGATTATGGAAGCCTTTTGATAATAAGGTAGATGCCTGTGCTTAGGTGGTAAGATAATAAGAGAGAATGGATGTAGGTAGGGTGGTGAATTGGGTTTGTATGAGTTTTGAAAATGAGCTGTGGCACGGCTGGCTATAAATAAGACAAATGGACATGTGAGAGAAAGCTAGGTGCTACAGGCAGTTAACCTTGGATAGGTAATCTTGGGTCTCACAGACCCTCCCCACCTTTTTGTGTGTGTGTGTGTGTGTGTGTGTGTGTGTGTGGTAGTAGAAGTAGTTGTTTCCGAGGCAGTCTGGCCGAACAGCCCCAAGTCTCCAAGGAAGGCCACGGCCGAGACCAGGCTTTCCCACAGAGCTCAAAGGGTGTATGTTGTGTTGTTGGCGTAGGTGATTGTGTGCAATGCAGTCTTCCATAATGTGCTTAATAGTATGAGGTGCTGTGTTGCATCCTGGACAGGCATCAGCAATGGAGTCATCCAGCCTCTTCTGATAACTTAAGAGGGCTGGATGATGCCCATATCTCAGCCTGGCCAGGTGGACCCTGTCTTCATGAGGGAGGTAGGATTCAGAAGGGTGGATATCAGGAGGCCGTGCGTGGAGCTGTGTGTTGTCTGTATACAAGTGACTGACTGGGGCGGCGAGTGATTTGAGTATGGATATGCTTCTGGAAGCTGGTCTGAGACGAGGGAGGGGGGAGAGATGACAGTATTTGTGTATGATGTAGTGTGCTGGGTGTTGTTTTGATGTTCCTTGGTGTGTGTGGATGTGCTGCCATGTAGTGTAGTGGATGGTGTGGGTTTGTGGAGGCTGCAGCGAGAATTTGGGTGCCTCTTATGTCTAAATGATCCTTGACTTTGAGGACTTTAGCATCTTAGTGTAGGTGGTCTGTGGGTGTAGTACTTTGCAGCTTGTGATTATTTTTAGGGCCTTGTTCTGTATGGTCTGTAGAATGTTGTAGTGTGTTTTAGTGAGGTTCGAAGCCCAAACAGGGCTTGCATAATTCATCACTGAATGTATATATTGTTTGTATACTGTTGTGGTGTTTTTTTTGTTGTGTCCAAATGTTGTATGGGCAAGTGACCTTAAGGCACTGAGTCTTGGTGTTAATTTATCTTTAATGTTTGTGATGTGTTGTTTAAAAGACATTGATGTATTGTTTGTTACACAAAGGATTTTGGTTGGTTGTGTGTGTGTGTGGTAGGGGAGTGTTGTTTATGGTGAGGTGTGGAATGTGACTGTCCAGTTTGTGAGAAGGGTCATTGTAGATTTGGCGGGAGCTATTTTGAACCTGTTTGTGGTGAACCATTCGTGTAGTGTGTTGAGGTAAGGTTGGAGGATGCGTGCGGCTGTATTTGCGTCGTGGTGTGTATATGTAAGTGTTATATCGTCTGCATGGAAAGCTATGTGTATCTGTAGTGTGTAGGGTGTGGGTATGTTGTGCATGGATAGGTTAAAGAGTGTAGGGAACAAAATAGATCCTTGGGGGACACGATTTGTTAAGTTTCTGATATTCGAAGACTGACCGGCGAATGTTACATGTGCACATCTGCCTGCTCAGTAGTTTGCCAGCCATCTTCTTGTGTTATTGTGCATGTTTGTGTTGAATATTTTGTTTGTGAGGTAGTGGTGGGGGATGGCATCAAACGCCTTGCTAATGTTTAATGTGACTAGAAGTGTTCTATGTGGTGGCCTAGCTGAATTCATGCCATCAAAAACTCTCTGGGTGAGGTCTGTAAGAAGAGTGTTTGTGGAGTGTACTGGCCTAAAACCATGTTGTGATGGGGCTAGGGGGGTGTGAGGTGTGTCTTGTTGTAGTACCAGTCATTCAGTGACTTTGGAGGTGGTGCAGAGACGTTTGATGGGGCAGTGTGAGGAAGGTAACGTGGGATCTTCCTTTTTTTTTTGTTGTAGACAGTGTTGTAGGGGAGCTACAGCCATCTTGTGTAGCTGCATTTGGTACCCAGATGTCACAAGGGAAGTAGCTGTCACCATGCTGTCTTAAATATGGTATCTTACTTACCTGTAAGGTAAGAGTGGGTCTTCTAGACCCATGATTACCTTTACAGTACAGCCAGTTTTGGTCACTTGACCTGAGGTATCTAGGGCCTAAATGATCATAGCCCTCTAACTGTTGTAAATACAACCTTTCATCTGAGTGATCAAAGACTGATGACCTACTGCATTTATAATAAACAATTTCCACACAGAGATGGCCTAAAAATGCAATCTTGTTTTCTCAGAAAATTGAGAAATTTTTCAACATTTTTTTTTTATTAAATATCAAAATTTTCCCCCCATTTTTGTATATTATATCCTGTATGCATTACTTTTTAGTACAATGTCAGTTAAATATATATAATTTTGTAAATAGGGTAAAACGGGGTAGTTTTGTCACGGGGGTGATTTTGCCGTGATGCCATAATTCCAATTCAAAGGCCCATAGCTCCCAAACTATTGCATGGATTCAGCCTCAGTTGGGCTTAGGTTTTAGAGGAATGCTGACCTAACAATGTCATGTGAAATTTTGATCCACTGTGCAAAAAAATGGCATTGGAGAAATGAATTTTTTTGCCAAAATTTTTCAACATTTATTGCAATTAAAAAAAAAAAAAAAAAAAAAAAAAAAAAAAATCTGTCCATTATTTACATGTTTTAGGTTAGTGGTTCAGAACTGTTTGCATTGTATGTACACACACACACACACACACACACACACACACACACACACACACACACACACACACACACACACACACACACACACACACACACACACACACACACACAAACACAAACACACACACACACCATTATCAAGAAATCCTTGAGTCAAGGGAAACTACCTGATATTTGGAAAAAAGCAAATATAGTCCCCTTATTCAAGAAAGGAAATAGACAAAATCCTCTCAACTACCGACCAGTATCACTGACCAGTGTTGTAAGCAAGGTATTAGAAAAACTTATAAGAAAAGCTTGGGTAAATCATCTAGAAGAACACAGTATGATAACAGAAAGACAGTTTGGTTTCAGAAAAGGAAAATCATGTGTTACTAATCTGTTGAGCTACTATGACAGAGTAACAAACACAATACAGGAAAGGGAAGGATGGGTGGACAGTATCTATTTAGATTTCAAGAAAGCTTTTGACACAGTACCACACCAAAGACTTTTATGGAAGCTGTACCATCAAGGAGGAATTCGAGGCAAACTGTTTTGTTGGATGCAAGACTTTCTCATAAAAAGAGAAATGAGGACAGTACTAAGAGGAAACTACTCATCATGGAAAGAAGTGACTAGTGGAGTACCACAGGGTTCGGTGCTGGCACCAATCATGTTTCTAGTGTACATAAATGATATAAACAGTAACACTGGAAATGAGAACTATCTGAATATGTTTGCAGATGATGCAAAAATACAAAGGAGAATTACTAGCACAGACTCTTGTAGGGAGCTACAAGAAGAATTAAATAGACTTCATGAATGGAGTAGTACATGGCAAATGGAATTCAATGTGGACAAGTGTCATGTAATCAAGTTTGGTAAAAGTGGAAAAAGACCTGATTGGGATTATAAGTTAGGAAATAAAACCCTATACACATCAGAAAGAGAGAAAGACCTAGGTGTGATTATCAATAACAGACTATCTCCGGCTGACCACATCAGCGAGAAGGTACGGAACATGTATACACTGCTTGCAAATATGAGAATAGCATTCACATACATAAATGAAGACATGCTAAGAAGGATAATAACATCATTCATTAGACCAACCCTGGAATATGCATCAATAGTCTGGAGTCCTCATCTCAAAAAGCATATAGACAAGATTGAAAAAGTTCAAAGGGCCGCTACAAGATGGATACCAAGCTTAAGGGACCTAAGCTACGAAGAAAGACTAAATAAACTGACTCTACCAACACTACAGGAGAGAAGGAAAAGAGGTGACATGATAATGCTATATAAGTGCATATCAGGAAAGGAGAAAATAGACATAAATGATTACTTAACATATGGAGAAGCATCAGCAAGAGGACACTGCAAAAAACTGCATAAGAAGAGAGGTGATAAAGACGTAAGGAAATTCAGTTTCCCAAACAGAGCAATTGATCAATGGAATGCACTACCGAATGAAATAGTGTGTGCCAAAACAATTCACAAATTTAAGGATATGTACGATAAATATGGTCTAAGACACGGGACAATACGAGCTTGACTCATTCCTGTAAAGATACAATTAGGTAAGAACAATTAGGTAATTAGGTAAGAACACACACACACACACACACACACACACACACACACACACACACACACACACACACACACACACACAAAACAGTACCCTGCCATGCACTCGAGCCACAGGAGTCCCCCCCGACCAACTTTTTTTTTATGCAAGAAAGAAAGAACCAAAGGCTAAGAGCCCACAAATTGTTCCTTTCAAGAGAAAACAAAACAAAAGAGAGCCAAATTCAAGATCTGGTCATTTCGAGATGCCTGGACACACTGTGTTTGAAAGACTGGAGATCATAGGAAGTAGGAAATACAGAGGGAGACAGTTCCAGAACTGACCTGTTGCATAAATGAAGGACTGGGAGTAATGGTTAACTCTTGCAGAAGAGAGCTGGACAGAAAAGGGATGAGAGTTTGTTGCTAGACGGGTGTCATCGATGTAATGTTCACCCAGTGGCATAGTCCCTACTGTATGCTAGGTCTGCCTATAATCAATTGTGTATGATATGCATTGTGGTATTATAACAGGAGTGCTCACCATCCACTCACTTGGTGTAGTGTTGCTCTCAGGTAACTGCCCTTTCCTCTCTTCCTTCTATCCTCTTCTGTCTCTGTTTCCTTCATTCTTTCCTCTTCCTTCTGCCTATGGGTTACTTTACACTTCCTCTTCTGTCTTTCTTTCCTTCATTCTTTTCTCTTCTTTCTGCCTGTGGATGACTCTACACTGAGTGACAAGCCAAATGGTTTCCTGTACACTAGGAAACCATTTACTACTCTGAGTGGTAACCATATAACCAAATTGTGGCGCTTAGTGGCTTAGTGGGTAACTACAACACTCCATTTGGATTCAGCCTGTATAGGTTTCTATCCAAGGGGTGGTTGGGGTTTATTGCTCACGTCATGCCACCCAGGGATGCGTGAGGCTGGGCACTCTCATCTTAAATGTCAAGACCAACTTGCCTAGCCCCAGGCTTCTATGCTTCTCATGGGGCAACACTGGATTAGATGATGGATGGATGACAATAATAACATTAAATATTATAACAATAATAACAACAAATAGGTCACGATGAAATTATTCCATCGGGCAGGGTAATTTCACTGTGGGACACTTTTTTTCCCCCAAAAAAAACTTCCATATGTGTCAGTTTATGTTTAGCAGAAACCACTGTTCACAGTGAAATTACCCCATTTTATCCACTGCAGGTTGTTTCTATTTTTCGTGAGCTGGGTCTCCTGGACCCATGATTACCTGTAGTGTACTGTATCATAAAATATGATTACTTATCTAGTTGAAGAGGCTGAAATTTCAACAGTGGATCAATTGTTTGATGAAGTATTTACAGAGAAGCACACAACAAGGGTTCAGCATCCCTTTTCTGAGTCGATTGTCAGCAGAATGACTGTCTGATAGGTTTTGTGAAGTGCTTATTTAAATAAAAAGAAAAGGTTCATATGATTTGGCTCCTGAGGTGAAGCCAGGATGTAAAGGGCTTGAATGATGTGTGAATGGTTGTTTGGCTCATTTCTCTGGGAATGCTGTTCAGAGTCCTTCCATTTTTTAAACTTTCTCTTCCCATGTTTCTGAATCCTGCCTCGCCAAACTTTAGGTGAGAGAAAAGATCAGGATGATGGTGATGAATGACAGTTTAATGACTCCCATCATCATTTTTTCCACTTCCCTTCAGGCTATGCAGCATGCAGTTGCCTATTTGGCCACAGAAATAGAGAGTGCTCGACTTCTGGTATATAATGCAGCCAGGCTGAAAGAAGCTGGACAACCCTTCATTAAACAGGCTTCCATGGCCAAATTGTACAGCTCAGGTGAGTCTACCAGTAACTGTTCATCTGTTTTGTGGTCATCTGGTATTAGTAGAGTAGCTGTTAAAAATTCATACATTCCAGTCGTTGTTGAATAACTCTTGTCTGTCTGGTCGAGCTGCCCCATCTACTGCAGGCAATCAGTCACCCCTGTGGGGCCATCCCCATGCAGTGAAGCAATGTTCCCTTGTGACAGACAGTGCCGTACCACAACAGGGCACAGGGAAAAGTGTGGAGATTTGGTTCTTGGATGGATGCAACATTTGCATCTCTCAACCCAGTAAACGGCCCTCATAGTAGGCTCCACTTTACCCTGTTATTTGGCTATATGGTTACCACCCCACATTGTAAGTAGTTTCCTGGGTTACAGGAAACCATTAGGCTGGTCTCTTATACTTTCCAGTGATGTGAGGAAGTTGTTGCTACACTGGTTGTCCAGTGATACAGTCAAAGCAGGTGACAGTGTGAATGAAAAGGATCTTCATACAGAAGATAATGTAACAGTCTGATATACTGATTATTCAGGTTATAAACCTGAACTGTATGAGTTTCTGTAAGAACACATTCAAAATTAATTACTGGTTGTTTCCCTCTGAAGGGGAGAAAGGAAATGTTCTCCCGAGCTAGACTTTGTTAGATCATATAGCTCTCTTAGGTGACAGGAGGGCATTACCTCTCCCGGTATGGCAGCTACCAGGCGTGGCTCGAACTCATGACCCCCATGTCCCGAGTCCGATGCTCTGCCGCTGATCCACCATGCCCCCATTTGAAGGGGGAGGGGGAAATGATTTAACATTCCACAGTCAAGCCTGCTGCATGAAACATTTTGCAGGAAGCTGTATAGCAAAATTTCTACTGTACCAGCTCATAAGTTCAAACTTTATTAACTTTGGAAAATCTCAATACTGTACTATCTTTACTGGAGACACCAGGCTTTAGAGAGGTAAAGAAACTGATTTGTGTGTGCCTGTTGTTCATGAAAACACTACGGTATTCCTTTCAAACTGTAGTGCAGTGGTTATTGTTAAGTAGTGGCAAGTGTCAGGCAATTGTAGTTATAAGGCAAAAACTGATCTGGGAGTCAGACAATGGATCTGTTTCACAGTCTGCTTGTATATTATCTAACTGCATCAAACTGCATCGTATCATAACAGCATTGATGCAAACTATAATTATCAATTTCATAATTACCATTTTGTTGGTTTGTGAGCTTCCCAACCTAGTGCCAGTACTCTAATATGATAGCAATGCTAACCACCAGTGACAGGGAAAACTGCTAAAATCCAGACTTCAGAGAAGAGCAGGTATTAATATGGATCAGAACAAGGTAGCAGCAACTGACAAATCAGCCCAAAGTGGTGTACGACCAACTGTTTAAGGGTGTGTTATAAGAGGTGTTGCTTGGAGAAAAGGTTAAAGCTTTTTAGTCATAGGTTTAAACATTTCATCAATAAAGCAAGAGATTTAATTGTAGATTTTTTTTTTTTTTTTTTTTTTTTTTTTTTTTTTTACCAGCCAGATGACACTCATTAAAGATTTTATTCGGTGTATGAGAGAATTTTGAAGCTGATACACTGTTTATTAACCCGCCGCATGCTGGCTAGTTTTAGCCCTATGCGTCACCCCAGTGCCGGCCTTTTTTTTTTTTTTTTTTTTTTTTTATGTGGAATAAACGGATTTTGCCATTAAAATGCTCACCAAGGCTTGGAAATGAGTTTTATTGAGTCCTGCATACGCGTGTACAAGTATAGCCGCTCTCTCACGCTCACCACATATGTGAGAGAAAGCCATTTTCTATGTAAGGCATACTCAGGTATTTATGCTGGGAAGGTATAGCAATGTTCAGTACACTTTTCTGATTACTTATTACTTCAGCATCTATCACAATTTGCGTGTCTTTCTCATTGTGAATGCATTATCTTACATTTACTTAAAGACAGGTACAACATGACTTCATTATGTACAGTCCTGGTACTTACAAGAAGGTATTTACAACTTGACTTCACTATATAGTCCCTACACTTATAAGAAAATATTTACAACTTACACTTACATGAAAATATTTACAAAATACCTTCACACTGTACAGCACTGGGTGAGGCACACAGGCAGAGTGAGCGTGAGGGGGGGAGCGAGTGAGTGTATGGCCTTGACAGCCTGGGGGATGGTAGAGGAACAGTTACCTTACATGCCTGCCAATTTTTACCCGTGAATCTTGAAGAATGCGGTCACAGTGAAGTTTTTTATTTTAAACCGTTTTAAAATGACACTGGCACTGGTCGCGGAATTATGTCAGACCATTTTAAAACGGCACTGGCGTGCGGTGGGTTAACCCAAGCAATATAATCGATCTTTCTTAAACTAAATAAAATAATCTTGAAGTAGCAATACATTCTGTAAAAAGACACCACCACAGTAAAGTGGTTATGATATTTCAGAACCATATCAACCCCATCATACTGAAGGGTCTGTCTGTAAACTAAACAGAATCATTTTGGCAGCAGCAACAAAAAGATGTAACCATACTAAAATACTGTAGTTTATTGAGATTGCTACCAAACCTTTTACTACTAAACCCGTTAAGCCAGGGGTACTCAGATTTTTTGTTGCATTGTACCACCCGAGTTATCAAATCATCAACCTGTACCCCTATTACTGAGGCACTAAATAGAGATTGGTACTCCAGTACCACTAAGTCCTTGTAGAATGGTCACACAGTAGCTGTTGTAAAATTACTGAATAGCCTAATAAATTAATTTGTCAAACAAATATAAAAATATTCTTAACACATTTTTATAATTATGACAGTGACATATTTGAGTGTTAATGATGTGCATGCTTTATGAAAAAGTTTTTCCACTCTCAGTAATCATCTCATATTAGTTAAATTAAACCCATTATATTTTATGTTGAATTTTCATGATACCACAAAGTACTCTGTAGAAAACCTCTTGCATACCCCCAGGGGTTTGCAAACCCCTTGGTTGAGAACCCCTGCCTTAAGTTGATTAAAATTATCTGACAGTAACAAAAGTGCAGTATAATAGGATAGCTAAGCTAAGTAAATGCTGAAGTACACTTTCTGTAACTCTTTTTGCTGTGATCCACTTCAGTCTGAGGATATATTTATTTTGTTCATGATGATATCTAGGGCTGGAGGCGGTACAGTCAAATGAGAGGGAAAGTGGCCATGTGCAGTTTGCCACAAGGGCATGGGAAGTAATTCCATCTTCTGCAGTGTTTGTCATAAGTAGGTGCATAAGAGATGTGGTATTAGTGGCAGACTGCGAGATAACACTGATTTCATGTGTCGGGGAGAGCATGTGGAGACTGTCAGGCATGAAAGAATTGAATTTGTTAGTGAGTCTTTTTCAGTGTGTGGAAAAGTTTTGGTATTTGAGAGACGTGTTATGTGCTGGAGGTGTGGCTGAAGCTAGCTTTGTGGCTAAATTGAGGAGTGGTTGTAAGAAGTTCAGGGAGCTGTTGCCTCTCCTGACATTGAAAGGGCTTTCCCTCCATGCTAAGGGATCTTGGTATGCGACATGTGTTAGGAGTATAATGCTGTATGGTGGTGAGACCTGGGCAGTAAAGGAGGAGGATATTCGTAGGCTCAAACATACAGAAATGGCAGTGATTAGGTGGATGTGCAGTGCGTCCCTGAGTGCAAGGCTGGGGGGGGCTAGGTTTATGATGGAAGAGTTGAGAGGTAGGATGGGACTGGAGTGTGTTGGTGTTGTAATGAGGAGAGGTAGATTGAGATGGTTTGGGTATGTGGAGAGGATGGGGGATGATAACTGAGTGCAGAAAGTGAGAAGTGTTAATACTGTGAGTAAGGCAGCAAGAGGTAGACCGAAAAAGACCGGGACGAGGTCATTAAGTGTGACCTCAGGGATAAGGGACTAAATAGGAAGGCAGCCAGAGATCGAGCAACATGGAGAACCGCCATCAGGTGACCGGGCCGACACATGCAAGCATGTTGGAGCCTTCAAATATGAAACAAAACAAACTTAGTTTTACTCTGCTGCAGAGGTCCTGAAGAGGAGCCCACATGTTGTGGCACTGTTCACCTTGGATGGAGATGCTGCAGAGTCTACCAGGAGTAAAACCTACTCATATGTCCCTGCACCTTGTCAGGGGAAGAACCCTGGTCTGATCCTGGTGAGGCCCTGTCTACCACATGGGGGGCACCAGGTCCCTGCACAGTATACGTACTGTGCTGTACCCATAGGATGACCCTGTCGAAGCATTTGCTTACTTATGGTCGATGGGTCTCCTCAGCTAGAATGGAGTTAAGCAACAGCATCAACTCTACTTTATTTGTGAAAGCTCTGTCTTACTGAATGGGTTAATGATAATCTATGTTTATCCCCTCCAGTTAGAAAAATACAAGGTGAATAAAATTATCAGGAAATAACAGTAAACCTAAAAATACTGGTACACCCATACCCCGATATCCAGCAGTGCTGTGTACCAGTGGGAGTGTTCGGTCAGCAAGTATGTCTGATATTGAAGCAATTTTCCCCATGAGATACTGAAGCCAGAGATGCGTTCCAGACCCAAACCCAAACTCTCATATACCTTACTAAATCAACAGAGACTGACAGAAACACCATAGGTAATGTACCTGAACAGCTAGGCAGGCTGCCGGCAGTGCGCCAAGCAGGGGTGGGGGAGGGCAGGGGGATGGAAAGGGAGACAACCTGGGGTGGGGGAAGGCAGGGGGATGGAGGGAGACATACCTGGCAGTGCCGAGTGTGGTGGGGGATGGAGGAGGGATGGGGGAGGGGGGGAGAGGAAGGACAGGGGGGGGGAAGAGAGGGGATGGAGGGAGGATGGGAGGACTGGGAGAGTCTCGTTTCAAACCTGAGGAAAGGCGAGGTGACGAACATTCAAATTGTTCGGATTGTGGGAATGTTCCCCTATTTCTTGTGTTTGGTCTAGCGAAGCGCCGGTTATCGATAACTCGGATAATGGGGTATGGGTGTATGTCATCAGACTGAAGTGGGTAAGTCAATGTTACGTTGCAGAAGAATTAACATTCCAGTGCTACTTCTAAAGCACATTTGACAACTTCCCCCATTTTATAGTACAGTACCGGTTGTATGTACAAAGCTGATACAGTATCTGTTAACAAATCCCCTACTTTGAGAACTTTCTGTACTGAAAATGTAATTTCTTTTAACAGAGGTAGCCACCAGAGTTACATCCAAATGCATCGAGCTGATGGGTGGTGTAGGCTTCACCAAGGATTACCCAGTTGAAAAATTCTACCGTGACTGCAAGATTGGTACCATTTATGAAGGAACATCTCACATACAGCTTAACACCATTGCTAAACTGGTCAGCCAGGAATACAGCTCATAAGATCACTGTTTTGAATTACCCAAACTTTGTCTTGACTGATGCCAATCAAAGAGCTGAAATGGATATGAGCAAGTCATATCCACTTTATAACAGGTAACAGATGAACAATCAGAGTAATGGACTCACTAATGACATGAAAGAAAGAGATGTACACAGAACAAGCTGAGGAGGTTACACTTAGAGGTTTGCTGGGACTGGATGCAGCAAGATAACAGCCAACAGATTACAGTGAAGAAAAATGGTAAAGGCTTTCATCTGGCAGTGGACCAACTCAGGCTGTCAGTAATCTATCTGTCTACCCATCTATTTATTGCAAGATGCCTTAATCCAACTTAGAGTGACCACAAACAAATTGCTTCCATGTCCCTCTGTTCCCTCGATTTGGCTGCCCATCCAACTCCTATTCTCTGTCTGATATAGCTCATAATAATAAAAATATGTATTAATATTATAACAATTATAATAATAATGTTGCTTTCACTAGCACAATAAATTTTAAGTCAGTAATTACAGTACAGTAAGCCAATAAAAGTAACTGTGTAATGGCAGAGTGGCAGCAAAACCGTTTACACAATACGGAGAAGAACTAGACTGACACTGTTTTTTGGTCAGTTAGTAAAGAACCTTTTTCAGTATGAGGAGACTGTTTGGCTGCCTCAAAGAGTTTGTTAAAGTTGAAGTTTGGTAAAGAGTTAATTATGTAAGAGGGTTTAATATACTGTGTTATTGCACACGACAGTAAGTACAACACCTGTGTCAAACTAATAATTATCAAAATTAAACTGTGTGCATTTCAGGGTTTTCTTTGAGAATTTTTGAAGCCAATTATTGCCATATTGTATCTCTCTCTCACTTTAGGCAGCTTGTGTATTGTAGTTTTAGGTTAATTGCATGCAACAGAATTACAGTGATCCCTTGGCTGTCACACATAATTGGTATGAAACATAGTGAGTGATAACTAATTTGTGTGATAAAATTATACAAAACTTATGGAATTTATCCTAATTGGTCCCATGCACCCCAAGCTCATACCTAATTTTCATTTTTAACAACAATTTAGATGCACTAAATACACAAACATAATGTTATACTGTATAAAGTACCAGTAACACACATATAGATGGTTTGGTTAACAGAAGGTGATGAAAAGGGCACATTAAGGAAGAATATTAAATCTTTCACTGAGTACATGAACACTGGAGAGACTTGAGATGGGCTTGAGGTAAGGGGTTCCAAGGCAAGGAGGAGGAGAGTTAGTGATCTCCACCACCTGGGATTAACTCCTCGAGTAGGGCCTTATTTTTAAATCCCTCAAAGCCATCAAAAACTACAGACTGCATCACCACAGTCTGCTCAGCAGCATGTTAATGATGTTTTTATAGCCACAAAATACACTACAACAGCTGAAGTTCATATTTTCATCTAGAAGCAATACTGAAAAACATGATAAACAAGTGTACCGTAACTGTGGGATCACTGTGCTCCATTCTGTGGTATTTAGATTAGATCCTGGTATGTTCAAATAACTATTTAATGTTAAAGAATTGCTGTTTATCTGTCTTATGCCAGACTCCTTAATTCCACAAGGGGTGACCACAAACAAATTGCTTTTATGTCACCTGGTCCCCCGCCAATTCACTGCCGTGCTCCCAGCTCATATCCTCCCCTCTCTTATATACCTCTCCACTCATTTCCTCCATCTCATCCTTGGCCTCCCCCCTCTCTCTCCTTCCCCCACCCCACTCACACACACTCCCTTCACTAGTTAATCGTTCTCCACTTTCTCCACACAACCAAACCACTCCAGTGCACCTTTCCAATGATCTCCATCACATCCACACCACAATGCTCCTTCACTTCCTCATTTCTCAGTCTGTCTTTCCATGTAACTCCACATGCTCCTCTCATCATCATCATCATCATCCAGACTTCCTTTCCCACCCTAGGGCAGGGTGAGGAGTAGCAATGTTCAGACAGCCCAAATTTGCCCAGTCCAATGGGGCACGCTTCCATTCACTCATCATTCAAGCCTCTGGAATCCTGGCTCTATTGGATATGCCAAAAACATTCACCACGTTCTGTAGCATCACATAAACTTATCTGATAGAGTCAGTCCAGATGCTGCCACATTTTTTAAAAAGGGGTGCCAAATCCCTGGTCATGCACTGCTCACAACATTCATCCAGCCAGCTCAATCTTTTGTCAGTTCCCTAGCCTCGCCGACTTCCAAACCTCTCTTCCTCACACACTCATTTACCATATCTCTCCAACTTCTTGACCTACCTTGCCTCCTTCCTCCTTCAGATTTGCTCAGATATACCTTTTTTCACCACTCTGTTGTCATCCATCCTCTCCACATCACCATCCACATCACCATACCACCTCAGTACACTCACTTCGATTCTGGTGTTCAAAGACTTCCTCACTCCACATCTTTCACGAATCACATTATTTCGTATCCTATCCACCCTCTGTATTCCACATACATTCCTCAGCAGTCCCATCTCCACTACTCTTACTCTTGACTTTTCATTTTCATACCACACCATAGTTTCCAAATCATATGTTAAAGTTGACACTAACACTCCTTCATGTAAGCCTCGTGCAGCTGCAAAACTCAAGCCTCTGCTTCTTATTAAGGCCTTCATCGCACCAGCTACTTTTCTTCCTTGTGTCACTCTACTTTCCACTTCTTTTGCACCTTTTCCTCTCTTTTCTGTTGCAGTACCGAGGTATTTGAACTCGCCCAAATAACTCATTTCCACTACTCTCACTCTTGACTTGTGTCCTTCTAACAAGGTCCAAGCTTCAATTCCATACTTTAGAGTGGGTATCACAATACTGTCATGCAGCGACTTTTTTGCTTCCATGATCAGTTCCCTGTTTCATATCACTGCTTTCAAAGAGCCACCAACCTTTCCTTCTTGTTGTGCCCTTTAAAGCATTCACCCTCCAAACTTCCATCCTTACTCATCACACTATCTAAGTATTTAAATGTACTTACATTTTCCTTTTCCTCGCCATCCAGCCTCACTGTACATCCAGTGACTTCATTTCTCTCAAAGGCCATAACTTTACTCTTCCCTACATTCACCTTTAGACTCCATTTCCTTCACACTCATCCAAACTCATTCACCAAGCCTTGCAGTTTTCCTTCGTTTTCACTTAACAACACAGTATCACCAACAAACAACAGTAAAGGGAGTTTCCAAACATTGCCCTCTCTCATTAAGGCTGCTCCAATATCCACTGCCGTACCTCGTAGCTATCTCTTTTATAACCCCATCCATATACAGACTGAGCAGCCATGATGACATGACAAATTCCTTTTTCAGTCCAACATTCAAACAGAAAAATTCACTCAATTTACTATCCACATGCCCTGCAGCCTTAGCCCTCTGATACATACTCTTCACAGCATTCAACAACTTCCCATTTACTCCATATATTCTTAATATTTTCCACATTCCTTATCTGTCCACCCAGTCATATGCTTTCTCCAAATCCATGAAGGCCATATACAACTTCTTTCCCTTCTCTTGAAACTTTTCCAGTAAAGACCTCCATCCATCCATCCATCCATCATCTAAGCCTGCGTTGCCCCATGAGGAGCATAGGAGCCCCGGGCAAGGCAAGTTGGTCCTGAAATTTAAGAGAGTGACCAACCTCACTCATCCCTGAGTGGTATTACATGAGCAATAAACCCCAACCACTCCTTGGATATAAACTTGCACCGGCTCAATCTGATTGGGGCGCCATAATTACCCACTACACCACCAGGCGCCATATTTTGGTTATATGGTTACCACCCAGCGTAGTAAATGGTTTCCTGGTGTACAGGAAACCATTTGGCTTGTCACTCAATGCAGATTCACCCATAGGCAAAAGGAAGAGGAAAGAAAGACAGGAGGAGGAGTGTAAAGCCACCCGTAGGCAGAAGGAAGAAGAAAGAATGAAGGAAAGAAAGACAGGAGTGTAAAGCCACCCGTAGGCAGAAGGAAGAGGAAAGAATGAAGGAAAGAAAGATAGAAGAAGAAGAAGGAAGGAACTCTTCCAATGAAGACATAAGAATGAATATCTGATCTAAACAACCTCTTCCCTTCCTAAAACCTCCCTGTTTTTCTCCAAATAATTCCTCTGTTCTTTCCCTAACTCTGTCTGTAAGTTTCTGATCATATATTACTATTACACCAAGACAAATGCCCCTATGACTACCACACACTTCTATTTCCTCTTTTCCTTTGTACAGGGGAATAATTATACCTGATTTCCAATCCCCAGGGACCCTACCTTCCTCCCAGGCCAATCTGCACATCTTCCATAACTATTCTACTACTATCTCTCCCCCATGCTTCAGCATTTCACCACATACCCCATCAGTTCCTGGGGCTTTCCTCATTTTGACTTTCTTCATTGCTTCCAATACTTCCATTCTACTGCTTGCTTCCTCTCTGTTCACCTCCCTCTTTCCAGCCATTCCCTAACCACTTATACTTGCATCACTTTCCTTCTCTATGTTTAACAGTTCCTGGAAGTGTTCTGTCGATCCTCACTTTTTCTCCCTTCTCCACTAGCAATCTACCATTGTTATCTTTCACTTCCCGACTGACTTCTTTATTACCCTGTCTAACTCCCTCTTCCTCTTTCCAGACCATTTTCTTATATATATACCGGTATAAGTGGTAGGTGGGGGTACTCACCATCCACTCACTCGATGTAGTGGTGCTTTGGGTGTCTGCCCTTTCCTTTCTTCCTTCCTTCCTCTTCTGTCTTTCTTTTCTTCATTCTTTCCTCTTCCATCTGCTTACAGGTGACTTTACACTTCCTCTTCTGCCTTTACTTCGTTCTTTCCTCTTCCGTCTTCCTATGCGTGACTCTACACTGAGTGACAAGCCAAATGGTTTCCTGTACACCAGGAAACCATTTACTATGCTGGGTGGTAACCATATAACCAAATTATGGCACCTGGTGGTTTAGTGGGTAATCAAGGCGCTCCATTCGGACTGAGCCTGTGCAGGTTTATATCCAAGGGGTGGTTGGGGTTCATTGCTCATGTATTGCCACTCAGGGATGAGTGAGGCTGGTCACTCTCATCTTAAATTTCAGGACCACCTTGCCTTGCCCCGGGCTCCTATGCTCCTCATGGGGCGACATAGGATTGGATGATAGATGGATATATATATGGAAAATGTGAGTGCATTTAAGTACGTGGGTAGTGTGATAAGTAAGGATGGAAGTTTAGAGGGTGAAGTGCTTGACAGGGTACAACAGGGATGAAAGGTTGCTGGTTCTTTGAAAGCAGTGATAAGGAACAGGGAAGTGAGCATGGAAGTAAAAAGTCACTGCAGGACAGTATTGTGATACCTATATACCATAACATGTGGAAGTGACGCTTGGACATTCTTGGAAGGACACAAGTCAAGAATCAGAGCAGTGGAAATGAGTTATTTGAGAGGAGCATGTGAGTTACATGGAGAGACAGACCGACAAATGAGGAAGTGAAGTACTGTGGTGTGGATTGGGACATGACAGAAAGTGTAAGCAGAAATACACTGAGGTGGCTTGGCCATGTGGAGAGGATGGAGAGCGAGAGACTAACGAGGATAGTGTATGTGAGTGAGGTGGAGGGAGAGAGAAGGAGGGGGAGACCAAGGAAGAGCTAAAGGCATTGAATGGAGAGGTAAATGAGAAAGGGAGATGTGAGCTGGAAGCAGGGCAATGAAGTGGCATTGGACAGCCGACATGAAGACGAATTGTTTGTGGCCACCCCTCAAGGGATTAAGCAGTCTGGCAACATATTATATATATATATATATATATATATATATATATATATATATATATATATATATATACACACACACACACACCAGTATATAATAGACTCAAATGACATTAACTGGTACAAGGATACTGCAAGCAAGTAATGTAAGCTTCACTTTGAGTACAATAGACTGATCCTGTAGAATTAATCTTTTGACCAAAGATGTGATGTAAACTGTTTGGTCGTGTCATTGCCTTGCAGCCTTTGAAACTGACTTGAGCACTAATTCCTGTAGACTTATAGTTTAGTTGTATATATTTATAGTATAATATTATTAGTTGTATACATTTGTCATAACATGAGCAATGTTTTTACAGTGTAAAACCTAGTTGTGGTAAGATGTTTGAAAATATGATACAGTAATCTGTATACAGTATGTATATATATATATATATATATATATATATATATATATATATATATATATTCACACACACAGAGAGGCAGACCCCGAGATATGATAACCCTAGATGCGATACTCTGTCATAGTGATGGGGTAGAAGTACCACCCTACCCCACCAAACGATGGCCAAACCCCAGTATAACAATGAGTTTTGTTTGTTTTTCAACCAATTTTGATGAATTTTAGTCTTAAACTTTGTGTTTAGGCTGATTTATAAACTGTTTTCAGACTTATTATTAATGTGTTTTAGTCACAGGTCGGGTGAACATTGTCATTTTTGGGTAAACTTTACTAAGTTTTTTTGGGTAAACTTTACTAAGTTTTTTCCTGAGTTATTTTTGATGATTTTCAGGTTTTATTTTTTGGTTTAGGTGAGTTATGAATTGTTTTTGGGCTTAGTTTATCTTGTTTCAAAGGCGTTTGTGGGTTTAGGTTAGCAGTATGGTTTTCGCCACGAAAGATCCACCATTGACATAATCTCCTAATTCATACCATCCATCAATCAATTGACCTACATGGAGATTGACCTACATGCGTTGATGAACAAGAGATTGAATTAGCAAGAGCTGCGTACTGGAGTTTGAATTCAGAAGTAAGAAGGTTAGCTAGGAGAGATAAAAGAAGATGTGTGGATGAAAAAGTTGCAGAGACTGAAATCTTAATAAACAAAAATGATGGACAGAGTCAAAGAATAGCATATGAATCGATTAGAGAACTGAGTGGTAATGCTGGTAAACGCAAGGAAATACCAGTTAGAGACAGGGAAGGAAATTTATTGACCAAAGATGGAGATATTAAAAATGGATGGAAAGAGCATTTTGAGACAGTTCTTAATAGACCAATACCACCAGAAGAGGATATACCGTCTGCTCAGGAAGATTTAAATATAGAAACAGGAGAGTTGAGGCTTGCAGAAGTGGAGAAAGCAGTAAAACAGTTAAAGAATAATAAGGCACCAGGGGAGGATGGTTTATTTCCGGAAATGTTTAAAGTGGAGGGGGATAGATTAATAATGATCTTGACCAAGCTATTCAATAAGATATGGGTGACGGGGTTACTACCATCAGTTTGGAAGAATGGTGTGATTGTTAAAGTTCAGAAGGGAGACCTGAGTGAATGTGGTAATTGGAGGGGAATCTCTTTGTCACCGATAGCTTTGAAAGTTTTCAGTAGAGTGTTGTTAAATAGGTTGGAGCCAGTGGTTGAGGGTATTCTGAGGGATGAACAGGCTGGTTTTAGAAAGGGACGTGGTTGCAATGATCAGATCTTTATAGTTAGGCATTTGATGCAGCAAGTTAATGAAATGAGAGTACCGTTAAGTCTTTGTTTTGTTGATTTTGAAAAGGCTTTTGATAGTGTTTCGAGAGAGACTGTGGGGAAGATCATGAGACATTATGGAATACCAGAGGAGTTTGTGAGGGTCATTATGAACATGCATGAGGACACATTTTGTAAAGTGATGGTTGATGGCTGTCTGAGTGATTCGTTTGAAGTCAAGTCCGGAGTAATTCAAGGTGGTGTTCTATCGCCTTTACTATTTATATTGGTCATTGATTACATTATGAAACGCGTTGTAACAGAAACCGGTGCAGGTATACTTTGGGGAGAGAACAGGAAACTTTTGGATTTAGATTATGCAGATGATATAGTTTTGATTTGTGATGGCCCAGAAGAGATGCAGAGAGTGTTGGACTGTTTGGTGAGTGAAGGTCACAAGGTGGGTTTGGTTATTAATTGTGGAAAAACTGAAATAATCAATATGAATATGGAAAATGCGCAGGAATGTGTAATTGGAGGTATGGTTGTAAAGCAAGTTGATAGGTTTAAATATTTAGGTACTTATTTAGCCAAGGATGGTTCTTTGAACTTTGAATTCGAGGAAAGGTTAAAGAAGGCTAATCAGGCAATGGGAATGCTTAAAAATATTTGGAATAATAACAATTTCTCTGTGCATACAAAAATCAAACTTTATAAGGTAATGGTTAGGAGTATCTTAATTTATGGACACGAGTCTTGGTACAGCACAGTGACTATGGAAAATAAATTCTTGGTGTTTGAAAATAAAGCACTTAGAAGAATATTAGGAGTTAAGTGGTGGGAATGGATACCAAATAGTAGAATTAGAGAAATAACGGGAGTGCAGCCGGTCGATGAATATGTTAGATTCTCACGATGGAAGTGGCTAGGACATGTGTATAGGAGACAGGGAATAGTACGAGGTACACCAGGGTGGGTGGCACTTGGTAGGAGAGGTAGAGGAAGGCCAAAAGAGACATGGGTGAGGACAATGAGACGGGAAGCTGGAGATGAATGTTGGGGAGATCTTGAGGAGTTAGCACAAGATAGGATGTGGTGGTGTGAGTTCATCGAGGCCCTATGCATCCCCGAGGGTGCCACAGGAAATGATTGATTGATTGACCGACATGGAGAAACTCATGCAGTAGCCCTTGATATTTCTAAAGCTTTCGACAGAGTATGGCACCGTTCCCTGTTGTCCAAACTCCCTTGCTATGGACTAACGTCTTTTGTTCCTTTGATTTCCTCATATCTTAGTGACAGGAAAATAAGAGTAAAATTAGATGATGTATATTCCAATTTCCACTCAATTAACACCGGCGTGCCGCAGGGGTCAGCTCTGGCACCAACCCTATTACTTGTTCATATTAATGATCTCTTATCTGTCACCCACAATCCCATCCACTCATATGCAGATGACTCAACACTACATAGTTCATTCACACTCAGACACCCAATTACAAAGTCAACTATCTCTACCTCTCAACTCAGTACAGCTATCTCCATAAATCAAGACCTATCCATGATCAGTGAATGGGGACAAAACAACCTTGTCTCATTTACAAAGTCTTATATCTCTACCTCTCAACTCAGTACAGCTATCTCCATAAATCATGACCTATCCACGATCAGTGAATGGGAACAAAACAACCTTGTCTCATTTAATGCTAATAAAACTAATATATACAATTTACTAATAGACAGATAGTGCCAGATTCATACATTACCTTCAGTGCTACTAATATTCCCATCTCCAAAGGTATTGAAATTCTTGGCATCTCACTTAACAATGCCCTCAGCTGGACCTCACATGTTAGGTCACTTGCTAAAACCACCTCAAGGAAACTTGGATTATTGTACAGAGTCCGTAACTTCTTCACTGACGAGCAGTTAGCTATAATTTATAAGTCATGTGCGCTCTCAGCTTGAATATTGCTCACCCTTGTAGAATGGATGTGGAGAAAACAACTAGACAAAATTCAGAACAAAGCTGTTAGCATCTTTAACAACCCTGCCATTACAAATAAACTACCTCCCCTGCAAGTAAGAAGGAATGTTGTCTCCCTTGCATTATTTTACAGATATTTTTATGGCAAATGCTCAGACGAAGTTGCGTCCATGGTGCCACCTCTCCATGCCTTTCCTCATGCTACACGGGCATCTGGTAACGCTCATGACTGGAATGTCACTCAGCCATATTGCAGAACTTCTTTCTATCAGAATTCTTTCATTCCCCGAACTGCATCTCTCTGGAACTCGCTTCCCCAGAGTTGTTTCCCTCCAAACTTCAACCCACAGCTGTTCAAGTCTAACTGTTACAGATATTTTATGAACAGAGGACACCAGTAATCTGGTGTATGGAGTATTTTTTTATTCATTTGTTTTTCCTTCCTCTGTTCTGTTAAAAAGAAAAAGAAAAAAAGAAAAAAAAAAAAAAAAAAGTTTTTGGACTCATCAAAAACCCAAGGCTCTAAAATGCACCCCTATACTGTACATGTTAATTCTACCCAGAGATATGATACCTGCCTAGCAATGAGTTTTTACATAATCAATAGCATCGTTAAACTTGGGTATGCCTGTACAGAATAATCCCTTCTTTATCCAACATCGCCTAATAGAGCCAAATGCATGACCGGATACAAAGCAATATCCTCTACTGGATCCATGCCTTACCTATACCCATACCCAACCTATAGTAACCCTCCTAATTTTGGCAGTGTTCTGCAGTCTTTCAGCTGTTTTTAGTAATCAAAATGCACATTACAATATAATCCTAAACTAAGAAAACAATGCAAAAACAACAACTAAAAATTACCAATCTGCACAGTACCTCTCCTAATTTTGGCTGTATTTTGCAGTCTTTCGGCCGTTCTTAGACATCAAAACACATATTGGAATAAGCAATATAATCCTAAACACTAAGAAAACAATGCATAAACAACCACCCCCCTCTTTAAAAAAAAAAAAAAAAAAAAAAAAAAAAAAAAAAAAAACTACCAATATGTACAATATCCCTCCTAATTTTGGCAGTGTTCTAAGGTCTTTCAGCCGTTTTTAAGACATCAAACACACATTGCAATATGCAATATAATCCTAAACACCAATAAAACAATGCATAAAAAAAAATAAAAAAAAAACTACCAATATGCACAGTACCCCTCCCAATTTTGACAGTGTTCTGTGGTCTTTCAGCAGTATTTAGACATCAAAACACACATGGGAATATCCAGTGTAATGCTAGACACTAAGAAAACAAAGCATAAACAAAAATCCACAAATATCCTACCTACGATGTACAGTACCCCTCCTAATTTCAGAAGTGTACCTCGGTTTTTCAGCTGTATTTTGACATCAATATATACATGCGAATATCCAATGTAATGCTAGACACTAAGCAAGCAATGCATAAACAACAATAGTCCACAAAAATCAATGAAGACGATGGCTGCAGTACAGTATTTTTAACCCTCTCAGGAATTCAAAAAGTTCCTGAGACACCAAGAGTGATGGCTGACTCTGTGGCACAAAAACACTTCTTTCAGTTTCAATATACCACCATCATCACTGGTGTTTTTACTACGGTATAAGATAAGCTAATAAAAACACACAAAACTGATGAGTAAAAGTAGAAAAAAAGCAGTGAGAATAAACTTGTTGGAGAGTAAGAAAAAGACCTTCAATAAGTCCCCAACATCCTAGTGCAAAATTTTTGCCCACACCATGCAAGAGCTAAGCATATGTCTAGATGCAGAATATCATGAGCTTTCTCGTGTTTTCGGAATTTCGATACAACCAATAATATTCAAATAAATCACAAAAAACTAAAAAACTCACTGGTGGCGATGCAGGGATGGTGAGCAACACACGGGTGGGGGAGGACCGAGGGAGAGGAAGGGAGATAAGCCAGGCAGTAGCGAGCATGGGGAGGGATGGAGGAAGCATTGGGAGGGAGCGAGGGATGCCAGGGGACTTTCACCATTTGGTGAGGAGGCAGACGGGTGCTTTTGCTTTGCTGGTGAGTTAGGCTCTGTGTTACTCCTCTGAGGCTGGTACGTTCCCACTGATCCAGCCAGCCAGGGGACTTTCTTCATTCGGTAAGGACCCAGACAGCTGTTTTAGCTCAGTTTGTGGGTTATGGTCTATTACCTACACATGGACAGAGAGGCTGGTGAGCCACCCAACAGACTTTTTTGACTCTCTAGGCCTGGGTGGCTAGGGGATTTCGACCATTTGGTAGGGAGCCAGACACCCATCCTCAAGCACTGCTGGTATATTACCAGTGATCGGGGTGTCCAGGGGTTTTCGACCATTCAGTAAGGAGCCAAACAGCCATTTTTGCTCAGCTTGTGGGTTACGGTCTATTACCCGTGTGTGGACAGAGAGGCCAGTGAGCCACCCAATGGGCTTTTTATTACTTTGTAGGCCAACTGGCCACTGAAGCCGGAACTTTTATGTCCGGTTATGGACAAATAAATTCAGATACAGGTATAATAGAATCAAGGCCTAACGTCCGAATATGGAGCATGGCCTGATACGGACCATCTACATAATTGAGGGATTACTGTATAATGTATATACTCTCTCTCTCTCTCTCTCATCCTTCTCTCGTTCTCCTTAATTATCTGACTCTTACTACTGTGCCTCCCTCCCTCAAACCATCGGTCTTTTTGGTCTTAACACCTTCTTTGGGTCATAAGACCAAAAAGATGAACATCCAGTCCTATTTGTTCTAGTTCAATCTTTCTTTCTACTCCAGAAAGACCATGTACCTCTCATGCTTTTGAAGAGGGATCATAAGTGGTCCAGTAACCTTCTATTTCGGCTTTCACAGACTAATGCACAGTATTTGTTCATACTTGTTTACTATCACCGGTGACCTAAAATGGCCTCCGACCAATTGCCTCAGATGACCTTGGAGTCAACCTCATAGCCTATGTCCGAACTGGAGGTCATGTGAGTCTCCATGCCAAAAATTGGGCTGCAGGGGTACCCGGCATTGCCCAGGCCAAAAAAAGGCAAACACTCAACCGGTGACCTCAAATGACCCAGATCTGAATTTTGACCCTCCTAAAACCTTCCTTGGGTCAAAAGGATTCCAAATATATAGGTTAAGGTCAGGTAAAATGAAAGTTAAGGGAGCAGTTCGTGAACAAACAGACAAACAGAAAGTGTCCTTTGTTCTAGCTTAATTTTCTTTCCACTCCAGAAAGACCATGTACCTCTCATGCTTTTGAAGAGGGATTATAAGAGGTCCAGGAACTTTCTATTTCAGCTTTCACAGACTAATGCACAGTATTTGTGCATACTTGTTTACTATCACCGATGACCTAAAATGACCTCGGAGTCAACCTCACATATCCTATGTCCGAACTGGAGGTCATGTGAGTCTCCATGCCAAACATTGGGCTGCAGGGGTACCCGGCGTTGCCTGGGCCAAAAAGGCGAACACTCAACCGGTGACCTCAAAAAATCCAGATGTGAATTTTAACCCCCCTAAAATCTTCCTTGGGTCATAAAGATTACAAATATGTAGGTTATGGCCAGGTAAAATGAAAATTAAGGGAGTAGTTTGTGAACAAACAGACAAAGTGTCCTTTACATTGTGTGTGTGGGTGTGTGTATATATCTATCTATCTATCTATCTATTGCCAGATGCCTCAATCCCGTACGGGATGGCCACAAACAAATCGCCTCCACGTTGCCCTGTCCCCCCACCATTTCACTGCCCTGCTCCCAACTCACACCTTCCTATCTCATATACCTCTCCACTCCATCCCACCATCTCATCCTCGGCCTCCCCCTCCCTCTCCCTCCCCCCTCAACCTCACTCACATACACTCTCCTCGTCAGTCTCTGACCCTCCATCCTCTCCACATCGCCAAACCACCTCAGTGTGTTCCTCCTAATGCTTCCTATCACATCCACATCCACACCACAGCACTCCTTTATATCCTCATTTGTCAGCCTGTCTCTCCACGTGACTCACAGGCTCCTCTTAAATTACTCATTTCCACTGCTCTCACTCTTGACTTGTGTCCTTCCAACAACGTCCAAGCTTCACTTCCATACGTTACAGTCGGTATCACAATACTGTCATGTAGTAACTTTTTCACTTCCATGCTCACTTCCATGTTTCTTATCACTGCTTTCAAGGAACCAGCAACCTTTCTTCCTTGTTGTACCCTTTCAAGCACTTCACCCTCCAAACTTCCATCCTTACTCATCACACTACCCAAGTACTTAAACGTACTCACATTTTCCATTTCCTCACCATCCAACCTCACTGTACATTCACTGACTTCACCTCTCTCAAAGACCATCACTTTACTCTTCCCTACATTCACCTTTAGATTCCATTTCTTACACACTCCCCCAAACTCATCCACCAAGCCTTGCAGCTCCCCTTTGTCTTCACTCAGCAACGCAGTATCATCTGCAAACAACAGTACTGGGAGTTTCCAAACACTACCCTCTCTCACCAGGGCCACTCCAACATCCACTGCCCTACCTTGTACCTCTTTTATTACCCCATCCATGTACAGACTGAACGACCATGGAGACATGACATCCCTGTTAAAACTCAACTTTCAAAGAGAAAAATTCACTCAGTTCATCATCCACACACACTGCAGCCTTAGCACCATCATACATACTCTTCACAGCATTCAACAACTTCCCATCTACTCCATATATTCTTAATACTTTCCACAATCCTTGTCTATCTACCCTGTCATATGCTTTCTCCAAATCCATGAAAGCTGCATACAACTTCTTTCCCATCTCTAGAAACTTTTCCACTAAAGATCTAAGAATGAATATCTGATCTACACAACCTCTTCCCTTCCTAAAGCCTCCCTGTTCTTCTCCAACTAATTCCTCTGTTCTTTCCCTAACTCTGTAGATAAGTATCTTACCATACAATTTTCCTATTACACTAAGAAGACAAATGCCCCTATGATTACCACACACTTCTTTTTCCTCTTTTCCTTTGTACAAGGGAATAAGTATACCTGATTTCCAATCCTCCGGGACTCTACCTTCCTCCCAGGCCAATCTGCACATCTTCCACATCCATTCTACTACTATCTCTCCCCCATGCTTCTGCATTTCACCACACACTCCATCAATTCCTGGGGCTTTCCCCAGTTTGACTTTCTTCACTGCTTCCACAACTTCTATTCTACTGATTTCTTCCTGTCTTCTCACCTCCCTCCTCCCAGCCATTCCCCAACCACTTATACTCGCATTACTTCCATCCTCTGTGTTCAACAATTCCTTAAAGTGTTCTCTCCATCTGCTCACTTTTTCCCCCCTTCTCCACTAGTAATCTACCATTTTTATCTTTCACTCCCCTGCTAACTTCACTGCCACCCTGTCTTACTCTCTTCACCTCATTCCAGAACATTTTCTTACAGTCCCTGCACGTTACACTCAAATTCCTCATCCACTCTCTTCTCTCTCTTACTAATCTTTTCACTTCTCTCTTCCTTTCTACATATAACTCTCTCTTCCACCTCTCAACTTCTTCCTCACTCCTATTTCTCATCCATTCATTGTATGCTGTCTTCTTTTGTGCCACAGCCTGTCTCACCTCTTCATTCCACCATGCTGTTCCTTGCACCCCCCTCTGTCTTCTCTTCACCCCACACACCACATCACATGCCGCACAAATTTCTTCTGTGAATATCCTGCACACACCTTCCACGTCCCCCATCTGCTCCAATTCATATTTATCCAATCATTCCTCCACTTCTCTCTTATATTCTGCCTTTTTCTCATCCTCTTGTAACCTTTCCACTCTCCTTGCAACTACTCCTTCCTCCCATCCTTCCCTTCTTTTATTTCTCCATCTTACTTGGAGCTTGATTCTGGCCACCACCAGGTAGTGGTCAGAAAGTCCACTCCCCCAACCTCTACACACTCTTACATCCATTACACATCTTCGCATCCTTTCATCCACACACACATAATCAATCATTGCCTTCCTTTCATTCAGTTCACCACCCACCCTTCTCATCACTCGCCATGTATACCTGTGGATCATTTTGTGCTTGAAGAGGGTATTGGCTATCACCAACCCCCTCCTGGCACAAATGTCCACTAACGCACTGCCATTCTCATCTATCTCAGCAGGCATACCCCACTCACCAACTAGTCCGTCCACCTTCACATTCCCTACTTTACCATTCATATCACTGATCAAAAACACTCATTCCTCCCAAACTTTCCCATGCACACTTCCACATATGTCCAGAACTCTTCTCTCACTCTGCTTGGACAACCTTGCATTGGCGCATTCACGCACACAATCGCCCACATTTGTATTCCAACGTTCAACCTTACCCACACAATCCTTGACCCAACTGATCCATACTCTCTTATGTTCTTCTTTCATCTTTTACTCACAACAATACACACTCCTTCTTTTGCCCTCTCATTCTCACCTACTCCTGCACATATACCCCATCCATACTCCCATTCTCTCACACTCTCTTCTCTCCATTTAGTTTCGGTTACTCCACATACATCCACTACTGCACCCTCAAGCACTTGGACAATCTCTCTCTCTTTCACCTCATCATTCGCATATATATATAGACTATATATAGATAGATAGATAGACAGATAGATAGATAGATATACTGTATGAGGCCCTGCATACCACAAGGGGCAAAGTGCAATGCCAGCTGAAACCTGTTCTTTTACACCAGCTGTTCTCTCAAACACTACCCTATGACTGCACAAAGTCGCTTTGCTCATTTCTGATTAATGCAGTAAGGATGAAAGTCTGAAGTGAGCAAAGCAACTTTGTGCAGTCACAAGGTAGTGTTTGAGGGAGCAGCTGATCGAAAAAAACAGGTTTTAGATGGTATGGTGCTTTGCCCCTTGTGGCGCGTAGGGCCTCATATATATTGTATACTAGTGTACTTTATGCTGAAATTAAATTATCTAGCTGATTATATAACTTACTCAATTATTATTATATAATTTACTCAATTACCATTCTGTGAGGAGCATGTGGAGTCACATGGATAGACAGACTGACAAAGAGGAAGGAGCATTGTGGTGTGGGTGTGGATGTGATGGGAAGCATTAGGAGAAACACACTGAGGTGGTTTGGCCATGTGGAGAGGATGTAGAGCAAGAGACTGACAAGGAGTGTGTGTGAGTGAGGTGGATGGGGGGAAGTGGGAGGGAGAGACCAAGGATGAGATGGAGGGAAGGAGTTGAGAGATATTTGAGAGAGAGGAGTGTAAGCTGGGAGCAGGGCAGTGAAATGGAGGGGGACAGGGCGACACGGAGGCAATTTGTTTATGGCCACCCCTTAACGGATTACTGCACTTGGCAATGGACTGATAGACCATTCTGTGAGTCATGAGGGCTGAGAGTAAATGTAGATAGAAGTGAGTGGTGAGGGCTGAGAGTAAATGTAGATAGAAGTGAGTGGTGAGGGCTGAGAGTAAATGTAGATAGAAGTGAGTGGTGAGGGCTGAGAGTAAATGTAGAGACAAGTGAGTAGTGAGGGCTGAGAGTAAATGTGAGGGGTGAGGGATGAGAATAAAGTAAATGATGAGGGCTGAGTACAAAAATAGAAAATATTACAGTGTTGGGTGATGAAACAGACAGACTGTGTAACAATCTAGTGGAGGTTTGAAATGGAAGTTTTTGTAACCAGTACAGTAACAGAGGAAAGGTGCATGTGTAATAAAATTAAATGGCTCAAACAATTAAACTGACCAGAACTATGAAAGCCTTAGTAGGATGGTTAAGTACCAAGGCTTCAAGGTGTATTGGTATCCACATTATTGTAGGGGTGAGACTTAAGTTTGGCATAAATCTGACAAGGCTAGGAATGAGAACAGTGAAATGGTCTATAAAAGAGTACAGTATATCTGGGTTGCTGAGAATGAAATGGAGACAGAGGAAAGATTTAGGAAATGGAGAGAGAGAATGGTGCACAAGGTTTGAGAGTAAATGCAGTTAAACCAAAGTGATGATATCTATGACTGGTGGTGATATTGTCAATGCACGAGGAATATGGCCATATGCATTCTGCCACAAAGGTATGACAAGTACCGCAACTCCATCTTGTTCAATATTTGTAATAAATGGGGCCACTGGAGATGTAGTGATATTAGGGGTAAACTGCAAACTGATGCTGATTTTGAGTGTGCAGTGTGCTGGGAAGAGCATGTAGAATTTGTCAGGTATGAAAGGACTGATCTTGCTGGAGAGTCTCTTGAGTGTGTAGGTGTTTTGATATTGGGCAACATGTTATGTGCTGGAGGTGGGTCTGGAGTTAGCTCTGTGGCTAGGGTAAGGAGTGGTTGGAGTCAATTTTGGGAACTGTTACCTCTCCTAGCATCAGAGGACTTTCCCTCAATCCTAAAGGGATCTGTGTGTGTGGCATGTGTTAGGACTGTAATGCTGTATGGTAGTGAGACTTGGGCAGTAAAGGAAGAGGATATTCATAGGCTCACTCATAAAAAATGACAATGATTAGATTGATATGTAGTGCAACCTTGAAGCTGAGGCCTGGGGTTGCTACAACTGCAATTGAACAGTGGAGAGGAAGAATAGGACTGGAATGTATTGGTGCTGTGATGAGGGGTAGATTGAGATGGTTTGGGCATGCTGAATGGAAGAAGGATGACAATTTGGTGCAGATGATGAGAAGGGTTAACACTGGGGGTAGGGTTGTGGGAGGCAAACCAAAAATGACCTGAGATGAGGTCACAGAGTGTGACTTCAGGGATAAGGGACTGAACTGGGAAGCTGCCCGAGACTAAGCAGTGTGGAAAGCAGCCATCAGGTGACAAAGAAGCCATGGGAAAATTACCATACTAACAGTATTGCAACACCCCTGGGCAATTCCAGTGGCACCCTGGTTAAAAAACACTGGCCTACAAGAAGTTTAAGCCTCACCACAATGAGGTCTGAATCGGATATACCCGTATTCAGATGCACATTCCGATCATGATAAGGTCCTCGCACACAGGTCAGAAATTGAAAATTCATCATTTCCCAAGGCCACATTTTAAGCATTTCATTCTTCACCCACCTATGGTATGTCTTGCACTCTGAAACCATGCCTAGAACGTGGTCTAATAACAGGGGTGTTCTTCCAACATTTACTTCGATTATATGAATGGTCAATCTGCATCAATTTAGCCCAAAGTGTAAATGACAGAAAGGTTTGTAGCACTTTTTCTTTTGCAATTTATTTGCTTATTACACCAATGTTCATTGTATACTGTTTTTATCATTTAATATAAACAAAGTTTGCATCAGTAACTTGCAAGAGACTTGCAATGTGTAGAATAAATCACTAATGAATATACTTTGAAATCTCCAAAGCTACTTGGAATATGACCCTGTGTCAGATTCTAACCTCACTGCTGCAAGGCCCTTATAAATACAGTACTGAAGGTTCATTCATTCATTCATTGCCAGACGCCATGTATCCCAAACGGGGTGGCCAACGGCTTAGAGTTAATTGTTTTACAGGGAGGGGCACTAATCCTCCACCAAGGGGTTATATTAGTTTTTTTTTTTTTCTAATGGTATTTTGTTTGATAAAATATGCCAGTATGGTATGAAAAGTTTGGTTGCCATACAGTTTCGAAATGCTTTAGCCTACCTGTCAAAACCTCTAGTTTTGACTGCCTTGCTGCTGAGATGGTGGTGGTGGTCGTAACACTGGTAGGGATGGTAGTGGTCATCTTTGATGGTGGTAGTTCCAGTGGGTGGTGGTGGTGGCAGCTGTGGTGGGTGTTGCATTTGTTATTTATTAAAACAACCACAGCTATTTACAATCACCACAGTTTCCTGCACAAAAAATAAATAAATAAATATTTTACTGTAACACTTAGTTGCCACTGCCATATGGGAGTAGCAACATAGTTTTTCAAGGCATTTATGAACCACTAAGAAAAAAGGGTAAATTATGTACTCACCTGTATCGTCTGAATTTTTTTTCCACTTCTTATTTACCTTCCTCTTTGTCTTGATATTAACTGTCTCTTCCTCGCTCTCTTTCTCCTTCCTAATGCTCTTCCCCTCCTTCCTTTCTAAATATCAAACTATCCACATCTTGATTCCTAGACAACCTTTTCATTCTCTTGTTCCTTCCTAAATATCCTTTTTCTTTCCCATTCCCTCCTAAGCATATGCTTTCCATCTTTTCTTAAACCCTTTCCAGTTCCTACTTACAAACCAGTTTTCTCTTCCTCTCCTTCCTAACTAGTCCTTCCCTTTTCACCTCCCCTCTCCCTCCTAACTAGCCTCCCTCCCTTTCCACTTCACATTTCCCTCTCCTTTTCCTTTTCACTTCACTCCCTCACCACCTCTCCCTCTGTTCTGCCTCCCTCCCTCCCTTTCCCCTCTCCAGTGAATCTCCCTTCAACTATACATTCAAAACTCCAGTAAACCTTCCCTAGCTGCACATCCAATTTACTGTCCCATTCATCTTAACTGCTCACTGTCTTTCCTTATGACTGCTGAAGTAAGGTCACAAACTTTAGAACCCGCAAGATAACCAAGATGTGACAATTAATTGCCCATTTCTTAATGCAAACCCTTTTAACCACAAGTTGCCAGCAAGGTTCCATCCTGGGTCTCAACACCTGAAATGAGAAGAATGTTAGGTGGTGCTTCAGGTAGACATTTAGCAATCCTACCTAGCCTAACTTCCCTTGCCAGACATGAGATTCCAACACTCACCACACACGTCCCTCGAAGGGGTGCTCCAGCGGTGACACAAAGCGAGGTGCTCCCCTTCAAGTTTATCAACCAACCTGAAAGTACAAAATAAACAAATAACCATGTCAAGCAATATACACATGTATTCCCATGACTCAAAGTAGCCTACTGAATGTAACATCCCAATTCGTACTTTTTAAAATGTGAATGATGTCATCCGAGGTTTTAGGCGATTCCAAAAAATATAACAAACTTCAAGTTCATTAAACTTTCAAGACCCACTTGCATGATTTTCCAGACCCTCACCTTATCTGATGTGACGGAGATATGGGTGTCCAAGATGTCGGCAGCTCCAGGGACGCCTTATTTACTCACAAAAATCACAAACACTAATCTCCAATACTCACACACACACCCATCAGCATCACCCAAGGTACTACTACGTGAAGCTCTGTAGCTCCGCCGCTGCGTCTTCCCGGTACTCCAAAGTCCATATAAAATATATATATATATATATATATATATATATATATATATATATATATATATATATATATATATAATTTAAATGGCCATCACTGTATAATATTATATGGACTGTTCCAAAGATCCACGCAAGTAGACCGAAACACGGGTCTGATCTGAACCATTTATTCCGAGAACAACGCCGGTGATAATAAATGGTGATAATTCGAATATCCTCGTCATCACCATATATTATTTTCCTTGTCCAGGGTGAACAGCATGCCAAACAGAATTATTTAAATACTCTGGGAACTGCCGTAAACTTGAAAACAGCGGATCGAACACTGACTCGCGAGCTTGAAAATAACATCAATCGAGACCTGTTTGGTTCTGTACAGGTAATGTGGAAGCAGCGTTTTGAATCTCAGCATGATGATACACAAGCAGTTTTCCTACTGATTTTTGTTATCTTTTAGTGACAATGATTTTGAGTGGAATGAACGAAGAACGTAAAGGAGGAAGATGAAGGAGGGAAGGGATGAGGGAGGCTACGCAGCATCATTTATCACAGACACGTTATTCTATCTATTGCCAGACGCCATAATCCCGTACGGGGTGGCCATTTGACTCTTGAGTTATTTGTATTACAGGGAGGGGCACTAACCCTCCACGAACCCACTTGACACGTAGGGAGCACGTATGGTTTGGTTATATGATTACCACCCAGCGTTGTAAATGGTTTCTTGGCTTACAGGAAACCATTTGGCTTGTCACTCAATGTAAAGCCGCCTGTAACGGAAAGAAAAGCAATAAGTAGTGACAGAAAAGATGGGAGAAATAGGAAGAGAGGAGGGCAGGCACAGAAAAAGAATGATAAAGGCTAAGGAAGAAGTAGGCAGCACTACATCAAGTGAGTGGATGATGGTTGCCACCACCTATCACAGTACATATATATATATATATATATATATATATATATATATATATATATATATATATATATATATATATATATATATATATATAATCATACTAACTGTCATGCTAGGTGTTTAAGGGTCAGCTTCCCGTCCCTTGAGCGCCTAGTGTGCAGCTGGGTTCTCTTTCTAGACTGGAGCTTAGACAAATAAGAGAGAGGCAGGACACAAAAACTCAAGGCAACAAGCTTACACGTGTATTGACTAATTCTCCTGATGAAGGCGGGAGCAGCTACCGGCCGTCTCCTGAGGGAAGGGTGAGTGACTACTGGCCGTCTCGAAAAGGGTGCGACTACCGGCTGTCTCCTGAGGGAGGGGTGAGCGGCTACTGGCCGTCTCAAGGGCACCCTTCAGAGCGGCTACCAGCCCTCTCCTGAAGAAGGCCGGAGCGGCTACCGGCCGTCTCCTGATGAAGGCGGGAGCAGCTACCGGCCGTCTCCTGAAGGAGGGGTGAGCGGCTACTGGCCGCCTCAGGGGCACCTTCAGAGTGGCTACCAGCCGTCTCCTGAAGGAGGGGTGAGCAGCTACTGGCCATCTCAAGGGCACCTTCTTAGCGGTTACCGGCCATCTCCTGACGAAGGTGGGAGTGGCTACCAGCCATCTCCAGAAGGAGGGGTGAGCAGCTACTGGCCGTCTCAAGGGCATCTTCGGAGCAGCTACCAGCCATCTCCTGACAAAGGTGGGAGCGGCTACTGGCTGTCTCCTGAGGGAGGGGTGAGCAGCTACCGGCTGTCTCTAGGGCACCTTCAGAGCGGCTACCGGCTGTCTCCTGAAGGGGTGAGTGGCTGCAGGCTGTCTCGAAAAGGGCATAGCTACTGGCCGTTGCAGGGGTGCTGCCTGGAGCTATAGGAGTAGCTCCACCCTGATCCTGTCGAGGGTCAGCTTGCCCGCAAGGTAGTTTCTGTTTCCTGCTGTGGTGGTGGCGGGCGAGTTCCGTGTCATAGGGGCGTGCGGCCCGGGTGGACTTATGTCCCTTTTGCCTGTAGTCTGCCCGTGCTCCGTCCGCCCCTCTGTAGGCTCCTCCTGGGAGTGTCATGCTGTCCTCAGGAACAATCAGCATTTTACTAACATTTTACACGACTGGCATTTCTTTGATGACCCCAATGTTTCTCTGATAAACTTTATTGTAGCCTACAGCAGAGTACAAATCTTGCTGTAATAAAGCTGTGAGCTGTTTTGTCGAATGTACTGTACTTACTAACTTTTAAATGTCTTCTGTATCTGAGATCGAGCTAATACTAAGATGACACCAATAGTCAGTAATACATGCATGTCAGTGACTGTGATGTACAGGACATGAAAAGTCTTCCATGGTAGTGTAAACAGTGTTGGAGTAAATGAAAGCTATATCTATTTCTCATGTCCCTATTCAAAACGTTCCAATAATAGATTATAAAATACGTTATTGGACTGAATAGATCAACTTTAACATTATAGGGATGTTCAAATACTCTGTGAAATACCAGCACTGGGAAGACCAGCACCAAGGGAGGACCACAGGGAAGGGCCCAAGCCAAACAGGCATACGTCCCCTGCCATCAGACGCCCCTCTCCCCCTCAACGGTGCCTGCGGGAAGTATGCCACCCCGCCGCAGTAGGCTACTCTTGGGCCAGGCCAGCACTCACCAGGATCGGGGTGGGAATTGTGCCTTAACAGTCCCAGGTAGAACTGCGATGATGGTCACCGTCTGTGTCAGGGGGAAGACAACCACCGTATGCTTCTCACCTACCACTCCCTGCAGAACTGCAGCAGCGCCTTCAGTACCCATCAGGGAGGGAACGGCCACTGTCTAACCCTCACTTGCAGCCTCCGCTGGGAGCAGAACCGTGGCGATGGCCACCGTCCGGACCGTGGAGAGAACAGCCACTGTCCGACTCTCACCTACCACCCCAACAAGCACAAGCAGAACCACGCCGGTGCCTTCAGTGCCCATTAGGGAGGGAACAGTCACCGTCCGACCCTCATCTGCCACCTCTACAGGGAGCAGGACTGTGGTGATGGCCACCATCTGCACCGGAGAGAGAACGGCCACTGTCCGACTCTCACCTGCTCTCCCCACAGGCACAAGCAGAACTGCGGCGGCACCTTCAGTGCCTGTCGGGGAGGGAACAACCACTGTTCAACCCTCATCTGCCGCCTCTTCAGGGAGCAGGACCGCGGCAACGGCCACTGTCCACACCGGGGAGAGAACAGCCACTGTCCGACTCTCACCTGTTGTCCCAGGGTCAAGTGGAACCACAGTGGCGCCCCCTGAGCCCGTCGGGAGTGATCAGCCACCGTCTGTTCCTCGTCCACTATCCCTGTGATGCACCTCAAGGGTAATGTCCTTGCTTGCCTCACTCCTCTAGAGGCTGAGTAGGACATCCCTCTTGTTCTCTCCACAGAGCCAGCCCCCTAGCAGAGTTGCAGCTGGAGGAGATCTGAAGTGGCCCCGTAGTGAGTCTGGGGATATGCTCGCTGCAGCCAGTGCCCCTACGTCGCCCCTCGCTGTCGGCCTCCTGGAGGAAGAGACGCCGCAGGCTGCCCCTGATGGCCTCTCAACCTGAGCAAGGCCGCAGCCCCCAGCCACCCAGGGGTGTCCCCAGGACTCCAGGATGAGACCTCTCCAGCCCCACCGATGAGCAATCCTCCCCCAGGAGCAGGCGCCAGCAAGTGTGCCTGCTCACCCTGTTTGGCCCCATTCCCAAGGACCGACTTACCCACCGAGGCCCCACCAGGGAAAGGACTCCCTCTACACCACCCAGCAGCCCACATCGGACGACCCGGCCCCTGACGGCGGTCCCGTGTCTCCTGCAAGACAGCACACCTAACAGGACCCCTCCCACACCTAGATGACACCTGTAGCTGCCCAGTCACTGGTAGCTCTGCCTGGGTCCTCTGTGTCCCTGATAGTGTATTTGATCTGTACAGTGTATTGTGCCTGGCATTGTAACTCTTTGTGGCAATATACTTGTAAGGTTGGGTGACCCGAGTTTTTATGCCCTGTTCCTCTAGTTGCATGCTCTAGACCCAGTCTTGATGGGAACACCAGACCAGTCGCTCGTGTTGAGAGAGCAAGGAGTTGAACTCTGAACACATAACATAACACTCTGATACCATGACTATATGTAGAATACATTGCAACAGGCAATATAACCTGTTCACTCTCGAAGTTTTTTTGATGCTGGATAAAATTGTCTGCCAGTAATCAGAACAAATTAAGTGTACCCAGAAAGCACATACCACCAGCCCTAGACACCATCACTTTTGTTTTATCTGTATTTATTCTCAAGCCCTTGTGCCCCATACTATCTCTCCACTTCCTAAATCTTTCCTCTACCTCCCATTCCTTCTCTGCAATCAACACCAAGTCATCATCATATAACATCACCCATGGGAGGTACCATTTCTAAAGTCACATGAGAGGGTTTCAAGCACCATGATGGTCAAAGAATTTCAAAGGCCTGAATGAGGAGTGCTTGTATATATGTCTATCTATCTATCTATAGACCGACGCCCTAATCCCGCAAAGGGTGGCCGCAGACAAAACGCCTCCAAGTCGCTCTGTCACCCACCATTTGACTACCCTCCCCCCAACTCACCCCCCCCTCCCTCATATACCTCTCAACTCCATCTCTCCATCCCATCCTCAGTCTACCCCTTCCTCTCCCTCCCTCCACCTCACCTACATACACCCTCTTAGTCAGTATTTCATTCTCCATTCTCTCCACATGTCCAAACCACCTCAGTGTATTTCTCCTAATCTTCTCAACCACATCCACATCCACCCCACAACGTTCCATCATTTCTTCATTCGTCAACCTGTCTCTCCATTCACTCCACATGCTCCTCTCAAGTAACTCATTTCCATTGCTCTCACTCTTGACTTGTTCCCCTCTTGCAACATCCACGCCTCGCTTCCATACGTCAGGGTAGAGACCACAGTACTATCATGCAGTGACTTCTTAACTTTCATACTCACCTCCCTATTTCTCATCACTGCTTTCAAGTGAACCAACAACCTTCCTTCCCTGCTGTACCCTTTCATGCACTTCATCCCCCAAAGTTGCATCCTTACTCATCACACTACCAAGTTCTTGAATGCACTCACATTCTCCATATCCTCACCATCCAACCTCACTGTACATCCTGTCACTTCATTCCTCTCAAACACCATAACTTTACTTTTGTTTACATTAACTTTCAGCTTCCTCCTCCCACACACTATCCCAAATTCATTCACCAAACCTTGCAACTCCCATTCATCTTCACTCAACAATACTGTATCATCAGCAAACAGCAACACCGGTATCTTCCAAATCTCACCCTCATTCATTAGAGCCACCCCCACATCCACTGCCCTACCTTGCACCTCCTTTACAACCCCATCCACGTATATACTAAACAGCCATGGAGACATCACACAACCCTGTTTCAGTCCCACATTGAGATCAATGAACTCACTCAGCTCACCATCCACTCGCATTGTAGCCCTAGCTCCTTCGTACATACTCTTCACAGCACTCAACAATTTCCCCTCCACTCCTATTATTCTTAATACCTTCCACATACCTTGCCTATCTATTCTCTCATAAGCTTTTTCCAAGTCCATGAAGGCAGCATACACTTTCTTTCTCTTCTCTAGATACTTCTCCACTAAACATCTTAGAACAAATATTTGATCTACACACCCTTTTCCCTTCCTAAATCCCCCTTGTTCTTCTCCAACTAACTCCTCTGTCATATGCCAAACCCTATCAATGAGTATTCTACCATATATTTTACCAGTCACACTAAGAAGGCAAATACCCCTATGGTTACCACATACTTCTCTATTCCCTTTTCCTTTGTATAAAGGAACAGTTATACCTGATTTCCAGTCCTTTGGAACCCTTCCCTCCTCCCATGCCAATCTACACAACTTCCATATCCACTCCACAACAATCTCACCCCCATACCTCAGCATTTCACCACACACTCCATCAATTCCTGGGGCCTTTCCCAACTTCATCTTCTTCATTGCTTCCACTACTTCCACCCTACTGATCTCTTCCTCCCTCCTCTCATCTCTTCTTCTCCCAGCCATTCCCCAACCACTTATACTCGCACTGCTCTCACTGTCTACATTCAACAAATCCTCAAAGTGCTCCTTCCATCTCCTCAATTTCTCTCTCTTCTCCACCAACAATCTATTATTCCTATCTTTCACTCCCCTACTATTTCCCCTTTCACACTGCCTTACTTTCTTTACCTCCTTCCAAAACAATTTCTTACTCTCCCTCCATTTCACACTCAGATTCCTCCCAAACACTTCATCCACTTTCTTCTTACTCTCCTTCACCAGTCTCTTCACCTCCCTTCTCCTGCTCACATATACCTCTCTCTTCTCTCTCTCATCTTCTCCCCTACCTTTACTCGCTAAACATTCACTATATGCCTTCTTTCATTCCACAGCTCGTTTCACCTCATCATTCCACCATGCTGTCCCTTGCACACCCTTGCATCTCCTCCTCACTCCACAAACCACCTCACACGCTGCACCTATCTCTTCCGTGAATATCTTACATACATCTTCCACCCCATCCATCTGCTCTAGCTCATACCTTCCCAATCTTTCTTCCACTATGCTCTTATACTCAGCCATTTTCTCACTATCTTGCAAATTTTCCACTCTTCTCACAGGAGTTGTTTCCTCCTGTCTTCCCCTTTGTCTCCTCAACCATTTTCTTTGCAGCTCTACCTTGGCCATCACTAAGTGATGGTCCGAGACTCCATTCCCCTACCCTCTCCACACTCTTGCATCCAACACTTGTCTTCTCATTCGCTCATCCACACACACGAAGTCTATCAATGCCTTTCATTCAACAAGTTCACCATCCATCCTCCTCATTACTCTCCATGTATACCGGTGGATCATCTTATGCCGAAAGTAGGTGTTGGCTATTGCCAACCCCTTACCAGCACAGATGTCCACCAAAGCACTACTATTCCCATCTACTTCAGCTAGCACACCCCACTGACCAACCACTTGTACATTCCCAACTTTGCCATTCATGTCTCCAATCAAAAGCATATATGGCTTACCATATTTACCAGGGCACTGTGAAGGCACTTTCTTTTGCTTCTGTACTTCCTATTCTTGTTTTTGTGTCACACACCCAACCCACTATAATATGAGAAAGTACATGATGCTGATGTTAGATGCCACAAATTCATACCCTAAGTTCACAAAGCCCACTTAATATAAAGTTGAGTAAAAAAATAATATCTCCATATCTGAAAATGTTTAATACAATATAAATTAATAATAAAGACAACATTCCTATAGCTAACAATGCCAAATACAGTTTCTTAAATTCAAGCTGAAACATATTTGTCTTTATGTACTGAGACGAATAAGGAATACTGTGTTCCACTGTAAGATGCAGAATAATCACAAACTCAGTTTACATTTGTAAGACACATTACTAAAATAGATACCAATATAATAAGGAGTGCCACATTTTGTGCATCTGGAAATAATTACAAAACCTGAAATGACAGTGACACCTCCACTGTAATATCTGCAGAACCATGAACCTTCTTGTTGCTGAAGTAACTCTAGTACAATATTTTATTCCAACTAAAACAGGACAATTTTATTTTGCTGAAAAATAAACCATAAGAATCTGAGAGAGTTAATATCGCAACCACTTACCCTCTCATGGTTGGGACAATTATAATATTCATTTTCAGATTACGGTATACAAAAATATTTCATTCAGCTAAGACTATGTCAAAAAAGCTGAGAGAGTTATAAGTTCCATCCAGGCACTCAATACATTTATAAAGAAGATCATGGGCAGGTAATGTTTTAAACACACACACACACACACACACACACACACACACACACACACACACACACAACTTAAATAACATAAAAAAGGCAGAGTAAAACAAGTACATAAAACAGCAACCAAGAAGTGTGATAAGGAGGTAGACAGAGAGCAAGATGGCATGATGTAAACCTGTCAGGATTTGAATGTGCAGATTAACCTTTTGATTCCCATCATATATTCTAGCATATTCTTGCAATCTCCTGATGATCTGAGTCTGCTTACAGGTGGTTTTTCAAGGATTAGATGCATCTTTCATAAACCCCCTTCAATACATGAAATCTTTCCTAATCTGAATACTGTAATACCATACAGAGGTAGCAAGAAGAAATTAAATTACTGTACTGGTAATATGTCACTACAATTAACAGGTAAACAGCAGGGGCATACCTAGAGATTTGGGGGCCCGGGGGGCTAGGTTTATTGCGGGGCCCCCCTCCTGGAGGGGGGGCCCCGCAAAGAACCTAGCCCCCCAAATGCTCAAAACTTATGTAATATCTCAGCCAGGATTGTCGGGATGATAAATATATATATTTTTAAATATTAATTAAAACTCTTATAAATTTTTAATGCTTTTGGGTGCCCCCGTCAATTGGGGGTCCAGGGGGCAGTTTCAAACAGCCCTCCCGCCCCCCCTCAGGTACGCCACTGGTAAACAGTCAACGAATCTTGTAATTTATATTGTATATTTTATAAAGGCCCCATCATGCTTCCATACATCAGTCATCTGCAAAGTTTCAAGCTTGTTGTTTCCTGAATAACAAACTGATAACTGAGTAGTGATCATGTTAGCAGTATTTGCTACTGTACTATGAAGTAGGTGATGTTGGCTGCAACGTTTACTGTATAGTTTTCCATAACAGAGGCCTCAAAACCAGATCTATGACCTGAATGTTTCTAAAATAACCCTTATTTTTAAATAATTTTATTTCCAAATTGACAGCTTGCCTTACAAGTACATCATGTTGACAGTACTGTTATTAAATATCATCCTATATTTTTTGCTTAATGAAGGGTAATGCAGTAGTCAACCCTTCAAAAACTGATTACATTTACATGGTACAACACACACACATACACACACACACACACACACACACACACACACACACAGAAAAGCCTCTCAATTTTTTTATGGGACCAATTGAGTTAAATTAGTGTTCCCTTTTCAAAAATAAAGCCTTCTCTATTTTCAGAATTCTCCAGAAGGGCTTTGCTTTCTCTTCAAGGGATCGCATTAATTCTCTTTCAAAACTGCTTCCTCAAAGGAAAAGCAAACTGAATGAACTCTGAGCTTTCTCATGCACCACCCAGCTATTGCCTCTGTATTTAAGTTTAATCGGCCTTTGTGCAACTCATGTGTGCAGTGAATCATGACATACAGAATCTAGATGGGGCTGAGTTAAAGAATTTTCACCTTATTGATTTCCACTTTTGCATCAACTTTTTTTCAGTCCTGTTTCACCTATAAAGCTCCATCAGTCTCAACAAGGCCATTACAAAAGACATAGTTTTTATAAATTCTCTACCTGCATGCATCCCCATTAGCTTACAGCAGTCAAGCAGCACCTGTTTAACCATACATACTTTCTCTAAGTTGCACATACATGAGTTAATTGGTATGGTCATTCATTCTTTCATACAACAAGTCAGTTCTGGATCTCATTCTGTTCTTCTCTCTGCCTGGAACTACCAGTCTTTCAAACACAAAGATTCTACAGTAGGTCTCTTGTGCTGAAATTATCCTAATTTCACATTTCTCTTGTCCAACTCTTTGGAAGTAACAACCTTTGCAGTTATATAGCCTTTAGTTTCTTCTCATCTGCATTAAAAAAAAAAAAAAAAAGTAAATAAGCTAATCTTGTTTCATAGTCATAGTTTCACTACAATAAGTCAGATTAACATTTATCTCTGTAAACACTATGCCATTCATTTACAAATACTGTAATGACTGAAGAACTTAGTATGATACACTGATGCAGCAGTCATGTGTTAACTGGTGCTTTAAATCCATCAGCAGCATATTTATGGAGTTCTCATTGCCTCAAGGCTTTTTTCCTTTTTCTGTACTGTATATACTTTATTGTCATATGGTCATTCAAATTAAATACTTCTTACTACTACTTCTGACACCTGAAACAGCCAAGATATATGTAGATTTTCAACAGAAAATTAAATAATTACCAACGGGTTTTCCCACTGGTACTATTAAGATTGTTCCTTGAATTCTTAGTACAGTATACTATAATATTTGAAGTTATTACACTATGCTGAACATTCTGTACCAAAGTTTTCAGAAGTCAGTTTTCCTAGTTTGGTTACATTGGTCAGTATAACCCTGAAATTAATCAAGTACTGTACATTTTTCATCAACAGGCATTTGTATACCCACCGAATGTAATACGGTATGCATGTATGTTTCAAGACAGTAACATCCAGTCCCAAATATCCCCTTGCAAGGTGTAAGAGTTTGAGGCCAGGCTACCACAGTCATTTTTAAGGATAGGTAGAAAAAGAGGTCTGGATTATGATGATGATGATGATGATGATTATGATAATGATGATAATGATGATGACAGTTACTGGTCTATGCCCTTTGTAGCATTCCTCAATAACTGAATGGCCTCCAGCTGCCTCGGAGGAATTCAAATTGATGTGCATGCCTCCTCACCGGCACCAAAGATTATGAGACTACCAAGCATGGGAGTTGCATGATTTTACAAATTAAAAACAAGTTAAAAAGTTCACATCACTACATGTATTGTTACTGTATTTGGATATCCAACCTATATACAGTACAATAATTAATTTAATCCACAAAATTTGTTGCATCACAGAAAGTTTTCTTAAAAAACAAGTTTATCCCAACCATGAATCATCATCAACCTCTCTAGTTCATCTGTTCTTGTATCCATTGCCTGAAGTAGCTGACACGAGTGTAGACTCCAGGCAGGGCTGCATCTGTACATGACCCTGACCCAAACGACACAATGCCCACTAACCAATACGTCCCAGACCCGGCAGACTTCTCAATCACACTTGGCCCTCCACTGTCTCCCTGTTGTAATTGTACTTATTAGTCATGGATGTGTAATTCTGCAGAAATCACCACACTGAAAGTAATTCAATGTTAAACAGTATTATATGAAGCAGTACTTTACTGTACAGTACAGGAAGGATGTCAGGGACACTTTCAAGTGGTGGCACCAATACGAACAGGCAGTGAAGCTGCCTGATTATACAAACATCCTTTAATCCCCTCCCTATCCCCTAAAAAAAGGATGGTAAACTACAAGGCTTGATAACTTGGCCTGAAGTCCACCAGGTTAATGGTCAGAAGAACCTGGAGCTACAAAAACAACAACAACAACAACAACTACTACTACTACTGCAACTATTACTACAACTATTACTACTGTAATACAGTACTGCTACTACTACAACTACTACTACAACTATTTCTGTTGTGCTACAGTACTACTACTACTACTGTTACTATTGTACTACAGTACTATTACTACTACAATTGTACTACTGCTACTACTACTATTACTACTGTGCTACAGTACTACTACTACCATTACTACTACTATTGTACTATTATTACTACTCCTGATGCTGCTGGTGCTGCTGCTATAGCAAATCACAGTATAGCAATAATAAGTTTGCATACCCCCTATACTGTACTTCATTGTACCATAAGAAACTCACATGAAGCCTTACAACGTAGCTGATATATCTGGTTATCAGGTAACAGTTACACTAAAGCTTGTGAATTCATTTAAGCGCATCTGTGCCACATGGTCAGATTAAAGAATGTAAAGACACCTAATTACCAGCATAATGACAATAGCCAATCCCATATTAGCAATCACTCAATGAAATACAATAATGCCATATTTCCTCTCAAGGATGCCCTATACAGGGGTTGATCATGGTATACATGACGTTTTCTACGTACTGGAAGCTCAGTCATATGCTAGAACCAGCTACTTACTTCCCAACAGTTTCTAGAGACTGTTGGGGTAAAGGAATGTCACGTGTGTAATACTTATTATCACTCATAAGCGGGAAACTCAGCCACAGGCTACAGCACTATATTCCAAACTGATACTGTACTGTTACATTATGATATGTCTTATCATCATCATCATCATCATCCTGACCTTTTTTTCTCACCTATAGATGGGTTGAGGATGATATAATATAGCAAATAAGACATCTTACAACATTATGATTATTTTTTTATATGATGATGATGATGATGATGTAGTAAGACTTGTAATGGTGTGAGTCTCGGTTTAAAATCTCATGTTGTAGCCTATGGCAAAGTTTCCTGTCTAACGGTGATAATTGCAAGGCTAGTTATCAAGCTTGGAACCACATCACACACATATGATAACATCTCATATGGTTGATTACTGACAATAATGTACTATATGATAAAAACAGTATCTTTGGTAGTTTATAGGTATTAATTTTGAAATTACAAAAATTGCTACTGCCTATACATGACTCCAGTCAGGATTCAAAGATTACCAAACAGTACTTACATTACATGAATCTCCACCAGCTGAGTCCATGCACATCATGGAGCGGACAATGAAGCCTTTTGCTGCTCCTTTGGCATTCCACTTTTCATCACAAATACTGTTGGTGATGATCTCTGCGGTAACATGGTGGAGTTGAGTCTGTAACTCCCCTTTCTCATTCCTTCCCCATCCAGACACCGTTGCTAATTCTCCATCCAAGGCTATATCTATTAAGAAAGGATAGAAAGTTAAGTGAGGATGTGTTTTTACGAGGGACACATACCAATCATTTATATATATATATATATATATATACCGGTACGTACAGTAAACTCTCAATTATCCAGTGTAATTCAGCCAAGCCCTACACAGGATATTGCAAAATCCCAGATACTGAATCTGGCTCAATATCTGGCACTGAGCTGGATATTGCATTATTATCCATCTCAACTTCTATCCTAAAACTTTCCCATGAGAAAAAGATGAAAATTAAGCATAAAATACAATGAAGTAATGATAAAATACAGTAATACAGTGCTGGGTGGCTACCATTTACAAGGTGGTTGATACACCTCGATACCGCCCATTGCATAGAACTGCCGGTTACGTCCCGTTTCAGCGCCAGATATTGCAACAACGGATAATTGAGAGTTTAGTGAATAAACTATACAGTATATATACAGTAATATACATATACAATATATACGAGGCGTCAAGTGCAATAAGGGTGACCGTGCGTTTTAACAGTTTTGAGAAAAATGCATTATAAAGAAATGGAACTAAAATGTCTGTATCTCGGCTCAATATTGACCAATTTCATTGTTTTGGGGCTTGATAGAATGTTTGGAGCAAGAGGAACTCGATAATCTATAAAGAAATTGCCTAACATGAAAAATAAATTTGCAAGCTGAATGTTTATTAGGATAATAGGTAGATGCACAGGTAGACAGGTAAACAGAGTTTGAGAGAGTGTTGAATGGTAGGTAAGTACAGCAGAATAATATTTTATAGGCCTGATTTGCCTACCAGCCACAGGTTGCATGGTGAATAAACTGGTAGGCCGGGCCAGAGGTTCTTTTCTCCTTCAAAATCACCCTTTTCCACTTCTCTGGTGTCACTGATGCTTCATACTAGGTCCTGCCACATCAGGGTCTCTTTTGAAAGAATTGCCACTCATGGTTTTTTCTTGAAGAGGACAGGAAACAAATTTAATCACAGAAAAAACACAAACTCCGGTAGGCCTGGCCAGAGTTTCTTTTCTCCTTCGAAATCAGCCTTTTTCATTTCTCTTGGTGTTGCTGATGCTTCCTACTAAGTCCTGCCACGTCAAGGTCTCTTTCAAAAGAAGTGCCCTTCATGGTTTTTTCTCGAAGAGGACAGGGAACAAGATTAATCACAGAAAAAACACTGCCTTGAGTGTCGTGGAGAGAAGTGTGAACAGACTGTCACCTGGTGGGAAGAAGCATTGCTGCCGATGCATGCTCCCATTGGCTGGCTGGATGATATCAGCATGTAGCGACCACCCCATTGGCTTGTCTGGTCGCCCTTACTGCCCCCACCAGATGAGGTATACCTTCACCCACACATGCCTCAAAACACAGGATTTCAGCCCATGAGTACACCTGGACTAAGGCTGCTTTTTCCTTGTTTCTGTTGACTACAAGCTAGAGCATACAGCTGGCTCCCCTGGTCCAGTGAAAACCAGAAATTGCAAAAATGGTCAGCTCTCCCTTATTGCACTAGACACTTCATATATCTATCTATCTATATAGATAGATAGATAGATGGACAGATAGATTATCTGATTGACTGATATAGATAGACAGATATAGATATATATATAGACAGATAGATAAATAGATGGATAGATACACAGATAGATACATAGATAGATAGATAGATAAGGATACTGTACAATGACCTTTAACATTTTTTCACATCTCATTCATCTACTTCATTTCCTTTCATCTTGGTCTCACACAGTACCATCACATCATAACTACATTACCTTAAAAACATTCATACCTTGCACATTACACTGAGCTACATAAGTCTGGCCCATGAACAGTCACAGGACCCAGATCTAAGGCACTGTGGACGTCTGGCTGGGAAGAAATAAAAGATGAATTCCTTTTTCATATGCAGGGATTATGGGGGGATATTTTTTTCTTTCCTACCCAGAGGACTGCTCATGTGCTTACTACCCTGTATAATAATTGACTTTCTGGAGAGCATGAAATAAACTGGCTGTCATTCAGTGTACAGTCACCTGCATGAAGCACCTCACTGAGCAAGCGTATAGTGGGCACCCCAGCCTACTACAGAAGATGATAAAGAGGAACCCACCTTCATTTGGTATACAAGCTGGAAGCATGTCATCCTGGAAAATGATGTCCTGTGAGGTTCTGATGACAGCAACATCATTTTGCAAAGTTGTTTTGGAATACCTTGGATGGACAGAGATACGTTCAGCTGTCATGTCTACATTTGGTCCATCAGTGGTGGTTGTGAGGTCCCAGTCTCCAAGGCTCAGCTTTATAGAGTGAGGTGAGTTCGTGTACCTATCAAAAAAAGTTGCATGAGCTCTTGTATGTGATCAAGGGTATCAAGGGAACTTCCTTGATAATATTTAGTCATAAGTCATTCCTCCCTATTTCTGGGGCTTGGAAACACAAAGCCTCATGAATCACAAATTTTCACAGTAATTAAAACCTCTCTATAAGGGCCTGTAAAGCCATAATTGAACTACCATATTTGACCACCTAAAAACCTTCTGTAGTGCCCCTAAATGACACCAGACACAAGGTTCTACTTGTCTAAAGTCTATCTGATGATTTAGAAATGCAGGTTATTAAATAATCCCAAAATACACCTTACATTAGTGTACAGGGTTTTTAAAATGGTTTATTAACCGACAAATAACTGATGCTGGTAATTGCAAACCCATGAATAGGGTGGGGCAACTGTGCCTTGCACAGTAACAACCCAGTGTATAATCATCTGGTATGCAATGGATTGCTGCAATAATGAATGAAAATTTACACCCAGTTTTGGGTTAACAGTTGTGAAAATTGCTTGTAACATATGATTTTTGCGATGGCCACATATGATGATCCTGCACGGACGTTCTGTCACCCGCACAAGCTGACAGTCATTCATTTGAGCCAAGATGGCCACCCTATGTTTACATTAGCAGAACCCTCTTCTGATGCCTCTGTGCATGCATCCTCCTTCCCGCCACCCCTTTGAAGTCCCTGTGTCACTCATCCACTTGCTCACATGTCCCACTGCTTTGATCTACTCCCTTGCATGCATGAGACAGTTATGTTACATAACTGTCTCATGCATGCAAGGCCATCAAAATACCACTGCTATTGCAAAATAACAGTGCAAGTGCACAATAAATAGTGCAGTGTGTGATATTATGTAGTGGAGAGATAACTTTTTGTGTGAAATATTGAAACTTGTGACTTGGAAAACACATCAGGTAAGGGTGCTAACCCCAGTGGAAAGTGTGGTGCTACTGAGGGTGCTGAGGGTAAACCTAAATGGGAAAGGTATGGCCTTTCCCGTGATGTTAAATTGGACATTGTTAAGCACCATAAGGACAAACATGGGGTGAACAAGATTGCAAAAGCCCTTGAGCTAATCCAGTTCATGGTCTTTGCTGTAATAAACAAAAAATCCGAGGCTGTATTAGCTGCAGCACAGAACATGCCTGCTGCCTCATTGCATTGCTCTCCACCTGCCACACTCTCCCATGGCCTCACTGCTTTGGTCTCCCCATTGTTCATCACCTCCTCCTGACAACCTGGAGTGATTGCCTTGACCCATCAGCTGTCCACCAGGCTCTGGAGGGACCTTTGGTGACTACTCAGACCAGCCTAAGACATATTTTGGATGGGTGGCAAAAATGCTTTTTGAGAGTTTAGGTTACATGGCCCTTGACCCCCAACATATACTCAGTGAACCCATGTTATCTCAATATCAATTTACGATCAATCGGTATGCAATTGGTTCTTATTTAATGTAACCCAATCATGAATCAGGCTATTACTGTACAGGTACTCTTAATTAAATGCAGTACTGAAAACTCTTTCATTGTTAAGCTGCTGAAGATTATAACCCTATTCATTTTAAAACTGCTCATAGTTCACTATAAGCTGTTGTGAAATAAGAAAGGCATGTACATGATATTGTACTTACATCCCCTGAAACATGAACAGGAACACTGTACCTCAGCTAAAGATGTTTCATTAAATGCACTCAGCCTTGAGACGTTACCAATTATTTACTGTGGCAAACACCTGATGATTTTATTCAGTTTAGGAAAGATACTCCTAGACTGAAGAGGTTAGTAACATTAAAAAAAAAAAAAAAAAAGTCATTTAGCCATGAAACATCTATCATATTCTGGTTCATGCCAAATGATTTTATCCAACCTGGGAAAAACTACCTCAGCTGAAGTGATTTATGAAACCAGGGTTTTACCTATGCACTTCAAAAGAGGTTAATTGGTAGTGCCTATACACATCAAAACTGAATACAGTATCTGTAAACACAACATTCCATCAGCAGCACTGTGGCAAGGTTCATTGCTCTATGAACACTCAGCTGCCATTTCCGTTACAATACGCCCTCCACTGATAAACACAACAAAGTCATACATCTTTGACCAGGTTTGTATATATCATACCAAAACAGTTACTTCAACTACTGGTAACGACTGTGGCGTCTGGCAATAGATAGATAGATAGATAGACTCATAAAATGAAATTCTCTACTTGAACAGATTTAGGGCATCAAACTGAACAGCTGAATGGGAAATTTATTTGCAATATTACGTGGTCTAGTACAGTACTGTTTCTAATCTAATGACTATATTATTCCCAATGTATTTATAATCCCTCAACTCCATATAATTACTGTATTACTTTTCTCTCCCATCCTTCTGTTCATACCACTTTCCTTATTTTGTAATTATTAATTTTCCCAATTAGCTATTCTTCATCCCTAAGTTTGTGTATTTCTCTTACAAACAAAATCTAATTTACCCCTTCATTTCACTTACATCCCTAGTCTTTCAGCCTCTTCTCTTCCATTCTCATCACAAAGCTCCTCATTCATCCATTCACCCCTTCCCTTGAATTTGTTTACTGTTCTAATCATCCTTCCTGGTGGTGATGAGGAGCATATATATGGTGGTGCTGCATAACCTGGGTGCAGCAAAGCAGCTGCAGCATCCACCTAGGAGCCAAACTTCCTCAAATTTCCCTGCACCTCACCATTAAGAAGTGTTCCTGCTTCAACCACGGTAAGGTGTTGTCTACTACAAGAGAGCACTGGTTCCTTACATGGTGTATGTACTGTGCTGTACCAGTAGGACAGCTCCACAGAAGCAGTTGCTTACCTGTGGAGATGAGTCTGTTTGGCCAGACAGACTGGGGTTAAACAACAACAACAATCTTCCTTCCTTTCTTTCCTACTACTGTACAGTACTCTCCCACAGTGAATATACTCAGAGTATATGAATTGACTAGTGAAAAAGCAGGGGGTAATCAGGTCCACAAAACCATAATGAATTGAGTTGAACCCTAAGTGAACAAAATTGGGGGGAAAAGTAGGCCACAACCGCCAGCTTCCATAATGAACAACCCCACCCCCCCTTACTAAATACTGCACAAGAGGCCAGATCTGACCAACCTGTTGAGCAGAATCCAATGGAGGATGAAGATTTGCCTATGTCGATGCTCAGTAATATTCTAGTGGCTGTGGATATTCTGAGAGAAGAGGTCAAGACAAATGAAATCAGCTACCTTAGGACACAGGAATAGTTCAGAGGGTTAGAAACCACTTTTCGTTATTACACTGAAAGGCACAATACAGAAGTCAACAGAAGAAAACAAACACTCATCATACGCAACTACCCAACTCATGAAAGACAGGAGCCAGTTGCCTCTACATCGCCTGATACACTTCCTGGGGAAGACGATGATGATGTGATGTCAGTGGTGTCATCTTTGGACTTTAAAGGTTTTATGGGAGAGATGAGTGAGGTAGAGGCACATGGGGAAGTGGTTCAGTCAAGTTATGAGGGCAAGACTGCTGATGGGAAAGAGGGAGTAGAAGGTGATGTGGCGGGGACATCCTAAGTGTATCTCCCTGCCTTGGAACCACCTGTATCAAGCCAATCAGGACTGCCATCTGCTCCATTTAAGGTAAATAACCATGTGTTTGTTATATTTTATATACTGTATTGTATCTGTACATGTTTGAAATGTGCCCTTTAGTACATCTCTCTGGCTCAGAAAGTGGACTCTGAGAGAGCAGTGCTGCCCATATGCTATTTTTCCCATGAGATATGTTGTTCACAGTGAACGAATTTACAGTAAACAAGCTCATCTGACACCTGTAAACTCGTTCACTGTGGAAGGGTACTGTACTTTCCCCTATTTCTGCACTTACAGTATTTTTTTCTCATATCCTACTCCATAGTCCCATCCTGCACTTCCCTTTCCTTTCCTTTCCTATATTACTACCTTCCTTCCTTCAGTTTCCCATCTCTCCTCTTATCCACTTACACATCCTCCTCCTTCCTACCATATTCTCAAGTTGTGCCACTCCTCTGCCTCTCAACCCTCATCCTCTTCCTCTCCATTAATCTTACTTTCCACTACCTTCCCCCTCTTTTTATTCACAATTCATTCCCTACACTGTCATTTATTTCTATACTTGGTAGGGAAAAGGAAGCAGTGAGAGAGTAGGGGGAAAAGGACTGAATTGGAAAGGAAGTGAAAAAGGATAAGCCTAAAAAGAAGTGAGGAGATAGACAGCTAAAATGGGAAAACAGGAATGGATGGAAAAGGTGTGGAAAATACAGAATAAAATAAAGAGATTGATTTTGAAAGGATGTAGAGGTACATGTGTAGGAAAAGAAAAACTAACTGGGAAACACAAGAAAAATTTCAATAATAACTTTCAGGTGCTCACGATTTAACGCAGTGGGCTGCAGTGAGGATGTGTCGTCTGCTGATGATGGAGCCCCCACAGTGGAAACGGCCATTGACAGTCATGGCCACCTGCCATGGGAACTCTTTGAGCCCACTCATCTTGCCAAATGTTATCCGATTTGAGATGAAGCTGCGTTCACCAGCATCTGTTTGACATGAGATTCTTTAAGATATTGTACAGTAATATCCTTATACAGTATTTTGCACAAAATTAGGTTGGTTGGCTAAGAAAATATAACAATTAGATTACTGGAAACATTTTACAACACAAAGCAATATTCTACTGACCACACACTGTTACTGTGTTTGGATGATGCCCTGTACTTTTGTATTAAATGTAAGCATATGCACATTATTTAAAAATGCAAACACATTCAGTTCATGTGATATGATACTATGGGAACTGGATATTAGGGTGTTGGAGCAAAAGGGTCTTTACAATACGTCAAGGTGTGACAGGTGTGGTTTAAGTTTCACTTAAGCTGCATTTCTTTCATCAATCTGCACTTCTCTCATCAATGATTAGTTCATCTATTGTGCAGTCAGTCATGACTTTTTTTACATCAAACTCTATGAAAGGGCTTAAGATAAGGCAGGGATAAAGGAATTCCATTATAAAACAATCCATCAAAGGTTAAGGCCACACAGCAAGGTCAAATGACTAACTCTATTACTCACACAGTTTTCATATGATTTGGACCAAATTTGGTGTAAGGACTGAGGGTCAACCACAGATGAACAGATTCAATTTTGAAAACATGAAGATAAATATCAAGGTTGCAAGGCAAGATCAATTCAATTTTGATCTAATTTGGACAAGACCTAATGTAAATGTTGAGAGTCAGGCAAAAATGAAGTAATTTGATTTTGAGAACAACTGATCGAAGGTCAAGGTCCCAGGACAGTCAAATATTCGGTCCTCAGATCAAGTGTTCGGAATGGATGTTGCACTCAACAAGTGTTCCTTCTTGCTTATTATGAATTTATCATCCATTACGTTTCTCAATGATAATGAGGATTACAATGATCATAGTGATGACACTTGAACTTACAGTGGGCAAAGAGTGTATCATTAAGTGGTGGAACAGCCCACTCCTTAGTGGACACTGCTGGTCTGCTGCTGATCTGATTTCCCACAAGTGGTCGTGCCACAATGGGTCTGGTCACTACTGGGCCTCTGATGGGTTGAAGATCAGCCATGCTGCTAACAACTGACCCTGGCACTGTCTCCTGTCTCTCCCTCTGCTCTTCTCTGCGCCTCTTGTTGATGGATCCTCGTCTTCTCTTTGGACGGAATCGTCTACGAGTGGTTACACCTGGCACTGGTTCGTCACTAATATACTCATAGTCTGGGATGGGACCTTGTGGACGCACCCTGCGGGCCTGTCTCTGAGGGACACAAGTTATCAGGCAAAGGGGAAAAAAAAAATTGACATTTCCTCTCTTCTCTAAACTAGTTATTACAGGATGGCAAGTCAACCATTTAGTTTACACTGGCCACATAATACTGTACTGTACTTCCTACCATTGCAATGCTGTCAAGCCTGGGTCCTTGATCAAAGGGTTGACCTCTTATTCCACATCTTTCAGTGCTGACTGGTGGTGCTGGTGGCTGTACAAACCCTGGACCAATAAGCACTGCGATTACTAACCCATTATGTGATCTCATTAGAAAACAAGCACAATGAAATTTTTAGTAACTATAGAAATACAATAGCATTTTTCATATTCATACCCTTGATCTGCATAATAACTTCATACTAACAAGGCAGTAAAGGAATCTATAATTTCTAACCACCTACTGCACTCGGTTGTCTCACATGTTCTGTTTAAGTCGAAAAACTGTCAACAACATTCACAACAAAAACCAAGTCTAGAGACAACAGTCTATAAGAAACAAACCTGAGCCTGATATATCATATGAGAATTAAAAATTGAATACAGCAGTATCAGAAGTTAATGGACATCTTTTTACCATGACTCACCTCCAATTCCTCCTCCACTTCCAGTTCCTCCAATGCCTACAGTATCTCCACCAGTCCCTCCACTGCCTCCAGTTCCTCCTGTTCCTGTTCCAGTTCCTCCACTACCACCACCAGTTCCTCCAATGCCTCCAGTCCCTCCACCAGCTCCTCCAGTGCCTTCACTACCACCACCAGTTCCTCCGATACCTCCACCAGTTCCTCCTGTGTCACCACTTCCTCCACCAGTTCCTCCACTGCCTCCAGTCCCTCCACTGCCTTCACCAGCACCTCCACTGCCCCCAGTTTCTCCTGCTCCGACTCCAGTTCCTCCGCTGCCTCCACTGATCCCTCCACTTCCTCCAGACCCACCACTGCCCTGGCTATCTCCTTCAGCTGTCACCAAGCCATCAGTGTTTTCACCAGTAAAGTCTCGACACAGCACCTGCTTCACTTTCATCTTCCAGTTCAAACTGCGGGACCGACTAGAGTTGACGTGCAACATCACAGAGTCAACATGGCTGATGTCATATGTATCTGTTAAGGGAAAATGCATCATATAAACAATGCTTTTCAATAATGTGTGTGTGTGAGTTTTATATATATATATATATATATATATATATATATATATATATATATATATACATCAACATCATCATCATCATGAGCCATCTGAGTATCCACGGCAGGTCAGGCCTATCTCGACCGAAGTAGGGACGATAAAGCCAATGTATCTCTACCAAGTGGCTTAGGCTGTCTAGTAGAGATTGTATGTAGGGTGAGAAGTGCTTGTAAGTGTGATTGTAGTGTTGTAGTGGCTTTGGATGTGTGTGTAGTCTGTGAACCAAGTGTAATCGGCCTGCGCAAGCTGACTGGGTGCAAATTTACTTTACAGTACGTGACACTGGTTCAACCATAGCACCCCTTGTGTCCGCCAATGGATATATATATATATATATATATATTCAGTCTTTCTTTCCTCTTCCTTCTGCCTGTAGGTGACTCTACACCGTGTGACAAGCCAAATGGTTTCCTGTACACCAGGAAGACATTTATTATGCTGGGTGGTAACCATATAACCAAATTTTGGCACCTAGTGGCTTTTTGGGTAATTACGGCGCTCATCGGATTAAGCTGGTGAAGGTTTATATGTAAGGGGTGGTTGGGGTTTACTGCTCATATAATGCCACTCAGGGATGAGTGAGGCTGGTCACTCATATCTTAAATGTCAGGACCTACTTGCCTAGCCCCAGGCTCCTATGCTCCTTATGGGGCAACGTAAGATTGGATGATGACTCAATTAATCTATATATATATATATATATATATATATATATATATATATATATATTATAGAAGGTGCTACCCAAAATTTCCAGTAATTTGAACAGAGGGAGCCAACCATTTGCAGTTTTGCCTTTTGCCACCAGGAGGAGTCAGCAACACCCCTTGTGTGTCACTGTGGACCCGACCATGTCTGCGAGCAGACGTGTTGTTGAGATACGGTTACTATTGTAAAGAGGTGTGTAGGTGGTTTGGCGGGTTTGCAATGGCACAGCAATGTCAAGTCGATGTTGATTATTTTCTTTGATATCCAAGGGATTGTTCACAAGGAATTCGTCCCACCCGGTCAATCTGTCAACGGAAAGTTTTACTGTGAAGTTTTGCAGTGTCTGAGGGGGAACATCCGCCGCAAACGTCCAGAACATTGGAAGAACAAGGTCTGGGTCCTGTATCATGACAATGCCCCCACCCACACATCAATTGCTTTCCAGCAGTTCCTGGCTTCCACTAACAAGGTAGTCACTCCCCACCCACCCTTATCGCCTGACCTTGCCCCCTGCAACATTTTCCTGTTTCCTAAGCTGAAATTATGACTGAAAGGGAGTCAATTTGACTCGACTGAGAAGATCCAGACAGAATTACAGGAGGTGCTCAAGACCATCACGCCTGAAGCCTTCCAGGCATGCATGAACTCGTGGAAAAATCGCTGGGACCGCTGTATACATGCCCAAGAGGACTACTTCGAAGGTAACGGTGAAAACTAGGAGGTAAGGTAACTTATTTTCCTACAATATTCAAATTACTGGACATATATATATATATATATATATATATATATATATATATATTATTTTATATTATATTATATATATATATTATATTATATATATATATATATATATATATATATATATATATTGCCAGACGCCTTAATCCCATACAGGATGGCCACAAACAAATCGCCTCCACGTCGCCCATTCCCCCGCCATTTCACTGCCCCCTCTCTCATATACCTCTCCACTCCATCCCTCCATCTCATCCTTGGCCTCCCCCTCCCTCTCTCCCCCTCCACCTCACTTACATACACTCTCTCGTCAGTCTCTCACTCTCCATCCTCTCCACATGGCCAGACCACCTCAGTGTGTTTCTCCTAATGCTTCTTATCACATCTACATCCACACCACAACGCTCCTTCACATCCTCATTTGTCAGTCTGTCTCTCCATGTGACTCCTCAGGCTCCTCTCAAAAAACTCATTTCTACTGCTCTCACTCTTGACGTGTCCCTCCAACAACGTCCAAGCTTCACTTCCAACCGTGTATCACAATACTGTCATGTTGTAACTTTTTCATTTCCATGCTCACTTCCCTGTTTCTTATCACTACTTTCAAGGAACAAGCAACCTTTCTTCCTTGTTGTGCCCTTTTAAGCACTTCACCCTCCAAACTTCCATTCTTACTCATCACACTACCCAAGTACTTAAATGTACTCACATTTTCCATTTCCTCATTATCCAACCTCACTGTACATTCACTGACTTCACTTCTCTCGAAGACCATAACTTTACTCTTATCCACATTCACCTTTAGATTCCGTTTCTTCACACTCTCCCAAACTCATCCACCAAGCCTTGCAGCTTCCCATCGTTTTCACTTAACGACACAGTATCATCTGCAAACAACAGTAAAGAGAGTTTCCAAACACTGCCCTTTCTCATTAGGGACACTCTAACATCCACTGCCCTACCTCGTATCTCTTTTATAACCCCATCCATGTACAGATTGAACAACAATGGAGACATGACACATCCCTATTTCAACCCAACCTTCAAATAGAAAAATTCACTCAGTTCACTATTCAAACGCACTGCAGCCTTAGCACCCTCATACATACTCTTCACAGCATTCAACAACTTCCCATCTACTCCATATATTCTTAATACTTTCCACAATCCTTGTCTATCCACCCTGTCATATGCTTTCTCCAAATCCATGAAGGCCACATACAACTTCTTTCCCTTCTCTAGAAACTTTTCCACTAAAGATCTAAGAATGAATATCTGATCTACACAACCTCTTCCTTTCCTAAAGCCTCCCCGTTCTTCTCCAACTAATTCCTCTGTTATTTCCCTAACTCTGTCAATATAACCTACCATATACTTTTCCTATTACACTAAAAAGACAAATGCCCCTACGATTACCAAACACTTCTTTTTCCCTTTTCCCTTTGTACAAGGGAATAATTATACATGACTTCCAATCCTTCGGGACTCAACCTTCCTCCCAGGCCAATCTGCACATCTTCCACATCCATTCTACTACTATCTCTCCCCCATGCTTCAGCATTACACCACACACTCCATCAATTCCTGGGGCTTTCCTCATTTTGACTTTCTTCATTGCTTCCACAACTTCCATCTTACTGATTTCTTCCTGTCTTCTCACCTCCCTCCTTCTCCCAGCCATTCCCCAGCCACTTATACTCACATTACTTTATTTCTCTATGTTCAACAATTCCTTAAAGTGTTCTCTCCATCTGCTCACTTTTTCTCCATATATATATATATATATATATATATATATATATATATATATATATATATATATATATATATATATATATATATCGTTTCGTTTTTAATGGTTCCAACATGCTTGTATGCGTCGGCCTTGGTCACCTAATGGCGGCTTTCCATGCTGTACGATCCATTGCAGCCTCCCTGTTCAGTTCCTTAACCCTGAGGTCACATTTAATGACCTCGTCCCACGTCTTCCTCGGTCTACCCCTCATAACCCCACCCTCAATATTAACACTTCTCACCTTCCTCACCCAATTATCATCCCCCATCCTCTCCACATATCCAAACCATATCAATTTACCTCTCCTCATCACAACACCAATACACTCCAGTCCCATCCTATTTCTCAACTCTTCCATCGTAAACCCAGCCCCCCCAGACCTTGCACGCAGGGACGCACTACACATCCACCTAATCATTGTCATCTCTGTACGTCTGAGCCTTCGAATATCCTCCTTTTCTGCCCAGGTCTCACTACCATACAGCATTACACTCCTAATACATGCTGCATACAAAGACCCCTCAGCACGTAGGGAGAGTCCTCTCAATGCCAGGAGAGGCAAGAGCTCCCTGAATTTCTTCCAACCACTTCTCACCCTAGCCACAGAGCTAGCTTCAGCCCCACCTTCAGCACAGAACATGTCTCCCAAATAAGAAAACTCTTCCACACACTCAAGAGATTCACCAGCAAGTTCAATTCTTTCACGCCTGACAATCTCCACCTGCTCTCCCCGACACGCCATACACATAAAATCAGCATTATCTTGCAATCTATCTCTGATACCACTACATCTCTTGTGCACCCATTTATCACAAACACCGCACAAGATGGAATTACTTCCCACGCCCTTGTGGCAAACTGCGCATGGCCACTCTCCCTCGTCTTTGACAGTACCGCCACCAACCCTAGATATCATCACTTTTTTTATCTGCATGTACCCTTAAGCCCTTGTGCTCCATACCATCTTTCCACTTCCTAAACCTCCCCTCCGCCTCCCTTTCGTTCTCTGCAATCAACACCAAATCATCAGCATACAACATCTCCCACGGGAGTCCGTTTCTAAAGTCACATGAGAGGGCTTCAAGTACCATGATAAATAACATAGGACTCAAAACTGACCCCTGATGCACACCAACATTCACGGAAAACTCATCACTCAAATCTCCATTCACTCTTACCTGCGTGCGAGCACCCACATACATAGCCATAACCACCCTAACCAGCCACTCCTCCAACCCAAGCTTTCTCATTGCCCACTTCACCACCTCTCTAGGGACTCTGTCAAAGGCCTTTTCCAAATCAACAAAAACAAAATATAGATCCCTTTTCTTCACAATATATTTTTCCTGAAGCTGTCGAACAATGAATATGGCATCAGTTGTCCCCCTACCTGGCATAAACCCAAACTGCATCTCATCAATATTCACTCTTTCTCTAATCATACCTAGTAAAACTCTCCATTACCTTCATTATCTGATCTAAAAGCTTTATACCTCTATAATTTCCTCTTTCCAGGGCATCACCCTTCCCCTTATACACATTTAGTTACATTCTTCAGCCAATCATCTGGGACAACACACTCATAAATAATCATATTTATCAGGTCAGTGACTAACCTCGCCTCTATATCTCCTTAGGCCTTCAACACATCAGCAGTTAACCCAGACACACCTGCTGCCTTCCCCACCTTCATCCTGCCTATTGCCTCACTCACAGTAGCAGCATCAATCTAAGGCCAAAAGTCAAACACTGGATCTGCTGCCTCCAAACCTTCCCTGTCCAAGTCAAACTCCTCATTCAACAACCGGCTATAATGCTCTCTCCATGCACCTTTAATATCCTCACTGTTCACCACTACCCTTCCTTCATCATTCTTCACACACTGCTCACCTATAATATCCCAATTATCACTCTTCATCTGATTTGCCACCTTAAATATCATATTTTTTCTTTCCACATGATTTAGGTTATCAAGTAAAAGTCTCTGTGACTCAGACTTCGCCCTGTATACCTCTCTTCTAGCCCTACGCTTAGCAGCCAAGTATTCCTCCTTGCTACCACCCTTCTTCCATTCCCGGAAAAGCCTTCTTTTCTCCTTAACTGCAGCTTCTGCACCCTCATCCCATCACCAAGTTACTTTATGTCTTGGTGGTCCTCTTGTCCAACCGCATGTTACATCAGTAACTCTCAAGAGATTGTTCTTGAGGGCTCTGTACTGTTCAATAACGCCTCTGTCTACAGCTCCCTGTTCAGCCACCACTCTCCTCATCTCGCTATAGAAGGCATCCCTTACTACTTGGTTTTTCAGCTTCCATATTTTCCTCCTAGGTACATAAGTCCTCTTTTTCATCACTCGTTCTTTAAGCACCATATCACAAATCAATTGTTTGTGCTGCTGCACACACTCCTCACTTCCTATAACTTTAACATCCCTCACTAACCTCCTATCAGCCCTCCTAACCAGAAAATAATCTATCTGACAGCTATTTCCCCCAGACTCATACGTAATTAACATACTCTCTCTTTTCCTAAAATATGTGTTGCACACAATCATGTCCGTTGCCTCCCCAAACCCGAGTATCCATTCCCCTTCTGTATTCCTTATACCATACGCACATCCCCCATGTACTCCTTCATAACCTTGTGCTGCTTCACCTACATGACCATTTAAGTCCCCTCCCAAAACCACTATCTCATCATCTCGCATACCACCTACTACACGTATTAAATCATCCCAAAATCTATCTTTCTCTGCTTCATCCAGTCCTGCCTGTGGATCATATACCGATATAACTGCAGCTATCTTTCTACCGAATAGAATTTTCACAACCAATATCCTATCTCTTACTCTCATAACCTTCATAACATATTCCACCCATTTCTCTGCAACCATCACACCAACACTCCCATATCCGTCTGTCCCCCCCCCTGCCAAAACAACTTGTAGTAACAGTCCTTCCCAACAATCTTTCTGGCTGACCCACCCCTGTACCCGACTTCCTGCAAACACGCCATATCCACCCACCTCCTACTGAATGCCTCAACGACTTCCCCCGCTCTTCCCCTCAAACTTCCCACATTCCATGAACCCACCCTCATCCCCCTGGGTGATTTTCTGTCCTCAGGCTTGCTTTGAAACTTATTCTAGTGTTTTGTCATAATCAGTATTAACAAACGGGGACAGACATACCACAGGCCCCACTCACTGCACAGTCCCAGGTCCAGGCAATGGATCTGGGACCCCTAGCCCATCAGCTTACCAGTGGCTGTGGTAGTATATATATATATATATATATATATATATATAGATAGATAGATAGATAGATATAGATAGATAGATAGATAGATAGATTGATAGATAGACAGATAGATAGATAGATAGACAGACAGATAGACAGATAGATATAGACAGATAGATGGACAGATAGACAGACAGACAGATAGATATGGATAATTATGGTGAATGAATGTGTGAAGAAGGGAGGTATGGAAAGCAACCCATTCACCATTTGAATGTCTCTTCTATTTCCTTTTGGCTACAGCTAAACAATTTTATTCAATTCAGATGAGATGCTTCCAGGCTATGGGGGTTAGAAACAGCTCAATAACCTCTTCAGCCTGGGAATATCTTCTTTATATCATTTTGTCAAATGCCAGATACCGGTAATTCTGTTCTGCTGTTGATGTTAAGGAAGCTAAGGAACTGACTGGGGATCAAAACGGATGGATGAAGTATTTATGGAGATGCACTTGGAAACTAGTGCATCCCATTTTTAACTAAGTACCGGTATGTACTGTATTGTATTCAATCAAATGCTTATCCTACACAAGATTGCAGTGCACATGTACAAGGGGAAAATATGAAATATGTGTAGATACCTTGAGCTCGTGAGGTGAAGTAAAGATTGGTGGATTTAAATGATGTGTAAATGACTGTGTGTCTAATTTTGTGCTTTCTTTTTCTTCACCTCTGATTCTGATACCTACCTCACCCTATCAGTCAGATGGGAACAGGGGCTGGGATGATGATGATGATGATGATGATGATGATGATGATGATGATGATAATGATGATAATGAAATTCGACACAAGAATGCAACTGAGACGTGTAACTAAGCCTGAAATTGCTGGTGGTACTATACTAGTACTATACTATGTCCACTTTATCTTGGTCTAAAATTGTCATCTCTCCATCCTGAATGCTGTAACAAAAGCGTAACATATGAATATGGTGCTTGTTACAAAATGCTAAGAAAAGGATCTAGAACCATGGTATTACTTTATTCCGCCAGTGAGCTGAGAGAAATACATTCCAAAAGGATGAAAATCTCAGCCAAGTTATAGTGGACAATACTAAAGGTGACACAGATGACTCACAAGCACGGCCCGAGAGCTTGCCACAGCGGGGAGTAAGGCGGTTGTTGTGAATACCAGTGACTTGGAAGGAAGTGGTGCATGTGCCCAGCCTGGTGGGGGCAGGTAACTCTGCCTCCTGCATCTCCACTCTGTAGAATAACAGGAGAAACAGGAGGATTATTAACACCTATATCACTTATGTAAGCACCAGTAAATACTTAACTATCTTTACCTCCAAACATCTACTGGAAAGAAAAAAATGGAATCAAGAATACATAAAATACCATAATATAAACAACTACTGTACCAGTACTAGTACTGTAAAGTACAGTACCTCCTTCATTCCAACAGGGAAGTAAAGGTCTACATCACTCACACATCAAGTGTTATGTTAACTTTTTGAGCAGTAATTACTAAAAATGAGAAAAAAAAATGGAGAAACCTTTGGTACAAAGATGTCTTGTTTCTTTATTTGTGCTTGCACCATATGATTTTACTCAGATTAAGGAACAGATTTCATACAGAAGCAATCAAGGACACTGATGATGAAATAGCAAACATTTTTTCATACTCATATCTGTCAGTCTTTTGACAAATAAGTTAATATGCACAATCAATAAACGGTATATGAGAGAGGGGGGTGTGAGTTGGGAGCAGGGCAGTGAAATGGCGGGGGACAGGGCGACGTGGAGGCGATTTGTTTGTGGCCACCCCGAACGGGATTGAGGTGTCTGGCAATAGATAGATAGATAGATAGATATACGGTAATACTTTTCCCATTCATGAGCTAGTGTAATACTGTACAGTACAATATTTTAGTGGTTCAAATTAAGACAATATCATAATCCCTATTCTACATGAGCTTTAAAAACAGTGAATGCAATAACTCACTCTAAGCCACAGTATTCCTCAGAACGTTTGACCACCTGGAAGGAGCAGCGTTCTTGTGTGTTGTCACTCAGTGGATACTGCACATTTCGGAAGTATGCATATTCCTGTGATGTCCTCATCCCACATGTTCGGTAGACTGATAGGGATCAATCAATTACAGCATTCATCAGTGTAATGTTATGCCATCATTAACTCTAAGTTCAATCTCAGAGGGTATGAGAATGTACATTTACAGTTAGATGTCTAGCGTGCCATAAAAAATGACTAACAGGGTCGGGAGCAGAGGCCTGAAAACCTGGGTGTATGGTACCTTTACCCTTTCGTTGTGTAGAAAGAGCCTCATAATTCGTATAGAAGAAGGAGAATGGAACTAGGACTTCTTTTTTTTCACCAACTTCTGTCCCAAAATGAATAAAAAAGCTGATGCTTATACATAATATTTCTTGTGAACAGGAGACAAGAGTTTGGGAAATGATGGTGCGGAAGTATGAATTTCTTATATAGACAATATACAGCAATTACTAAAGGGTGGAAGTCAGTACTAATTCCATAAAAATGAAACACTGCTATTAAAAGAATAATGAAGAACAGCGGCCTACAGAATTCATGGTGTTGTACAGCTTTACTATACTATACAGACACAGGAAAACATAATCAAGTAACAGACCTACTCTAAACTAATGGACAAACTATACTATATGAACTGATTAAACAAGAAAGAGCTGAAAAAAAAAAGTACAGCTGAATTAACAAGACCATGGTACAGTGGATGGCACACTGTGCATAGCCTAGTTCATCAACTTTAATTTCGGCAGAATTTTTGTACCTTTTGCAGCTTACCTCACATAGCTCAGCAGCAGAGTAGGACAATGCTTTGGCTCAACATCCTTGTTTTAGCACTTCTTCTTAACTAGCATCATATTCTAGTGTTAGTGTCTTATCACCTCGGCGCTCAAGATCGAGGGATGGCAATGTATGCCTAGTTAAAGGGAACAGACTACAGGATATGACAACAGTTATGAGTTTGTGATAAATGGTCTGAAACAATCTATTAACAGTAGTCTGATTACAATGTCACTTCAGCATTACCTTTATCTGTAAAGGATCGTAGGTCAAGCCTCTGTACCAAGGACTTATGAACTCAACTGTTTTTGCTGTTGTTGTAACCCCAAGGTCATCTAGATGTGAACCCGGTGGACTGCAGACTGAAGCTGACCTTTTCCTGAAATCCACCTTCCTCCATTTGGGAAACAGGGAGGGAGCTGGAGGGCGCTTGTATAACTGGACAACAATTAACCAGTTATATCAGTGCCACCGCATGAAGGCGCCCCTCTCTAGCACTGAAACGCGACTATACTTGTCACTACTAACAGATGCAGCAGAGTCCATGGAGGCCAGAACAGAAGTTGCCAAAGTTGCCGGCCAGTGCCAAACATGCTACCTCGCCATAGCAGGTGCCTTTGTCTCCGTTGTACTGGCACTCTGGGTTGCCGAAAAGGTTGAATGGGTTCAGAACTGTAAGAAAGAAAATAAGAATAATTAGACTACTCTGACGATGTTATGAACAACAATTTTTTAAAATGCTGCAGCAATATTACCTGTAATAATTGCACTACAGACTGGTTGGAAGCCTTCATGTGAAAAAGTTCCTTATTGGGGAGAAACGCAGTTCTGGCCCGAGTAAAATTACGAACGGAGGGGGAGGGGATGATGACAAGTGGCAATCAAGGAAGGCTAAAAGGTGGATGGAACGATTTTTAATAGAATGGAAAGACTGCCCGATGTGTTAAAGAGATTTCTTGCATTGGTTGGGCACGTGAGCAGCATGTTGTTGCCGACTGATGCTGGATGGCAGCTGACTTGTATTTCTTACCCCCTCCCCCTTTTCTACTTCTTGGTTATGACTAACTCTGGGTGATCTTGGTTCTTCCTTGGTACTGTACTTTGTTTCTCGGTGGCTCCGGGCCAGGCAGATGTTCCTTTTAGTTGACTCTACAAGAAGTCTGTGATGCTGTAATGATGTTGGGGTTTGTACTGGGTGGGTTGAGTTCGTAGGTTTTGGGGCTGGTCTTGGATGTGTTGTTTCTACAGATTTTTCTTTGCTAAATCCTTAAAATTCTAGCAGTTAAGATTTCTCTCAACTAAACAAAATAATTTCGTGCTGATCAAAATATAATTTCAAAGTGAACCATTGCAACTCGATAGTTTATGAAGCATTTGATTGGTAGGATTTTTATCATAAAAAAATCTTTTGGTGTTAGCCTCAACAAAATACCAAAGTGCTTTACCTGCAGCGAGAGTTAAAGCAAGCAGGAAGGGAAGGATGGAACAAAGCAGGCAGAGTGGGAACGAGGGAACAAAGCAAGCACGGAGGGTAGGATGGAACCAATGAAAGGAGGGAGGGAGAGAGATAAGATGATGAGAGAAGTAGAAAGAAAGGGAAGGAGGGAAGAAGGTAAGATAAGAAGAGTAGGGAGGAATGGAAGGAGGAAGGGAGATAAGCGAAATGAGAAAATTCGGGAGGAAGAGGAGGGATGGAAATATGTGAGATGAGTAGAGAAGTAAGGATGGGGGTAGGGAGCGAAATGGGTAAGGCTGAAAGCAGGGATGAAGAGAGAGAAAAGGGAAGGTAGGAAGTGAGAGAAGTAAATTAATACTAGCATTGAAGGAGGGATGGAGACAGGTAAGCGGGGGGGGGGGAAGGGAAAAAGGGAAGGAGGTACGTAACAGAGGGAAAAGGAAGGAGGGAGGAAGGTAAGAAACAGGAAGGGAAGGAGGTACGTAACAGAGGGAAAAGGAAGGAGGGAGGGAGGTAAGAAACAGGAAGGGAAGGAGGGAGAAAGGTAAGGAATAGGGAGGGAGGTAAGGAGTAGGGGGGGAAGGAAAGGAGGGAGGAAGGCAAGGAAAACGGGGGAAGGGAAGGATGGAGAGAGGGAAGCAAACAACAGGGAGGGGGATGGGAAGGAGGGAGGGAGGGAGGTAAGGAATAGGGAGGGGGAAGGGAAGGAGGGAGGAAGGCATGGAAAACGGGGGAAGGGAAGGATGGAGAGAGGGAGGCAAAGAACTGGGAGGGGGATGGGAAGGAGGGGGACGGGAGGCAAGGAATAGGGGGGAACACAAGGAGGGATCGAGGGAGGTAAGGAATGAGTTAAGCTGGGAAGATTAACCCTCTCTTAACCCTATTCTATTCAGTCATAAGAATCTGAGTGTATATACTACCACCTCTAACCCTCTCATGGTAGCAACAAGTCTAGTAGTCCATTCCAGATGATATTAACCTCAAATTCACAGCAACCTGATTATTAATACATACACCTGGACTGTGGTGCTGGTGGTGTGATGCCGGGGTAGAGGCCCAGGTCAGCGGGGAGCCTCGTGCTGCACACCCCAGTACTGTACCTGCACACAAAGCGAAAAGGGATCAGGATTATGGAGCACCTAAACAAAACGCATTATAATTTTAGGAGTAACATTATTAATACTGACTAACAAGAACAACAACTTTATTATCATCATCATCATCATTATTATTATTATCATTATTATTATTATTACTATTATTACTATTATTATTTATTATTATTATTATTATTATTAGTAGTAGTAGTAGTAGTAGTAGTATTACTATTATTATCATCATCATCATAATCATCATATAATAACAATAATAATAATCATAACATAACTGGAGCTGCCTGGCTATACAAACGTCTCTCAACTTCCTCCCTATCTACCCAAAATCAATTGTACAAACGTCCTTCAACTCCCTATCCCTCAGAGGAGGATGGTGGACTGTAGGAGGAGGAGAACTTAAGCCTGCAGTTCAATGGGTTCATATTTCAGATAAGCCTGAGGTACAGCTACTACTTCCAGTCGATTTTATTCAGCTTGGGCGTGACCTCTCGTAGTGAAGGGCTAATTAGGCTACATCTAGCCTCTACACAGCAAAAACTCTCCCCTAAGCTGCATGAAACTGAAATTAGCCAGAATGAAACGAAATATACCCCCTCGTACAGAAGGGGATGAAAACAAATGAAGATCGAGTTACATAAATAGGATCCCATTTATGGTGAGAGAGGTGGGTGTTTGGTAGCAAGTCACTGAGGGCGGGGAGGTTGCCAGTGGTCACCGTGGGCAGCTGGAGGAATGGGGCAAGGTTACGAGGGCAAGGGCAAGGGTAGTGACAAGAGTAATGGCAGGGGGTGGGGTAGGGGTCAGGGCAAGGTCAGGGGGTAGGGACAAGGGCAAGGGCAGGGTGTAGAGACAAGGGCAAGGGGAGGGTATAGGGACTAAGGCAAGGGCGGGGTGTAGGGACAAAGGTAAGGGCAGGGGGTAAGGACAAAGGCAAGGGCAGGGGTAGGGACAAAGGCAAGGGCAGGGAGTAGAGGCAAGGGTAGCGGCAGGGGTTAGGGGTAAGTGCAAGGGCAGGGGGTAGGGGCAAGGGTAGCGGCAGGGGTTAGGGGCAAGGGCAAGGGCAAAGGGGTTGAGGCAAGGGCAAGGGCAGCGGGTAAAGGCAAGGGCAGTGGGTAAGGGCAAGGGAAGGGGGTATGGACAAGGGCAAGGGCAGGGGGTACAGGCACGGGTAAGGGCAGGGAGTAGGAGCAAAGGTGACGGCAGGGGTCAGAGGCAAGGGGTAGGGGACATGGGAGAGGGTAGAGGTGGGCGACAAGGGATAAGGAACAGGGTAAGGGAAGGAAACAGGGGATTGGGAAAAAGGAAAGGAAAGGAAAGGGCAGTGAAAAGATAAAAGGAAGACGTCAGGAGAAAATAAGAAAGGATACTGAAGACGGTGAGGAATTGAGGACTGGGAAGGAACAAGGGCAGGGAAAGGGGGTGGGGATGGGCAAAGGGAAAGGGTGTGAATGGGGAAGAGAGGGTTGGCGTCAGGAGGTAGGGTAGGCAGGACAGGGATAAGGGCGAGGGGCAGGGATAAAGGGTAGGATCAGGGATAGGGGAAAGGGTTGAGTAAGGTAAGGGTAGGCGAGAGGACAGGGGATGGGGAACTGATCGGTGGATAGGGAAGGGAAAAGGTTAAAGAATAAGGGTAGAGGAAAGGGTATGACACAAAAAAGAGGAAGGGGACATGAGAAAGAAAAAGCAAGAAAGAAGGCTAGAGAAAATGAGAAAGAAGGAATACGACAGGAGAAAAGAAATGAGAGGTGCAAGATGGAGAAAGTAAAAAGGAAAGGAAAGGACAGGTAACATAAGGACGGAATAGAATGGACAGGGAAAATAAAGGATGAAGAAAAAGTACACGGAAATGAAGGACGGTAGATGCTAAATTAAAAGAAAGGAAGGAATGCGATATGGAAAAGAAAGAAAGAACAGGGATGCACGAATGAAGTTAAGAACATGGAGAGAATGAAACAAGTAATGGAAGAAAAAGAGTGTAAGAAAAATAAGGATCGCAGAGGACGAGGAAAAAACAAAAAACAGGAAGAGAGAGGATACGGAAAAGAGGGAGGATAGGGAAAAAATAGAGAATGAGGGCAGAGGAATGGAGAAAGAAAAATGAGGGAAAACGATTGAGGAACATGATTTAGCAAGAGCACCGGGAAAAAAGGACAGGATGAAGAACATAATAAAACGAATGATGGAAAGACAAGTAGATGGAAAAAGGTTGGGGGATAGAAGAAAAGGGTAAAAGAAAAAAGCAGGGGGTAGAACAACACCATGGAGGGGGGTAGGAAGGTGTGGGAAAGGGCAAAGAACAGGACCGAGGGCAAGGGCGTGGGTAGGAGCAACGACGATGACAGGGGGGCAAAGAGTGATAGTGAGGCCAGAAGTGGGGACAGGGGCAAGAGCAAGGGCAAGAGTAGGAGTAGGGGTAAGGATATGGAACAAGGATGAGGGGTACGGGCAAGAACAAAAGAAAGGGCAGGGACAGAAATAAAGGCAACAGAATGGAACAAGCCTGAAGAGTACGGGCAAGGGCATGGAATATGGATGAGCAAAGGCAAACGGTAAGGAATAAGAAGGAGGGGTAAGGGCATGGGCAACTGCAGGGATAGGGGCAAGAGCATGGACAAGGGCATGAAACAGGGATGCGGAGTAAGGGCACGGACGTGGAAGGAGGATGAGGGGTTAGAGTAAGGGAATGGAACTCGGATGACGAGCAAGGCCAAGGGGACGGGTACAATCAAGGCCTGGAACAAGAACAAGGGCAAGGAACGACGATGAGGGGTAAGAACAAGAACATGGGCAAGAACAGGAAGATGGATAAGGGCATGGGACAGGGATGAAAAGTAAAGGCAAGGGCAGGGGCATGAATGAGGAGGGCAGGGGCATGAATGAGGACATTGACCCCAGCTGCCGCCAAAACGGGCTGAGTAAGTGAGGTGGGTGGGCGTCCTCAAACCAGACCCTTCCCTCTCTTTAAATCTCACCACCATCCACTGACTCACCCACTCACTTCTCACACTCCACTCACACCCACTCACATCTAACAGTCCACTCACTCACCCCTCACACTCACTCATTTACCCACTCACTCCTCAAGCTATACTTACTCATTTACTCCTCACACTCCATTCTCTCTTCACGCGCTGCCTACTTACTCTCCCCTCAAACTCCACTCACACTTCACACACTTCTCACTCACTCCTCACACCCGCCTACTCATCCTCACACACTCAGATCACCACAACATACAAAATCCACACACTCCCTCGAAGTGAACTAATTTTTAAGTTTTATATCACCGGGTCCAGCTGACAGTAAATTAATCTATAAAGGACCTAATATACTGTTAACAATATCATTTTACACTGAATATCCAATAACCATGTATGGAGGATGTTATTTCTGTACCTACCCATCAACTTTTTCGTTCTGGCTAAGCACATAAAGTAAATCAAGTTCATTATTACTTGAAGCCATAATCTGCTGTTTTCACTCCGCCCTCTTATAGGTATTTCATTCTGGTCATACACAAGCGATTTTACTCAGCACAAGAAGGAGTAAATGAGCTTGTTTCCATGACTGATTCTAACCCCTTGACCCCAAGGACGTCTTATCAGAGCTTAAAATCGTCTGACGTCAGCGAGAACAAACTAAAGAAAGTGACGGGCTGAAGGGGTTGACAGTGACAAGACAGTGGAGTCGGGCTGCTCTTATTTTGTGTTGATAATACTTCCAGCAGATCTGCCATATCCCGACGTGCCGCTAACAGGGGTCCGACGAGGCAGGGGAGGGGAGGGAAGGGGAAGAGAGAAACAGAGATGGGTAACAACAGGGTGAGGGAGGGGACGGGAAGGGATGGGAAGGAAGGAAGGAGGGAACATTGAGGTGGGTGACAACAGGGTGAGGGAGGGAAGAGGAGAGGGGTAAAGAGAAGAGGAGAGGGTAAGAGATGAAAAGGGGTTAATGGCAACAATGTAAAGATCGCCGTTTCCGAGCGTTGGTAATATTTCCAGTCTGTCATACCTCGATGTACCGCTACAGGGGGTCAGGCCGACTCTACCATTAGGTGATCTGGAGGAAGGGACAGGGGGATGACAACAGGGTATAGGAAGGAGAGGGAAGGAGAAGGGAGAGGAAGGGGTGGTGACAACTGAGGAAGGAGGGGGGAGAGGAAAAGAGGGTGGCAGTACGGTTAGAAAAGGGAAGGGACATGGTCAGGGTAAGGTGCACATGAAGGAACTGGGAGACGAAGATGAAGGTGAGGGTAAGGAAGGAGAGAGAAGAAGGGTGAGGGTTGGGAAGGGAGAGGATGTTGAGGGTGACGGTGAGGAGGAGGAGGGGAGGGTGACAACACGGACAGGGAAGGAGAAGGGAGGGGATGGGAGGGGAGAAGAGGTAAGGGTAAGAGTGGGGATGTACAAGGCACAACACAACAACAACAACCAAACATGATAAACTGGCTCTCACTAGGGCAGGGAACAGTTACATCGGCCTACTTGTAATGTAACAGCAGTACACACACACACACACACACACACACACACACACACACACACACACACACACACATCAGCTAGTTGTGTCCTTGAGTCTCCTACAAGTCTCTCTCACACACACACACACACATATATGGACATCAAACACCAAGCACAGTACCCTAAGACCACCAGGGCAATGTTAACCTCTTTTGTAATCTTGCTGCCTCTTCAGTTTAGGAAAGATCTTTTGTAATGAACCTGTTAAATAAGGCTGCATATAACCCCTGCAGTTAAAGCTGCATCTCCTAGGCTCAATAAAACCATGAAGGGAGAGCTCGAATAATACGAAAAAGATGTCCCCAGGTTGAAGCTGTTAATGAGGTTCAAGTACAGACATACTAATATCTGTCAAACATTATCTTTCTGCCCCTCCCTCCTTTACATTTAAGGCTGTAACGATAAAGCTAATATTTTTTTTATGATAAACATCCTGTGAATGTTAAAATTCTGAATTAATTTTAGATTTATAAACTGTAAGCAACTTCCTCAGTAGCCATACGAGCACATTCCTTATGTTCTTAGCCAAACCTAACCCCTTCATTATAAATGGGGTCTTCTTAAGCTAAATGTAATTGTCTGGTGGTAGCAAACAAAAAATCGTCAATGTAGTGATATGGTTTATAAAGACTGTTTTTAATCTCTTCAGTCAGAGATGTTTTTCTTCAGCTGAATGGAATAATTAGCTAGTAGCAAATATAACACAAAGTGGTAATGACAAATCTAATCTAACCAAACCTAACCTTTCATAACTGGAAGAAGCAGGTTTATATTAACCGGAAAAATTTTATTTTATTTTTTTAAGTTTTGGATAGCCTGCTTCATGGCGGAGTGGATGGTTAGTTTCAAGTCTGTCAAGCTGATAAGGATGGGGGTGTGCATAATGATGAAAGTCAGGTTATGCCAGGTCAGGCTGGCTCATGCCAAACTGGCCTAGTCCAGCCCATAAACACTGCACTGAACAACTGCAGTCTAATTTCTTGAGAGCGGACGTCCGGGATGACCAAATATGTTCACTCAATTATTACGAGTATACCTGTCTGCCTGGATCACAAACACGGGGTATGCCTTCATTATCTCACTGAAATATTTGGCTTTCTTAGTGACGTTGTTGTTGTGGCCCTGGGTTCATCTGGATGCGAACTCGGCGGACTACAGGAAACTGGCCACATCAACCGAGGGCTCCTAGTGATCTTTCGTTGAGTTTGTGTGTCGCGATAGTATGGTGTATGAGGTAAGCAAATGTGCTGTGATGTGAGTGGCTACACTGCAGCGAGGGCACAGTGGACTGTTCGTGATTCATATTTTTTGTTGGTAATGAAGCCGTGAGAAGTTATGATCACGTCGAAGTCTGGATAGGTTAACTCGCGTCTCTTTGGGAAGGGCAGAAGGATGCTGTTTGGCTGGAGGTTTTAGACGGCTGTGGTGGCTGTGTCTGTGTGCTTGTGATGTGTGGTATTGGGTGGAAGAGAAAGGATGTTGTTAAGGCATTCCGAGTTGTACTGAAAAGTTGTTTATTTTTTCCTTTGTGTTGAGGGATGGTGTTATAATTACAATGATGAGATGGATCTTCTGCTGAGCGATGAATTTTGTATCTATCACGTTCATGTGGTCCATGATTCCCAGCACCATATACCTCTGTTTCTTGGTGCAGGTGATGCATATCTTTACTAATTGTAACGTGCACCTTATTACCATTTATTGTAACCGAATATTCTGGCGAAAAAAAAAAAGTGGAGGAAGCTTGCATATACTGGAGGAACTACATGTATATCCTTGTGTAACGCTACACCTGAAGATTCAGAAAGAAAAAGAAAAATCTTAGCTTTATCGTTATTGCCTTATATATAAAGGAGGGAGGGGGAGAGAGATAATGTTTGACAGATATTAGAATCATAGCTGAGACAAGATTATTCTGTTTGTACTTGAAACTAAAATATAAATAGTTTCATAAATTTAATCGCAGCAGTATACGATTTCAGTATTCACCGTGTTACTGCTGAATTACATGAATAACGTAATTATGGAGGTAGGTATGTGAAAAAACTAGGGAGTAATGACTAATTCAAAAAGCATAAACTAGCCCTTCATCTGTGTGTGTGTGTGTGTGTGTGTGTGTGTGTGTGTGTGTGTGTGTGTATGTGTGTGTGTGTAAGCGTGGGAAGGGTGTGGGTGGGAGGAAAGCCATTTAGGAAGGAGCGTGGGAGAGCAGGATGGCTGGTCTTGCTGATAACAAAGGATATTCATGATGGAAAACCTGAATACGAATGTCCTGTCTCTATGGAGGTAGAAGGAAAGGAAAGGAAAGAAGAAGGGAAGATGGACGAAGGGAAAAGGAAAACAAAGAATACAATGTCCGACTCACAAATAACAAGAAGCGGTGCCAAGGCACAACAAACCCGTCCCCGGCAGTCATTTTAGTGCTGACGTATAAACACAAGAGGATATCTAGTCAACGATGTCACATATCAAATTTGGAGTCAATCAGGTGAAAACTGACGATTTTATACCCACTTAAAATTTTAGGCCCGACCCACCTGCCACTGATCTCCCTACCGCTCACTGGGGGGTGGCCCCCCTGATGTAGTGAGGCAGGTTATAGGATGCAGATTTTAAAGATGCACCTTTAGGTTCTGATTGCATGTCGATATGGCGAATTTGAAAAGAGTTATGGCGAAAAAACGATTTTTTTTTTTTTTTTTACTTTTTCTTTTTTACATTTTTTTTTTTGGGCCTACAGCCTGAGTCTTGACCCAGTTTGGCCTAAAATTTAATTAGGTGATCAGAAGGTCATAGCCCATCATACCTGCAATTATAGTCAAAATCGCACCAGTAGTTCTCGCGTAAAGCTGTGAACAGACAGACAGACAGACAGACAGACGAAAAAACAAAATGGAAACAATAGCCTACCCGTCCCGAAGCCCCTCCGGAAAAAAAAAAAAAAAAAGCGGACAGGTAATTAAATGGGAAAATAAAATGAAAGATAATAATTGTATAACCCAATGAAAATCCACGGCCGTACATGAAATTGCAAAAGAACGAAAAATGCGCTCGTACGTAAAATGAAATTGACGAATGAAATGTATAACTATCAACGGAGAATACATGTATAAGAAAAAAAAGTGTGTATATGAAAAAGCATACCGGCATACAGTACACCTGTGTATGTAAGAAAAAAAAATTATTAGAAGTGCATATACAGCACGAGTACTTTATAAGCTATATGCATGTAAGTACACCGTATACAGTTTATATATATATATATATATATATATATATATATATATATATATATATATATATATATATATATATATAGTGTGTGTGTGTGTGTGTGTGATATAGGATACTGGTAACACTGAAGCTTAGGGAAATGTTGGGCATGTGTGCATGTATGCATGCTTGCATGTGTACACTTACATAGGCACTTTAAAAATACATATCCCCCGATTGCTAGTCATATCTTATTCTTTTTCAGTCGACGACAAAGAGATATAGCGGGATGCACCATACATTCAGTTTCACCTCAAGAAGCACACACTGGGGTTGGTGATATATTCAATTTCTCCTCAGGAAGCACACTTTGGGGTTGGTGATATATTCAGACACACACTGGGGTTGGTGATATATTCAGTTTCTCCTCAGGAAGCACACTCTGGGGCTGGTGATATATTCAGTTTCACCTCAGGAAACACACACTGGGGTTGGTGATATATTCAGTTTCACCTCAGGAAGCACACTCTGGGGTTGGTGATATATTCAGTTTCACCTCAGGAAACACACACTGGGGTTGGTGATATATTCAGTTTCTCCTCAGGAAGCACACTCTGGGGTTGGTGATATATTCAGTTTCACCTCAGGAAACACACACTGGGGTTGGTGATATATTCAGTTTCACCTCAGGAAGCACAATCTGGGGCTGGTGATATATTCAGTTTCACCTCAGGAAACACACACTGGGGTTGGTGATATATTCAGTTTCTCCTCAGGAAGCACACTTTGGGGTTGGTGATATATTCAGTTTCACCTCAGGAAACACACACTGGGGTTGGTGATATATTCAGTTTCTCCTCAGGAAGCACACTCTGGGGCTGGTGATATATTCAGTTTCACCTCAGGAAACACACACTGGGGTTGGTGATATATTCAGTTTCACCTCAGGAAGCACACTCTGGGGTTGGTGATATATTCAGTTTCACCTCAGGAAACACACACTGGGGTTGGTGATATATTCAGTTTCACCTCAGGAAGCACACTTTGGGGTTGGTGATATATTCAGTTTCACCTCAGGAAGCACACACTGGGGTTGGTGATATATTCAGTTTCACCTCAGGAAGCACACTCTGGGGTTGGTGATATATTCAGTTTCACCTCAGGAAACACACACTGGGGTTGGTGATATATTCAGTTTCACCTCAGGAAGCACACTCTGGGGTTGGTGATATATTCAGTTTCACCTCAGGAAACACACACTGGGGTTGGTGATATATTCAGTTTCACCTCAGGAAGCACACTTTGGGGTTGGTGATATATTCAGTTTCACCTCAGGAAGCACACACTGGGGTTGGTGATATATTCAGTTTCACCTCAGGAAGCACACTCTGGGGTTGGTGATATATTCAGTTTCACCTCAGGAAACACACACTGGGGTTGGTGATATATTCAGTTTCACCTCAGGAAGCACACTCTGGGGTTGGTGATATATTCAGTTTCACCTCAGGAAACACACACTGGGGTTGGTGATATATTCAGTTTCACCTCAGGAAGCACACTTTGGGGTTGGTGATATATTCAGTTTCACCTCAGGAAACACACACTGGGGTTGGTGATATATTCAGTTTCACCTCAGGAAGCACACTTTGGGGTTGGTGATATATTCAGTTTCACCTCAGGAAGCACACACTGGGGTTGGTGATATATTCAGTTTCACCTCAGGAAGCACACTCTGGGGTTGGTGATATACTGTCTGTCACCGTCCCATTCTTAGGAGTGGTTGCCAGACAGGTAATGCCAGAATCTTGTGATGTCTCAGGTAAATAACTCTGAATTTCTTAACCCCTTAAAACCTTTGACAAAGTTTTTATTTTATGCTTTATATCTCGAGATGAATTTATTCAACTCACAACAGACTTTCCGAGCTTTGGGGATTAGAAATTAGTCTTCATTAACCTTTTCACTGCAAGAGGTTTACCCTACGCTGAATAATATCGTTTGGAGGATGCTCGAATATAAAATAAGTCACTGGGTTGAAGCAGTTAAGGTGGGCTGATTGCTAAGAGAACATGGTCACAACCATGGTTCACACACTTCAAAAACCTGTAGAGGCCTGAACCACTGCCAACACGAGAGGTGAAGCAAACAGGGAAATATGGGATTCATTTATCTCGCCTCTCCTCGCGGGTCATCTGGTCAGGTCCATCCTAATCTGACTATAATTGTTTCGCGGTACCCAAAATGAGAAGAAAAAGGGGGGGGGCATCTTACTAAAAGACTAATGATGTAGAACAGTTTTTTCATCTTTCTTAGTTGCTTTTTCCTAGTATGATCCCAGAAGCTTTCTCTCGTTTTCTTTCTGAGAAGAGAGAGAGATCATTTGACAATTCCACGAACCAGCTTCTTAATCAACTCGAATGCAGGTGCTGGAGCCACTGAGTGAAAGTAGAACATGGAGGTATGACGTTTCTGCTTCTCCGTATAGGGCAGTGCTCGGCCCGTCATTTCCGATGTACCCGGGGTCACTTCTTTACTCTGGGATTATACAACACGACCCGATTTGTGGAAGTTATAAAGACACGGATTAAGCCCAGCTGTTGATGATTGTACTGCCTCTCCCTCTCCCTCTCTCTCTCATAAACAATATTGTACTTTATACCCAACTACGTATGTTTACCTGCGCTATGATGTTCTCTTCCTCTCTCTCTCTTACTTTATAAGTATGTTTGATCTGCGCTAGGATACTATTTTCATTCTTGGCGCACATGACTGCGTCTCTGCACGACCATGAAGTTAATGATATACCAGCGCAGTTCAGCCATGGGGGAATTTTTATGTTGTGTAGTTGCGTAGGCTGCGGGCCGTACTTATGTAATGGCGTCTTAGTTAGGGGAAAGACGTAAATAAGAGACTTAAGGGCCAAGTCAACTTATCAAAGTCGAGACTTTGTTTGGTTGAAATCATAAGCTCCTGAGTTAGCTTTGTGATTATGTAGTACCCTTTTTTATTTTTTTAATACAAATAAAATTTCAAAAACATCAAGAAAGTGCCTTAGTAAACAAAAAAAAAAATACAAAAATACCATGATATTTTTTTCAATTATTTTTTCAATTTAAAGTCCACTGATTGATATTAGTTATAGGAATTATTTATTTACCACTTTTTTTCTGTGGACGACAGCGTGTTGCCTCCTCTGGCACATTTTTTGAACACAAACACGAGCACGGGATCCCGACGGATGGCAACAATGTCGATAGGCTACCTTTATATGACATATCCAAGACAATTTGTACATTGATGCCGTGATGTCTTTTCCTGTTTATATATTCTGCTTCAAATTCCTTTGGGGAGACAGTACTACTATGTGTCCCTCTACTCGTATAACACCAACCACTTCTAAGCATGCAGCAATTTGCATAAAGGCAGCTTTGTTTCTGTCAGTTGCCTGCTGATTGAAGGGGAACTTTGTAGACTGTTTCAACACAGCATTTGAAAAAAAATAAAAAGGGGCCCTAAGTGTTTCTGCGATGACCTTGCTCACAGGTTGTTGTGAAGACCACAAGTCGTCACTACTGCAAAGCTGCGTCTTCCCAGCTGCATGGTAAAGCAGCGTTATTATAATTGTCACTTCTGGAGTGAGTGCCTTTTTCCTTGTTGTTCGGTTTGTTAAGGTCTCCCGCACTAAATTTGTCACAAAAATCATGCCAGCACAGCCCTGGCGATATCTTTTCACTAATTCGGAATTGCTTAGTTCAATAAGGACATCTTTCCTGTCTCGAAAGGTTCTTGGTTGGCGGTGACGGACTTGTTGCTGTTGTGTGGCGGCCATGTTTATTGTAATAGTCGAGCCAGACGTCTCCTCCTAAGCGCTATAACCACTCAAGAGGGGTTTTTAGCTGTGACTCAAGTTACGGCGAATCATTGGACTTGTGACTCGCTCCTATGAAATTAGGACTGATTTCAGCCATATTGAAGGCTTAGTCCTGGGGACTAAGAAGACCGTAGACGGGGCTCACCATGTACGTCCTTTTCTTTCTGTACTAATTACTTTCGGTGCTTTCTTAACCTTCCGTTTGGCACCCTGGTTCACCAGTGGTGCCGAGGCCTTCTTTTGGGACCCCGAAGACTGGACGTCCGTGGACTGGACGTCCGTGGACTGGACGTCTGTGGACTGGACGTCCGTGGACTGGACGTGTGTGGACCGGACATCAGTGGCCTGGACGTCCGTGGACTGGATGTCTGAGGCCTGGACGTCCTGATCATTGACGTCCTGAGCGGACGTGTCTCTATCATACACATCCTGGCCATATCTGTCTCGATCGTACATATCCTGGCCGTATGTCTCCCGATCATACACATCCTGACCATATGCGTCTCGACCGTACACATCCTGGCCATATGCGTCTCGATCGTACACATCCTGGCCATATGTCTCTTGATCGTACACATCCTGGCCATATGTCTCTCGATCGTACACATCCTGGCCATATGCGTCTTGATCGTACACATCCTGGCCATATGCGTCTTGATCGTACACATCCTGGCCATATGTCTCTTGATCGTACACATCCTGGCCATATGTCTCTTGATCGTACACATCCTGGCCATATGTCTCTTGATCGTACACATCCTGGCCATATGTCTCTTGATCGTACACATCCTGGCCATATGTCTCTTGATCGTACACATCCTGGCCATATGCGTCTTGATCGTACACATCCTGGCCATATGTCTCTTGATCGTACACATCCTGGCCATATGCGTCTTGATCGTACACATCCTGGCCATATGCGTCTTGATCGTACACATCCTGGCCATATGTCTCTTGATCGTACACATCCTGGCCATATGCGTCTTGATCGTACACATCCTGGCCATATGTCTCTTGATCATACACATCCTGGCCATATGCGTCTTGATCGTACACATCCTGGCCATATGCGTCTTGATCGTACACATCCGGGTCATACCTGTCTTGATCGTAAGCATCCTGGCCATATGACTCTCGATCGTACACGTCCTGGCCATATGACTCTCGATCGTACACGTCCTGGCCATATGACCCTCGATCGTACACGTTCTGGACGTAGGTGTCTTGATTATCAGTGCTCATATCGTCTCTGGTCAGATCATGCGTGATCTGGTCATGAATAGCCTGTTCATGTATGACCTGGTCATGTGAGACCTTGTCATGTGAGACCTTGTCATGTGAGACCTGGTCATGTGAGACCTGGTCATGTGAGACCTTGTCATGTGAGACCTGGTCATGTGAGACCTTGTCATGTGAGACCTGGTCATGTGAGACCTTGTCATGTGAGACCTTGTCATGTGAGACCTGGTCATGCACGATCAGACCATGCAAAACCAGGCTATGTGCGGCCTGGTCATGAGTGACCTGGTCATCAGTAACCTGGTCATGTGTGACCTGGTTATGGGCGACGTGGTCACTCACGATGTTTTGGCATGGCAGAGGGACACGCGTGACACAGCATGGGTGATGGGCACTGTGACAGGGTGCGTGGTCAGGCCTAATGCAGAGTGCAGGACTGTGTTGGGGGCTGGCATCGGGGCTGGGTGGGTGGAAGGGGACGGGGGTGAGGCAGCAAGGGTAGTGTGGATCGTGACAGACTGGGTGGTCATTCCTTACCCTGGGTGGAGAGACCTGAGATGAGGTGTCCACAAAGGCCTCGACATGCTTGACCTTTCCTTCCTCCCATTCACACTCCCTTGTCTGTCTTTGTCCTCTTCCACCCTCACCTCCAACTCCCGACGCGCCCTCATCTCGTCTCCCACGATCACTCACGGTACTCCACCCGCTCTCACTCCCCCTCCTCCACCCGCTCTCACTTCCCCTCCAGCACGAGCTGGAACTGTGGGAGAGCTTGATGGTGGCGTTGGAGGCATTAGTGGAGAGGGTGATGGAGATGGAGATGAGGGGGGCGTCCGGGGTCGCCTGGGTGCGGTTCAGGGTGTTGATGGGTTGGGTCGGGGAGATTGTGACGTGAATAACTTTTTGCGTTCTCATCTCTACTTCTTTTATCACTTTTTTCTCTGAATTTTATCGTAAACTTTTTCAATTCGTGAGAGTCTACAATTGGTATATTATGTTGGGAAGGTTTTAGGAATCGTTACCATGAATGTAGGATGTTGGCATACTCAGAGGGATGCCCTCATGTGTTGCTGTGCTGACTCGGTTATATGCAAACCTACCAACATGTAGGCTACTAATAACACATAAGATTTAAATGGTCGTTTCTTCATCTTGAGTGCTGAACTGAAACAAGAAATTAACACTAAAATACTGTGCTAGTCACTAAAAAATGCTATGAAGAGTGTACTCTTTTCGCCTTAACGTGCTCCAGATATCGTCCTTTTGCAGTCTATTTCGTGTGGCTTAATAGCAGAATAAAACAGTTCTGTAGCTGTAAATCAGCTTCGTAGCACTTCTTCGTTACAAACTTAACCCATTCATTCCGATGACTTATTTGTAGTTCTTGTGTAAACCTCTCGTTGCATCTTACAATTTAAGGCGGAGAGATGACCATTTTAGGCCTAGTTTAAGTGAAGAGGGTATAGTCATGGATTAAAACTATCATCTCTCCATGCTGAGTGCTATGTAACAAGAGATTAACAGCAGAATATGGTGCTAGTCAAGGTGGTATAGTATGGAAAAGATCTTGGCCCGTAATAGTCATGTTCAGCCACTGAGCTTCATGAAGTAGGCTGGAAAATGACGAAAATCTCAGCCAGTTTCAAGTGAATGAACTTTATCCAGTCTGCCTACACTTGGTCATAAACTGAGCTCGAAGGGGTTAGGCAGGATGAAGCAAATGCACTGGAGGTACTTCCCAACAGTTAATATGCCTCAGCTCCTTCCCTGTGCTCCAAAAGGAGGATGGTAAGGCTGAGTTATATACTTCCGAACAGTTAACATTCCTTCGATCCCTCCCTGTGCCCCAAAAGGAGGATGGTGAGCCTGAGTTACTTCCCAATAGTTAACATTCCTTAGATCCCTTCCTGTATCCCAAAAGGAGGATGGTGAGACATGAAGGAGACCGGCAGCTTCAGCTTGCAGTCCACTAGATTCACGTTGAAATGAGCCTCAGACTACTGCTAACTACTACTACTCTACTACTACTATTGTTGCTGCTGCTGCGCAAATCTGACGTGTGCAGGCAATACTCTGTTGTTTGATGTACTCTTTTTACGTTAACCTGGTCCCGATTTTTTTACCTTTTACAGCTTATTTCACGTACTCAGTGGCAAAATATGACAATACTAAGGCTTTAGAGCATTTGCATTGCACTTGTTTATGACTAGCATCATATTCTAGTATTAATCTCTCGTTACAGCTCAGAATTCAAGATGGAGTGACGGGAATTTTACAAACAGGCTACTACGGTTCTACATCCGTTACATAGCACTTCTTTGTGACTACGATCATTGTAGTATTAAATTCTCGTTGCCGCTCCGCATTCAAGATGAGACGGAAATTGTACGTCCGCTACGGTTCTACACCCTTTACACAGCACTTCTTCGTGACTAGCAGGATATTCTAGTGTTAATCTATTGCTACAGCCCAGCATTAAAGATGGAGAGACGAGAATTTTACGTCTAGGTTAAATGAACAGAGTATAGCCAAGAGAAACCGCAACATCTATTGGCTAGCGATTTACTCTGCACAATGCTCTACAATGTTCTCTTTTATATTAATGATGCCACTTTTGTCGATATTGAAACGTGAACCCAGTGGACTGCAGGCTGAAATTACCTTCCTCCTACACGCCTCCTTTCTAGAGGGAATTGAGGGACGATTGATGACCAGAGTTGAGCCGCCGGGTTATATCAGTGCCACCACATGAAGGTGTCTCTCCAGCACCGTTGTATTGCTAACTCCGGACGTGTGTGTGTGTGTGTGTGTGTGTGTGTGTGTGTGTGTGTGTGTGTGTGTGTGTGTGTGTGTGTGTGTGTGTGTGTGGGTGTGGGCATACCGAAAAGGATTATAACCCTACTTGTCCGGATCATGCTAGCTGACAGGTTACCAGACCCACCATTAGATTACAAATAAATGTTTATTCATGAGATTCTTTGCTCATACATGCACACGAGTTTCGTTTTTGCGAAAGATTTGTGTGTGTGTGTGTGTGTGTGTGTGTGTGTGTGTGTGTGTGTGTGTGTGAAAAGGAGGAAGGGCGCATTTTAGAGAGTGGAAATCCTCAAGGTGTATGAGAACACCTTAGAACACCTTCACTTTTTAGGTTCGTCTAGTTCTTATTTCATTATTATTTATCCACATTTACAAGATGCAGAATGGGGCTCCAAATACTTCTTTTGACCCTCCTGCCCAGTGATGGAGAGGAATGCCTTCTCGTGATGGCAACGATATACCGGTAATCGGGCAGTTCAGATACCCGGTTATAGAAACGTCCCTCTATTCAGTCCCCATCATTTGAAAGAAGGATTATGGTCTGCAGCAGAAAAGCTGCTTCTGTTTGCAGTCCACTGAATTCCCCCTTAGATAACCCTGATGCAACAATAACAACAATGCAAATAACAACAACAGCCCCTTTTTACCCACTGAATAGAACGTCCTTACTCAGCAGAGGGCATTCACCGAGAAAAACATGCACACAAAAACAGCACCAAATAAAGGGACGTGTCGTGTGAGATGATGTTCCGATAAAGCCCAGGCCTTGAATTCAGAGAGACGGCGGGTGGGTGTGGGGCTGCAAGTTGAGTGGGGTGCCTGGTGGTGGGACTGACCGCCTGGCTGGGCTATAACGGGACCTCACCTCGTCCAGCTGCGCCTGGGCATTACACTGCGCAAGTTCGTCCCGCCTTCCCTGTTTCGGCCCCTTTACTTCAGCTGACGTTGTCGCTGATACTGTCGTTCTGAATTATCGTATGTTTGGTTAGGGTTCTCATAATTTATTTTGTTCCAAATTGTTCTTAACTGATGTTTCTTTATTTAGTACGTACCAGATCATACCAAATAATACTTTGTTATATAGTTCCGGATTTTTTTTTTTTTTTCAGCTCTATATTTTAATGATGTTTAGATTTGGCTTTCGCTGAAAATTCTTCCAGTATTGGTGATTATAATTTTTTGGCAGTCTTAACTTACTTCTTTTTTGTTCCAGAGCATTGTCAGAATCCTGAAGTCGCTTTTTTTTTTTTCCCCCTTTCAGACGTTTCCATGTGTGTGTGTGTGTGTGTGTGTGTGTGTGTGTGTGACTGGAAGCCTTCTCCATTAATAATCTACTGCCTCACTCCGCACTTATATCTCTCCCTACTTACTAATAACCCACTCTCTCTCATGTACTGTACTTACCCTCCTGTCCCTCTACCAGTCATTTTCTAGGTTTACTTCTTCGTCTTCTACCACTCTCCTTTTAAAACTTTCCTCCTCTCAAACCATCCCTCCAACTCCATCGCCTTCGTTCTTGGCCTACCAGTACTTCTTCTTCTACCTAACCCTAGCATGCAATCTTCCTTCCTTCATACTTCCTCCTTGTTCCTTCACCTCCATCGCTCCTGGTCTACCTCTCCTTCTTCTAACTAAACTTATCCCACAGCCTCCATCGTCTCATACTTCCACTTCTTATCCCTTTTCTTATTCTGCCTCTCCTTACTGCGATCATCCTTTCTCATACATCCTACCTACCCTTCTTATTCCTCCACCTTCCCCGTTCTTCGTCTACCTCTCCTTCTTTCGACCACTCCACTCCTTTCACTCAAACTACCTCGAGGTACAAATCCGTGTTCCTTTCATACCACTTTCGCTAAATTTCGTTCATTCATCCATCATGGTATACAAAAATCAAAGAGAGGCTGTTCCTAAATGAAATGCATAATGTGTGTTTAGGCAGGGGACTGTAACTAGTGATTTCGCCTAAAATAACGAATGAATGTAAAGAAAAAACAGAAACGAACAAGAAGCGGTGCCAAGGCTCAGCAAACCAGTCTCCGGCAGTCATTTTAGTACTGACGTGTAAACACAACAGTATATCTAGTCAAAGATGTCACGTATCAAATTTGGAGTAAATCGGGTGAAAACTGACGATTTTATGCCCATTTGAAATTTTAGGCCCAACCCACCTGACGTTGACACCCCTACCGCTGACTCGAGGGTGGCCCCCCTGATGTAATGAGGCATGTTATGAGATGTAGATTTGAAAGATGCACCATTAGGTTTTGGTTTTATGTCGATAAGACGAATTTGAAAGGATTTATGGCGGAAAAAAAATCTATTTTTACCCGTCCCCTCCCAACCCCCCTTTTTTTTTTTTTTTTTTTATACATTTTTTGGGCCTACAGCCTGGACCTTGGTCCAATTTGGCCCAAAATTTAATCATGTGATCAGAAGGTCATAGCCTGTAGCCTAATTTTAATCAAAATCGCACCGGCAGTTTTTGCGTAAAGTTGTTAACAGAGAGAGAGAGAGAGAGAGAGAGAGAGAGAGAGAGACAGACAGACAGACAGAGAGACAGTAAAAACAATACCCGCCCCCGAGCCCCTCCGGGGCGGGGACGGGTAATAATACTGACCGAATAAGTAACTGACCGTAAATGAATAATAACAATGACCGACGTAAATAACTGATGGCACACGATAATTAATGACTATGGACAATGAACAAACATACAGTAGATATCGATTTAGTAAATGCCCAGTGATGCCTTAAGAAAACAAATATACAATCAAATAAACTGTAAAGGACGGAAAATATACATTAAATTAACCAAAATGCAAAATAACCACACCTAAAATAAATAAACAGATAAATCCAATAAACTGTAAAAAACGAAAATTTATATAAATTAACGATAAATCAAAATAACCAAACCTACAGTAAAATACTGTAATAAATAAATAAATAACAGCCGTAAAGATAAACATAATACGTCCAATGACGTAGTGTTAAATACATCAAAATTGCATTAACTCCTCTCACGGTCTGAACAATTTTAGTATTCCAAAATGCAACTAATCTATGTATCTGTGCAACTAATTATTCATCAGCGCAACTAATCTATCCATGTATGCAACCACTCTATTCATCTATGCAACTGATCTATCCATCTATGCAACCAATCTAGTCATCTATGCAACTAATCAGTTTATTTGTGAAATTAAACTTTATTTACGGAAGCAATCTATTTATATATTCAACTAATCTATTCATCTATGCAACTAATATATCCACCTATGCAACTAATCTATTCATCTATGCAACTAATAAATTCATCTATGCAACTCATTCACCTATGCAACTTATTTATTCATCTATGCAATGACCCGGGGATGACACTAGAAAACTTGCTTACGATCAATTCCCTCTCGTGCGTACAGTAAGATTACTTTATGCACGAAGGGCACGGAGTAAAAAATATTCTCGTACGATAAGGAATAATCGTAAGTGTTTGCCATACAGGTCCGGATTCACAAACATGAGTAATTCCATGTTGTAACTAGGAAGAACAGGAGACACGGAAAAATCTACAATCTCCTTTTCCTGTCCTTCCTATCAAACGTATTCCCTCTCTCCCTCCCTCCCTCTCTCTCTCACGGACCGACTGATATTTCCCTTCCCTTCCAACGTAACCTATCAACAATTTTATGTGTGATTGTGGATCTCAGGCTGGGTCACTGCACTGAGGGGAGTTACTGTTAAGCAAAGCATGGTTCAGCAGACAGATAACGGTATCTGTTGCCTAACTTTCTCTTTACAGTCATGAATACGCTAGAGGCATGACTGCTCACCCGTTCAATCTGATTACGTCTTCTATGTATTTTATTATAGCTAACTTCACTTATTTTGTTCTAGCCAGGACAAATCTCTCGTATCACAGGGATTAATGAAAACTATAGATAATCCCCCAAACTCGAAAAATCTAACCCAGGCTGAAAAAAAGAAAAAGAAAAAAAAAAAAGCCTGTAGTTGGCATAAATCCTATCTAAATCATTTACTCGGACAACGTGAATTAAGTTCACCTGATTAACGTACATGGACTCAAGGTGGCTCTGAAAACATAAACACACTAGTACAGTCATGCCCAAAAGTTCGTCGTCTCTTCTCTGCCGGCTTTGGCGATGGAAAGTGTTACATGAACTATTTTAATGTGACAGGGAAATGCAACAAATACCAAAAGGCCCAAAAGGGTATAGCAAGGAATAATAATCTCTGGAGTTTGAGACGGAATGACATGCGGAAGGCAGGACACAATGCTGGCAGAGGATTGTCGGCAAACTTTTGTTCATAGTTGTAGGTACCTATCTAAAGTCATTTGTTTATACAGCAACAAGCTATTATACGTAACCTGACGGGAACAGATTAATATATAACCTTCTCGGGACATAACTTATGTCACCAGTAATAGGCCTACTGTACGGTACATATAACTCTAAAGGTAGATATATTTAATCTCCAAGAACACTTGTATGTAGTCTTTACGTTATATGCAGCAGGTTAAAGCAAATTAGGTTACACTGGAATTTATAAGGGAACACTGGAAGAGGCCACTGAATATGCTACAGTAACCCAGATCACAAGGAGACCAACCTACGTCCTTGGCAGCGGTTTACATGACAGAAAAATCCTTAGTTATCTCTTATGGTTTAGAACAGTTAAACGTCAGGCACGAACTTCACTCCAACATAAAATGCTCTACCACTAGACCACAAGGCGTCTTATCCCGAGGATTACCTTAAATACAGATATTTAAAGGGTTGATATAATTTATAGGTAACCAGAATATAAATAAAGCTGTAGATTTCTATTCCGAACAAATACAAACATCTCGTGATAGTCTCACACACACACACACACAAAGAGAGGGATGTGAAGGTCGGAGCGGGTGGATGTTCTCTCTTTTTACCTCCGGCAGATGACACAAGTCAGTGACACTTCTCGACCTACTTATTTGGCGGGAATTTTACCGAGAGAGTAGACTGACATTCCGGAGGCTAGATTCACTATAGAGTTTTCATTTTAACTTGGCCTAGATTTTCGTATTTTGTAGCTTATTTCACGTAGATCAGTCGCAGAAGACAATGCAAGGGCTCTAAATTCTCTCTGGTTCTTTCATCTTAACTTGCCCCAGATTTTCGTCCGTTTGCAGCTTATTTCACGTAGGTTCGTAGCAAAATAAGACAGTGAATGGGCTCTAACTCCCTTCTAACTCTGTCATCTTAACTTGGCCCAGATTTTCGTCCTTTTGCAGCTTATTTCACGTAGGGGAGTGGCAGAAGACAATGCAAGGGCTCTAACTCCTTTCCACAGCACATCTTCGTAACCAGCACCATATTCTAGTGTTAATCTATTTCAACAACTCAGGATTAATGGTGGTTATATGGCAATTTTAGGTCGTTAGAATAAAAATTCTGCAGTAAACTTAGGGTATATTTCAAGTGGTTGTGCAGATTCCCTAACACCTCTTCCTTAGTGAGTTATTCTGCATCTGAGCATTTTATTTTACGTTAATTTTATCATTCTAATACAGACGTACATTGCACTGATAATACACAAGAAGATTATTAATGCGCAATAAGTACAAAAATTCACTAACACTCTCTTGTCTGTCATTTATATCGACATACTTTGCAATAACATAATACAAGGGGATACTGATGATCTGCAGACTAAATCGCTTAGGAAAAGGTGTCACAGATCCCCATAGCGATTTAGAAAATGACCCTTGCATTCATCTATCCCTTGTAACCTGGATTTGTATTTCCAGAGAGAAAAAGATCCATAAAAAGATTCTGCACTTTTCTTTCCTTGTCTGATCAGTGTAAACAAATCGAGGTTAGACTATGACAATTTCGTTTTGTAATGAATCAACGTCCGGACTAATACGGCCCAGCTTTGATGCTTTCTTTGTCCTCGCTAAATAAATAAATGAAATAATAATAATAATAATAACAAAAACAACAATAATAATAATAATAATAATGATGAGCAATAACAATAATAATAATAATAATAATAATAATAATAATAACAGCCATTGGGTGCTGATCCTAAGTTTGCTAGTCAGTTTGTTTTCATCCGAGGGAACTGGACCAAACTCAGCCTGAATACCAAGTCGTGGTTACCTAAAATTCGATGAGTAATTATGCCTCCTTCCTTACCAATAAATTAGTAAATAAATAAAAATAACTCCAGCCTGACTAAACCCGGCCACTAATGAAACAATGATAACTACAAGGAAACCATAGTATATTATGTAACGAAAAATGAGAAATACTATTTAGTATGTATTTGTTTATGTATGTGTATTTCTGACTAATAAGTCTATAAGAGGTTAAAATAAAATAAGACAGCGAGTCAGAGGTTCTTTATATCCCTCAGCCCCTTCAGTAAAACGTACAAATACAGTAATACAGAAATCTGTACTGTAAATGTTATTCATATCCTTGATTTAATGTGTGTACGTATAGCTATTCCTACTTACTTTTATATGTTTTCTTTAGAAATCCAATGTGTCATTACAGAGTCAAGTATGCTATGTTACATCTTCCTCCCTCTCAACATTATCTTGGAAGGCGCCCCACCCCCCCTTTTCTCGGGCCCGTGGCCCGGAGATAAATCTCCAGCTGTCCCCCTCTCTCCTCGACCCTGGTTGTAGGTAAGTAATGGACAGAGTTGTAGTGTATTATTATTATTATTATTATTATTATTATTAATACAGCTTTGATTCGGTGTTAACCAGACTTGGTGAAAGTGTTGAGGATCAGCCAAGGGACCATATACCACGGTCAACTTACAGTTTTTAATACGATTTACAACAAACTTGCCGGAAGGATTGAGGATAAGGCAAGAATTATGGGAATCAATTATGAGAAAAATTAGTCAGAGATAAGGGTCGCAGGACATGATTAAAGTTTGATTCGTGTGTGTCAGTGAGGGAAAAAAAAAAAAAAAAAGCTCTGATTTCATTTAGACCAAACTTGGTGTAAGGATTAAGGGTCAGTCACGGGCTTCATCTACTGTTTTTTAAGAACACGTCAAAGGCCAAGGTCATATGGCATAGTCAACTTAAATTTTACCCGAGTTAGATGAAACTTGGTGGAAGGGTTGACGGCAAACCAATGATGATGGCATTCGATCTTTATAACAACCAGTCAAAGGTCAAGGTCATGGGCTAAGGCCAAAGTATGGCCTACATGTTGTAGTGTACAAGATGGTTGTCAGCATCGATTATGCTTCCCTGCATTGATTTAGTTTTTTTTTTTTTTTTTTAATGCCTCTAGAGTCTAGATGATTTTATTCAGTTCGCGATCACTTTGAACAGGAAGTTAGGTAAAGCTGTCACGGAACTTCACTACCAATCTCCCCTAAAGTTAAGAAAATCATCCGTACGTAGCAAGAACAAACTTAATCCATACGTACTGTACGTCACCTGATGGATAGGGTTAACTACGAATTAGGTCATAGGTTTCATCGGTATATTCTTAAATACTACTTCGACATTTTCTCTTTCAATACAGCAGAGGCTTTCTTTACGAAGGGATTAGTGAAAACTATATATAACTCTGCCAGTTCGATATGTCTCCAGATCCGAATGAAATAATCTGGGGATGCCAAGAAAAAATTAAAAAGGTCGCCATCGCTACGAAGTTCAATGTTTTCCGCATCCGTTCACCTCTCGTCTCGCACCGTTCACTGTAACGGTAAACTTTCCTTTTGTCTGTCTTTTTTTTTTTTTTTTCTAGTGCCCATCCACCACACCCACAGCTTTAACTGTTATGTAAACTAGGCTGAACATTCGCAACACCGGTGCGACTTTAATTTTAGTTGTGTTGGTTAACATTTAAAATCCAATCAGGTGGTCACTAATAACTAAACTAAATGTATGTACAGTAGCTTATATTAACAGGAGAAACACATGTGTAATAAAAGCTCTTTTCTATTTTAATTATTTATGATGAATAAGGCTTCCAAACTGATAACGATGACAGTTCCTGTCGTGTTCTTTAAGCATTGGATTCAATACCTAACAGACCAACCTTCCATCTCTGTAGGATACTGGTTTGGCTACGAAGTGTTATATGATATTTTAGAACACTATTCGGTTTATACCGGTATCACTTATACTCACAGAATAATGGCTGCCAAAACAGTTCGGAGCGACATTTTGCTGGTGTCACTGTCACTTCACCACGCCGTCACACACCAGCTTCTCTGCTGGTGAGGTCGCAAGAGCTCACCCTAGCGCCTGGACCGCACCAAAACCCAACGATGTGTAAGTTGGCCCTGGAAAGACCAACACCCCAGCTATGAAGTTCCAGACACGACTAACCCTTCCCGCCCCTCCATCCTGCCTTTTATACTCTCCACCCATGCCCATCCTCACCCCTGAACCTGTCAACTTGCTGGATTTCCGGTCGTTTTGGATTTTCCTTTTTATTTGTTTATTATTTCATTTTTACGGATGAACTCCCAATACAAACTTATTAAAATCTTTCTAAAACTGCTTATTATTTCATTTTTACGGATGAATTCCTAATACAAACCTATTAAAATCTTTCTAAATCTACTTATTTTATTTTTACGGATGAACTCCCAGTGTTATAATCGTTTTAAAACTTGTTTCTTCTCATTTTTTTCTCTGCCTCTATTATTTCATATATATACCTACATATCTGTGTATCTATTTTACCAGTTTTTTATACGAGGCATCTTTCTTTTCATGCATGAAAGACGGATCCAAAGGTCGGGAGCCCGCAAGACTGCTTTCACCAAGAAAAACAAAAACAAGATAATTTTTCGATATCAATCATTCACATTGTTCTATTGCTGCAAGGTGCCTAATCCCTGATTTTTCCACGTAAAATAACACCTCCAAGCCTCTCTATCACAAGTCACTGCTCAAAGACCCTATATTCCTTGACAAATACCATCAAAACATTTCCATAAGCAAACACACTGAAATCGCCACCACTCGTTGCCAAAAAATAAAGAAAATAATAATAATAATAATAATGATAATAATAATAATAATAACGGGAAATAATGATGATGATGATAATTAAAATAATAATAATAATAATAATAATAATAATAATAATAATAATAATAATAATAATAAAATAAATAAAATGAAAAATACACTTGGTCCCCAGTGAATTCACAAACTTGTTCACCACTGCATATAACTCGGGTCATATTGCACTGAAAAGTAACAATACAAAACCACCTATTTTAAAGACAAATGGCGACATCTCTGCAGTGGCGTCTTGAGGTTTGCTACCGTTTCATCACTGCTGGGCACGTACTGTCGTCGGAAGCTCGCTAACACCTTTTCCTAAGAGATTTACTTTACCTACACCTTACTGTTCTCTTCTGTTACATTAATCCAGTATCGCCATACTCTGCACAAATAACGCATAAAAGGATACTAAACATTATCCAAAAATAAATCGCTAAGGAAGAGGTGTCTGGGAGCTGTCTTACCGTCGAGAGTACAGGCTCTACTGAGCCTACGACGTCTGGGTATGAGACCGAGTCCGTGCGAGGAAGAGCGGTGTGTATTCCGTAATAAGTACAGTATTTTCATCACTTTTGTTCAGTAACGAATTTCTGTATATTCTTGCCACTGTCATAATTTTAATTCAGTTTACGAGATCTCTCTTGTAGTGAAGGGGTTACGGAAGGCTATATCTACCACCTCGAGTAAAAAATCTCATAAGCTATATAAAATCGCTTGGAGGTAGCACACCAGAGAGAGAGAGAGAGAGAGAGAGAGAGAGAGAGAGAGAGATGGTGGCTAAAAACTACATTTCTAAATCTGTACTATCCCTTTAGCCTGTGCGACGTTTGGATATGGCGTCACCACACTACAGGTAATACTAAATAGGTCGGCGGATATTCCCTGTCAAATAACTTACGGACTACATTTCTACACCAGCACTGTCATTCACCTTAGACCATGACTGAATACGACGTCAATATGGACAACGGAAAGTGAAGGAGGGCGAGCGGGTGCAAGACTTCCTTCCGCCGATAAGTAGGTTGTGTTGCAGGGTGAGAGTGGTGTGTTTTTCCATAGTTTCCCCATCACATTGGGTCATCTACGTTAACCCGTTCAGTCCCATAACGTACATACAAGGTGGTCCGTAAATTAAGCTTTTCTGGATACACTCCTGATGATAGTTTGTTGTGGGAATGGCTCTGTCTGCTGGTGTGGGTATAATTGCGTCACTGATTGGGGCGCATCTAGGTTTTTTAAAATGGGGATGGCACGATGAGACGTACTCAATGGGGGTCTGGAGGTATTCTCACGAAAATTTGAGGTGGCCAGACATATGTCATGGGGTAGCCATGGCCATCCTGGTCATTACTCTGGCTACGCCATTGGGCACTGGAAGTAGAAAATGAATTAGTGATGCACGATAGGCATGATGACATTGACCAAGCAGTTCACGCAAGACGAGAAATCACCTGTCAGAGTGGAAAAGGAATGTAATAGGCTACTATGTATGAACCGTCCTGTATTTTAGCCTCAAGACGCCAGGCGTGTGAGAGCAACGCCAGCTTAACTTGTTCTTACTGGTGGTGAAAACTTTGACATAAACATTCAGTCCTCAAACTATAAATTCTTTATAGATTCCACAGCACCATATTCTTCACTGGACATATACTCTCTTGCATTTTCCACTACTCCCACCATAATTCCAGTTCTTGCCACCAACTTCTTAGTCCTCTCGCCCATTTTACCCCCTCCCCCCCACACACACTTTCATTCCTCGAGGATATAATGAAATAAACCTTCACTGCTCTCGATCCACTAATCCTACAATACCAATTTAACAAGGTATACTTTCCTTGTCCCTCCCCACCACCCACCAACATTGCTGCTTACCTCGCCCATTCAATTGCTAACCACGCAACCATTTCTTTCATCTCCCTTTGACGATTTCATGGCGCGACGCAGGTCACCTGGTCGACTGACAAGCTATTTTATCTTATTTGCTATTATTATTATTAATATTATTATTATTGTTGTTGTTGTTGTTGTCGTTGTTGTTGTTATTATTATTATTATTATCATTATTTTCGCGGTAATGTGTCCAGGTTATCGTTGTTAAGACCTCATGCTAATCCGAAACGCAAACCCGACCAAATCTATCTATTGCCAGACACCATAATCCCGTAAGGGGTGGCCATTTGACTTGAAATCACCGTTCTCAAGCAGCCTCCCATCCTCCTTCTGAAGTACGAGAAATAGATAAGGAAAACTTTTATAACCAGGCGGTGCATCCGTCCGGTTACATCAGTACCATCGCGTGAAGGTGTCCCTCTTCAGCACTGTATACAGTAGAGGTTAATACGCGTAATGTTGAAATAACTGAACGATAATATAACGTGTTCATCATAAACTAAGTTGAATATATGGCTGCCCCCAAATTATGATGAAATAATGGCCTAATTCTTTTTACTGATTTTGTGGTTTTGCCTTCCTTTAATATTATAATTACCATTTAAAGATGTAGCCTACATTTTCTTTTTTTTTTCTTTTGCTTATGCATCCAGTCCTTATATGTAAACTATTACACACATACATACACAGGCACCCAAATGCACGCACACTGACGCACAGACGCACACAGACACTCAGACACACACTCACTCGTAGACACAGTCGTACACACACACACACACACACACACACACACACACACAGGCGTATACATGCACAAGCAGAGAGAGAGAGAGAGAAAGGGAGGGAGGGAGACTCCAACAAATAGACGCACACAGACAGACGCGACGTAAAGACACAGACAGACACACATACACACACGCGCGCTCGTGCTTCAGCCAGGTAGCAAGAGATAGCCCTATGGTTTACGAGTTACCTTGGCAGCCATATCGTCGACTGAGTGGTAAATAAAGCACTGACACCAATTAAACGTAACTGCATCAGCGTACAGTCAAATACAAATTGTCATATCCTGCCTCTCTCGCTGCTAGAATCATAGATGTTTGGATGGATCATTTTTTTTTTTTTTTAATGTGTCCGACTCTGGGCATAGGCTTCACAGCCTCCTTTCAAGGCCCAGTAGCCCTCCTACGTACCGCATGGTGTACAAGTGTTCATATTATAGCCGACAGATGGTTGATGATATACACATTTGTCCACGGTGTCACATAAATCCAAAGGTTTATGAATCCAGTCATGAAAGATAATACAGGAAAGGCTTATGGATTTTTTTTTTCTATTTAACTGTACACAATGTTGCTGCCTCCTTCGCTGCAGTCGCTATATATTTCGCTGTATCCCTTTTGCTATTTTCCTGTATAATTTCCATATATTTCCCTGATTTCTTTGGTTTCGCTGTTTTCATATATTTCGTTTTTTTTTTTATTTGGATCTTTTTTTATTATTATTATTATACTCACTCTCAGGCTGCTGTGTGTTTTCAGATGCCCCATACTGACCCACTCGACATAACTCAGCGACCCAGTATTTGACCGCGACGGGGGGTTAACTACCACTGGTCTAGATGAACACGGGACTTCTACAATAGTCAGTTTTCATCACCTGGCAAAGACCCGTAACACCCTCTCAGCTTAGTGGATGGCCAGATGTAGTCTGGAGAATAAATCTGACTAATAACCAAGGAGAATCATTGCAACCTCACAACTACGGCATATCAAACGTCACGCAACCACGACGCAATATTCAGGCTGTGAGTGGACCAGTACCGTCTCTTGAAAACAAACTAAATATAATAATAATAAAAAAAAATCTTCGCAGTAGGAAAAAACGAGATATAAGAAAATAGCGAAACAGGAATATATATATATATATATATATATATATATATATATATATATATATATATATATATATATATATCATCATGAGCCGTTTGAGTATCCACTGCAGGACCGGCCTATCCCGACCGAAGTAGGGACGATACAGCCTATGTATCTCTTCCAAGTGGCTTAGGCTGTCTGGTCGAGATTGAATGTACAGTAGGGTGAGAAGTATGTGGTTGTAGTGTTGTAGTGGCTTTGGATGTGTGTGTAGTCTGTGAACCAAGTGTAATCGGCCCGCGCAAGCCGACTAGGTGCAAACATACTTCTACAGTATGCGACACTGGTTCAACCACAGCACCCCTTGTGTCCGCCAAAGCAGTACATGGCCGGGAGAACGCTTCCGAAGTTTATTATCCTGGCGGGGCGCGAACCCTCGCTCTCCAGTGTACGAAAACGCACACTATGCTGTATATATATATATATATATATATATATATATATATATATATATATATATATATATATATATACTGTATAGGGAAATTGCGAAATGCAGAATAGCAAAATATATGAAAACAGATAATTATATAGTCAAACAGCGAATCAGGTATAAGAAAATATCGATATATAAGAATACAAAGGAATATAGGGAAATAGCAAAATGTAAGAAAACATGGTGAAATATACGAAAATAGCAAATAAAATATATAGAAAGGAATATGGGAAAATATCTAACTATAAGGAAACAGCGGAATATAAGAAAATAGCGAAATATAAGAAATATAACGAAATAAACAACTGTCTATCTATCTATCTATTCCCAGACGCCTCAATCCCGTACGGGCTGGCCACAAACAAATCGCCTCCATGTCGGCCTGTCCCCCGTCATTTCACTGCCCTGCTCCCAACTCACACCCCCCTCTCTCATATACCTCTCCACTCCATCCCTCCATCTCGTCCTCGACCTCCCCCTCCGTCTCCCCCCCCTCCACTCCATCCCTCCATCTCGTCCTCGACCTCCCCCTCCGTCTCCCCCCCCTCCACTCCATCCCTCCATCTCGTCCTCGACCTCCCCCTCCGTCTCCCCCCCTCCACTCCATCCTTCCATCTCGTCCTCGACCTCCCCCTCCGTCTCCCCCCCCCTCCACTCCATCCCTCCATCTCGTCCTCGACCTCCCCCTCCGTCTCCCCCCCCTCCACTCCACTCACATACACTATCCTCGTCAGTCTCTCACCCTCCATCCTCTCCACATGGCCAAACCACCTCAGCGTGTTCCTTCTAACGCTTCCTATCACATCCACATCCACACCACAACGCTCCTTTATATCCTCATTTGTCAGCCTGTCTCTTCATGTGACTCCACAGGCTCCTCTTAAATAACTAATTTCCACTGCTCTCACTCTTGACTTGTGTCCTTCCAACAACGTCCAAGCTTCACTTCCATACGTTAGAGTGGGTATCACAATACTGTCATGTAGTAATTTTTTCACTTCCATGCTCACTTCCCTGTTTCTTATCACTGCTTTCAGGGAACCAGCAATTGAATATAGGAAAATAGCTAAATATAGAGAAATAACGAAATACAGGAAAATAGCGAAATAAATAACGGAATATAAGAATACAGCTAAATATAAGGAAATAACGAAATACATAAAAATAGCTAATTAAAGGGAAATTACGAATGAAAGGAAAAATAGCGAAATACGATAAAACGAAATAACGGATAAGCTGCCTAAGAACTAATCTAACCCAACCCTGCGTAGTAGGAAAATGCTGAAACAGGGCGTCGTACTCTGAGCAGGTCTAGCGATTTCGTAACTCTTCTTCCTTACCGATTTTTTCTGTGATTACACCCCAGTATCCTCAAAAGGGATGAACTATTGTGTCAATATTTAAGATATTCATAACATACAGCAGAAAGAAAACGATTAGGATGGAAAATAAGTCGCTAAGGAAGATATGCCACGATATTAAACACACAACCATAACAGATAAAATGACGTGTCTGCTGGAAAATGAACAGCTGAAGAAGAGATGCAACGATATTAAATTGATACACATAAGAGAAAATGACGAGTAAGATGGAAAATAAATCGGTAAGGAAGAGGTGTTACGGAGTCTCTGTCAACGAGACCTCACGGAATTATCACACAGAGAAGAGAGTACACCTTCTTGATCTGGCAGGGTTACTGACCTTAAGATTTTCCACTTCACTGCCATGACGTGTGTGTGTGTGTGTGTGTTCAATTATTGGTGCTGGAGAGGGACGCCTTCACGTGGTGGCACCGATATGACCAGGTGATGACTCTGCCTGGTTATACAATCGTCCCTTAGTCCCCTCCCTATCGCCCGAAAGGAGGATGTGGACTGCAAAAAAAGGGTGACTTTGGGGTACACCGGGTTCACGTTCAGATGGGCCTGGGGTTGCAACTACTACCACTATTACTACTACTACTACTACTACCACCAGACGATTTTACTCAGGACAGAATTTTTGAACTGAACGGGTTAGATATAGCCTTCCTTAACCTCTTCAACCCTATGACGTATTTTTCGTTAAATCCATGCTACCCTCAGACGATTGTATTCCACTCTGAAAGGATCTCTGGTAGTGAAGTGGTTATTGAAGGCTTTATCTAACCCCTCCAGTTCAAAATGCTTCCCATAAGCTGCATAAAATCGTCTGGAGAGAGCGAGAATTAAAAAAGTAAAAACGCCATGGTGGTCAATGTGTTAATCTCTACATTATTAGAGGTTTGTCCAGAGCTGAACAAAATCGTTTGGTGACAGCGATAACAAACGATTTCACACACACACACACACACACACACACACACACACACACAAACACATCTCATGACAAGCGATGGGTGTTTGACCTTGCCCCTGACTTTTACGTGTTGAATTACAGCTGATATTGCCGAGACTCCGTAATACCTGTTCCTCTGCGATTTATCCTGCATATTACCCCTAAGTATCCTTTTGTTGGTTACTGATGCAAACCAAGTCAATATTGAAACTAAATAAATAGCATACGAGAAAATGATATGTATAATAAGCAAAATAACATCGCTATGGAAGAGGTACACTCGCTACAAAAAGTTATCTGAAAAGCTTCCCGTCTTTATACTGTATAGTGAAAGAGTGGACGAAACATTAGAAAACAACCTCCTGTGATTTTTACTGCTTAATCCTTTTAATATTATTAATATTTATTTTATTTCAACTAACGCCAAACACTTTTTTTTTTTTCCATATCTTTCTCTCTTCTTTTTTGCTTCCTGTAAACTCTTAGTGAATGTTTTAACAATCTCCGTTATCCCCTTCAATCCAATATTTTTTTTTTTTAATACTCAAACAACAACAGACGATATTATTCACCGATTTTTTTTTTTTTTAAATTCGAGGCGTTAGATGTAACTATGATTAACCCATTCACTAAGAGAGGTCTGTCCTAAGCTGAGAAAACTGTCTTGAGTAATAATAATAATAATAATAATAATAATAATAATAAAACCAGCATACGTCAATGTTCCGATACTGAAAAAGAAATTGACAGGTGGGGTTTCCTATATTCTTTTCACCTACTTTGGCCAATATTTTCGTCCTTTTGTAATATACTTCACGTACAGTAGATAAGTGGCAGAAAAACAGTTCTACAGCTCTACATTCCCTCCACAGCGCTTCTTCGTGACTAGCATCATATTCCAGTGCTAATCTACGTATTATTCCATTTATCTTTGCTATTTCATGACGATTTTATTCACATCAGGGTTAACATTTTGACAAATCTAGTGTAGTAATTTATTTACGACGTTTGTGTGGCTAAACAATATACGGTACCGGTATTTAAAACGTTCAGTGAAATAAACAATACAACTCCATGTGTGGATAAACAACTTAATTTCAGCGCCCAGTGTGGATAAACAATTTACTTCAATGCTCAGTATGGGTATATAACTTACCTACAACGTTCACTGCCACAGGTTCATCTCAGTGTGAATTTACTGGACTGCAGTCTGAAGCAGCCCTCTTCCTGCAGTCCATCGTCCTCCTTTCGGTGGACAGGTTGTAAGTATTACCAGGCAGTGGAGTCGCCTGGTTAGCTTTTATTAGCGCAATAATGAAGGCGTTCCGCTCCTGCACGCCCAGAGTGGATAAATAACCTATTTACAACGCCTCAGTGTGGATAACTCACCGGCTACTTGTAAACACTAGTGTAGATCAACAAATCTATTTACAACGCCTACTGTGGAATAACAACGTATTTACGACGTTGCCTGTGGACATGTTTATTTAAAACGCTCAACGCGGATAAACAACAATAATTTTATCAAGTCGTCAAGATGAAGTCGATTAATTTGTACTCCCAAGTATGGATGAACAGCTATTCCACACAGCAGCCTGTATTAAAGAAATTTATATATCAAAATAGCAGCACATGATTAATTATACCGTTGCAGCAGAATATCTTAGAGCAGGACTCTAGGCAGCGGAGGTGAAACGGGTCGGGTGGGCGGGATGAGAGGCTGCGCAAGTAGGACCGGTTTGGAATGGTGGTGGCGACAGCAGAGCGTTCACCCGCCTCCTTGGTCACTCTCACGTCGGTCCACCTTTGCACACACACACACACACACACACACACACACACACTTCCTAATCCTGACCTACGGAAATAGGAGGACATATTGTATTAATCACATATTCACTGGATGGTCCAAATTGGTATTCTGTTCAGTCTCTTCAGTAGCGTACACTTCCACACACGAAGATACGTTAAAAGCGAGTAACCCCCCCCCCCTCTCTCTCTATATATATATAAACTGTCCCGCCACTAATCCTAACGCTTTGTTACGTCCAGTTTCATGCCACCTCGTCTGTCCATTGTCCTTCCCTAATTACTACATTCTCGTATACAGCAGGCTATACACTGAACAGCCAAGGAGCCATTCCACATCCTTGTTTCAATCAGGAGCGGATCGTATTCCTCACTAAATTGTCCATCTCCATCCACTCTTTCTAATGTTTTCGCTGACTCCCTCAGTACACGTACTGTACACTCACTCCAGAAGGTATCGGTGCACTGTGGGTCCAATGCCATCCGGAATTATTCTACCATGTGGTAGTGACAGCCCGTTAATACCTGTTTATATTATAATTGCAAATAAGGCCATTCCCTACACATTATGAAGGACACAAGAGGTATCTGATATAGCAGTCATCTATCATCTGGGATGCCTGCCTGTGGGAGGACAGAACCTCAATTTCCAGTTTCGTTTGTTCCGTGTCATCATATTAAACACATAGCGTATGTGTTCTGCACCGATACTTTCTGGAACGGGTGTACTGTACATACTCCATATCGTTTTTAGGCGATCACTGCTCACTCTGTGCTTTCAAATTACTTTCCACAATGCCTGTATGTCGTATAATATCGTAAAGGTAGAGGCAGTATACTCTTCATGACCTGCCAATGTCTATCAAATGATTTTGTTGTTTGGATTATAAGAACAAATTACACAATGGCAACTGACAACGGCCAACTTGTGTTGTTACCAGTGAATATTTGAGTATCCTGCAGCGTCCTCCCACACCAGACCAAAAACAGATGGTGTCACTGTGTCCAATCATTCTGCGCTGCCCACACGTCCCTACCCTCGATTGTTCCTTCACCTTATGTTGGTCCTGATTTTTCGTCCGTTGGCAGCTTAGTTCCCAAAGCTCAATGACAGAGACAGAGACAGTACTACGGCTCTACATCCTTTCCATTGTAGTTCATCTTGACTAGCATAACAGTCTACTGTAGATTTCCGGGTACAACTAACATTCAAGATGGACACAGAGCAATTTCTGGCCATGTAGTGAAGATAGTACACTGGATACAGGACGGCTGCAGTTTGTCTTTTGTTACCCTTCTACATTGTTTCTTCTATATTTGTTTTCCTTTGACTCGTGTTGCATGACTGCACTTAAATGAGAGGAACGCGAGCTTATTTTATACTTATTGGAGAAAACTTTGACATAAACCTTCACTACATTCAAAACACTATTCCTACAACACCCGTTTTGTACAGGGTATAAGAGTACTTGCCCAGATTCCACAGCCTATGATTCCAGCCCAACCCACTTACTCCCTTGGTCACCACGACCAAATCTTTATCCCATTTTGATGTTTTATAGCGCCATGCAGATCACGCGGTCGACATGCGCACTTGTTTCATAAGGAGGAGACTGATGTAAATTTCCTTATCCTCACTACTGGTTTTAAGTGGCAGCGACCATCATCCACTCACTTGATGTGGTGCTGCCTACTTCTTCCTTCACCTTTATCACTTCTTCTGTGTCTGCCCTCTCTCTTCCTATTTTCCCCATCTTTCCTTTTCAGCTGGTTTTACTCTGAGTGACAAGCCTAATGGTTTCCTGTAAGCCAGGAAACCATTTACAACGCTCGGTGGTAACCACATAACCTACCCACACGTGTTCCCTGTGTTAACAAGTGGGTTGGCGGAGGGTTAGTGCCCCTCCCCGTAAAACCACTTACTCAAAGACAAACGGCTACCCTTTACGGACTTACGGCGTTTAGATAGATAGACTACTGATTTTCCTAAAGTTAGAAGAGAAGAAAATACTTAAATATTTTCTGCGTGTTGTATAAGGCTGCTAGAAGAGGAGGGAGGATAAGGTTGAATCTCCATTCCTTATACAGTTAGGAATCCCACTCCTTACGCTGTACAGAGGACATTATTTTGGATGCAGTTTAGTTGGTCCTGCGGCCAAGACCCGTGCAATTTAATACCGGTATACGCTTTCCTTCGGTTCCGTTATAAGACTCAGAGGAGATTGAGAAGCTAGGCTTTAGGTCTTCTCAGCCCAATTTTACATACGAAACGGTGTGATGATGATGATGATGATGATTCACCCAGTGGCTTGACGAGGCCTAAGAACAGTCTACAAGTGGATGAGGTAACAACATAGAAGCCCCACAGCACCATAGTCTACAGTCTGCTAACCTTCTTACACCCAGCCCCTCTACCACGCCAGATCTACAAGGCTAAACATTCGCCCTGCCCCACGCATCCTTAACCCCTTCAATACTGAAACTCAACATTATTTTCTCCTGGCTACGTCCGGACGATTTAATTAATCTCAAGTAACATCTCTTACTAAACCCGTCACCTCAATGGGTCTCTCATCAGGTGACGAAAAATCGTTTATGTTAGCCAAAACACAAAATACGCCCTCTGGGTGAATGGGTTAAAATCAATCTCCACGAAGCCCTTCGACATGATGATTATTTTTCTAACTTGTTCTTGCTACCACCAAATAAATTTATCAGTCTGAGGAAAGACTTCCTACACTCGTTCTGAAACACCTTTTAATCGCCAGCGTGCAGTGACCTAAGGATAAACCTCCAGGAAATACCACCAGAATGTTCGTGTGACCTCGTCTGACCCCTGCACTGAGGCCCCTCCACTCCCTGCCCTCGCCACCACTGCAGCTCTGCCTTTCCTCCTCGGACATTCCCGGTGGGCCGAGACTGGGCTCACCGGAAACGATGGCACCAATCACTCCACCGTACGTCTGGGCGACCACACTGTAGTTGGTTAATCACTTCAAGACTATGGTGCATTTTTATTTTACAATAACCAAGTTTCCACCAGGCCACTGTAGCGAAAATATAAATAAATATTTAATTTAGCTCCTCCAGTTCAAAGGGTCTATCCTAAGGTGGATAAATTCGTCACGTCATAGTAAATACTATATATCCTTTAAAAAATGACACACTTCTGGTGAAGAGGCTAAGTACTCCACTCATCATATCTACGCAGATTAAAAATATCCCTTTCCCTTCAGCACCCTGAATTTAATATTTGTAATGAAGGCATTGTGGTAGGTGGGGGTGCTCACCATCCACTCACTCGATATAGTGCTGCTCTCGGGTGTCTGCCCTTTCCTCTCCATCCTTCTTTCCCTCCATTCTCTTCTGTTTTTCTTTCCTTCATTCTTTCCTTGTCCTGTCTACGGGTGACTTTACACTCCCTCTTCTGTCTTCCTTTCCTTCATTCCTTCCTCATCCTTCAGCCTGTGGGTGACTCTACACTGAGCGACAAGCCAAAAGGTTTCCTGTACACCAGGAAAGCATTTACTACGCTGGGTGGTAACCATATAACCAGATTTTGGCGCCTGGTGGTTTTAGTGGGTAATTATAGCGCTCCAATCGGACTGAGCCGGTGAAGGTTTATATCCAAGGAATGGTTGGGGTTGATTGCTCATGTAATACAGTACCACTCAGGGATGAGTGAGGCTGGTCACTCATCTTAAATGTCAGGACCAACTGCCTAGCCCCGGGCTCCTACGCTCCTCATGGGGCAATGTAGGATTGGATGATGGATGGATGGATGGATGAAGGCATTCATAAAATTTCATACGGTGTATATTGTATCCGTACTTAAGTTCTCGAGGAGTCTTATGGATACCGATATATATATATAATTTTTCCTGCCTTCCCTGACGGAGATACCTAATTGCTTCATAAGTATTTTGTCATCTTGATAAGTCGTCAACACCAGCACACTCAGATACCGAACACCACAATATCTCCCATTAATATCTACAGTATACTGCTGAAGTGGTGTCTCTGACCTGACAAAGACCCTTAATCAACTAATTTTTAGCTCAGTTTATAACAATGTGTAGTCAGATTGAAGGCTCCCTTTGTCTCAAGGCGACTCGTTCATACCTCATAGCCAAGGCTCACTGAATTTCAAGCAGCCACAACTTTATATTCGAAGTTGTGTATGTGACCAAGATCCCTCAGATGAAAGAACCGACTACCGAAGTTTAGCTTTGCAGTCCGAATGCCATACTCTAATTTTGGGTGATATAGAGCACTTGGTCAATCCTATTACTACAATGACGTACTTATTTTACTCTCGCTGCCTTCAAACGATTTAATTTGGCTTAGGAGAGACTTTTCGAACAGGCGAGATTAGATTTACCCTTCACTGAGCACTTAACCAACCTTTTTATCCTAATGACGCACTTTTTAATTTTAACTTTATCTTCAAACGATGTTATTTAGCTTAAGAGGCTTTTCGAACTGGAGAGGATGGATTTATCCTTCATTAGCACCTTCACTACAAAAGATCTTTCCAAGGTGAACATAATCGCTCAGAGGCAGGAAAACAAAGTATTACTGCATACTGGACTGAACACGATCTGGACAAGAGGCTTGGCGTTTTGCACATGGGACGACAAGGGTGCTAACGGGAGAATCAAGTCCGTCCTGAAAAAATGTCTTATATAATCACATTAAAACCGAATTCTAGCATCGGGGGAGGGGGAGGATTTCTATTGGTACCGTTAAGACGTACTAATACACTTAAAAAGGAATGACGACGTGAAAACTTATGAAATGTAAATAAACTTAAGCTTATATATCTCGGCTACACAGAAGGCATGCATAAATTTCGGAAAACAAGTAAATCTACAAAAGAACTGGAAATACTACACAGGCGTGCGGATTACGTGCATGGCGGTGTGTATATATATATATATAACGTGTCCGACTCCGGGCAAAGGCTTGCAGGGCCTATTTCTTGGGGACAGTGACCTATCCCAAGGCCCAGTAGTCCTCCTACACCTCCACATTTCGGCGCTAACACCCGCCGTCCATATTGAATACGTGCTAGGGCTGTCTCATACAGGACTGGTGTACTGATATTAGCGGGGGTATTTTTATGACATGTCGGCGGGTCATCTGGTACATCATGAAAGTCTGCTTTTTTAGGAAATTCAAATCCTTAAACTGTTCCCTGCCCCAGCTGGGATTCGATCCTGGGTCCACCAGAACTACAGGCCTCCCCTCTACCGATTCAGCCACCGCCTCCCCCGATTGATAGCTAGATAAATAGATAGATAAATAAATAGCTAGACAGACAGACAGACAAAGACGGACAGGCACAGATACAAACAGTTAAATACAGACATAGATAGCTAGATAGACATACCAAGATAGAAATACAGTTAAATATAAAGAAATAAAGATAGATAGGTATACATACATACAGAGACAGCAAAGTAGACAGAGACAGACTAATAAAAAGGCAAACTATAAGATTTACTTCACATACATAATTATACTGTTCATATAAACAGAATCAAAGACAGCCTTACGATACTGACAGTTAATGTAGACGGACTGAATGACAGAAAAATACATAAAGACTGAAACATATAAACCGATGGGCAAAGGCAGATCAAACTGTGACTGGCACCAAAAGACTTATCGTGTGCCACGGTGTGTGCATAGGCCTATGATTAAACTCTACCTCGTCACTTGCTCATCTTACCGACTCCTGAGTAAATCTAATCCCCAGTTGGCATGATTATTCTGGTTAGTTATATATCAATCAATGTATTAATTTCATGTACGTCGTGAGAATAAGACTAGATAATTTTAAATCTTCGTTTCTATAGCGCGTTAACTCTAACCTGAAAAAGACCCTTTCAGCATGGCTGATTAGTGTTGATGACCCATTGTAGTAAGGGTCGATTTAACTAGTTGCCAAATGTAACCACGAAATAGTACTGAAACTGTGGGAGACTGAGAGTGATCCAGTCACGTCAAATAAACACAAACCGACTATAATCCTGGGAGACAAATTGAATCCAGCTGGGGCTGTTTGTATACAACAGCTCACATCAGCATCTACGAAGGGGATGAGGTATAATGGTATGAAATATGAGCGGGATAAGTGGAAGGAGAAGATGGGGGAGTATGTAACGTGAAGCGGCATACCGTGAGAGGAAAGTTTATTACTAAGGTTAATAATGCCTATAACAGATATCTCGGGATAACCCTTCCCAGGATGCGGCGTCACGCGCCAGTCAATGGCGCGTGACGCCGCATCCTGCGAATGGTGCAAAGAAAACATCATAAAATCAGTATTCTGTACTAACTTCCATGAATATCTATAAACAAACATACCAACCGTGAGGGAGGAGTTACTCGAACACTTCATCCCATTTTTTTTTAGAAAACACCTTTAGCTTTAGGGTTGGCTGATTTTCACTCCAGCACGTCAAGCACCCATGATGCTCTTCTGGGTCGAACATCACTTCACGTGTATCATGGCAGCAATAGGATATCTTTCAGTCAAGGTCTGCGTGCTGCTGATGATTTTTTTGGTCGATACACGCACACACACCTACTTCCACAAGCACAAACAACCTTGCGTCGTCTTGGACATCATGCAGAAAAAGGCTTGCTTTTGTAGACAGTTTGATGGACTTGTACTCTTGGCCATCCTTATTGTTGACTTGAGGTACAGGCAGCTCCCGATATCACACTTGCCCTAAGAACGACGTACAGTACTTTGCCTTCGTGATCCTAATAGAAGTAAAATAAATAATTAATTTGCTTTATAAACCATCAGGAATGCATTGGTAGTTTCAGGTGTATTTTGGTAACTTTGAAATGATCGCTGGCAATTACTGCAAGAACTCAGCAGTAAGGCAATTTTACATGCATTATTTTTCCTACCATATAGGGGACTGTGAGTGGTAATTTGTACTAAAGCTCAATGGGAGACATTTTCTTCTATTTATAAAAACGCCTTTTTGCTGATGAGTATTATTAACTTCCAGGTGATGTGCGCAAAAATGAACAGCTGAGTACAGTTGCTTGGAGCCTTGGTGAGATAATCAAAACAAACCGAGGGGTGGGTGAGGTGGAGGTGGGGTTCAGTCGAGCTAAAATAACTCACCTAAGCATTGCACCCTCGAAATTTACAGTGGTAAGTCATCATCGTGTAAATCATATGCTGTAGGTAGAAGATGTACGGTAGAGCTAAGTGAGCGAAGTTAACTTTATCTTGAAGAAAAGCAGCACTAATTGATTGCCGAGTTGACATTTGAGAACCTCGGCAGTACTTTTAAAATTGATATGTAATTTACCATTTCATCATGTTGTTACATAATTGACCTAATAATACCTGCTGTATCATCAGTTTTATTGATCAGAACAGCTTTGCCTTATGATATTGCACATAAAACTAGAACATAAGAGCATAAACTTTCACTTAACCTAATTTGATGTACAGATGCATTTGCAGCTTATATGGTGTGCTTTATACGAGTATGAAGGGTTTGGTAGGATGTTTATACTTGGTATGGGTGTATTGAAAGCATATGAAAATTTTAAAAGTTCATCATGTTGGTTATGGTATGTCAGAGTGTTTGAAGGGAGTTATGTTGTACTGTATTATGTAGCACAATGATCACTTAAAATGTGTAATCAAACAAAAAAACATTCTGGTATTGAAATTAGCATACTTTAATTGTAGTCATAATAAGACATAAAAGCATTCTGGTATTATGATTAATATACAAAGCATTTTGGTGGTTCTTGAGGAAATTAATGAAAGGCTAAGGAAAATAACTTTGCGATGTATGGTGTCCCAGAATCAACTTCACAAATTATTCAAGAAAAGATTGAGAATGATAAGAAATTTGTAATGAAACCTATGCAGATCTGTCAGGTAATTGTGAACAGAGTGAGATTATTAAAGTAATTTGGCTGGGTAAAGCAGCAAGGGATAAAACCAGACCGATACGAGTGTTTCTGCCAAATGTGGACATCAGATTTAGATAGTTTGATAAAATAACGAGCCTCAAGGGTAATAAGGAATTTGAGAATGTGAGGATAGTGTATGATATGACAAAGAGGGAGAGAGAGCTTGACTCAGCTTTGTGGAAGGAAGCAAAAAACATGACAGAGCTAGGGAAGGGAAGGTACAGTGTGGGGGGACCTCCATGGAGGCAGAGGATAATCAAGCTGGTGGACTTGTAAAAAGTTAAAATAATGTAAAAAGTGTAAATAATGATGGGAAAAGGAAATTGTTTGTTTAGTAATGCAGATGTCTTAAGACAGGAAAAAATTGAGGAATTAAGCATGAGGTTAAATCATCTGGAGGTAAAACCTCACTATTATTGCACTACAGGAAGTGAGACCAAAACATTTCAGGTTTGAAAGATCATCTATCTGTCTGTCTATTGTCAGATGCCATAATCCCATAAGGGGTGGCCATTTGACTTTGAGTTATTTGTTTTACGGGGAGGGGCACCAATTCTCCACCAACCCACTTGTTGACACGTAGGGAGCACGTATGGTTTGGTTATATGGTTACCACCCAGCATTGTAAATGGTTTCCTGGCTTACAGGAAACCATTTGGCATGTCACTCAATGTAAAGCCACCTGTAAAGGAAAGAAAAGCAATAAGGGGTGACAGGAAAGATGGGAAAAATAGGAAGAGAGGAGGGCAGGCACAGAAAAAGAATGATAAAAGCTAAGGAAGAAGTAGGCATAACTACATCAAGTGAGTGGATGACGGTCGCCACCACCTACGGGACTCCATGATCCCTTCTGCTGCTCCATGGTCTACTCCTTCGCTGCTGCTCAGCTCTGGAGAGTTGGAGGGAGAGGGAACGGCACGGGCACACTCTCCCTACACAGCCAATGGCCGAGCCATGCATGCCTGCACTGCAACGAGGGGAAGAGCTCACTTGCCACCAAACCGACCTCATGATCAACCTGCATTCCAATGAGGGACGAGGATTGATAGTGTACATAAAGAAAGGGACAAGATATAGAGTAAGGGATCTTAGAACTGAGTTTTGCGAGTATTGCTGTCCGGAACTGGAATGTGGCAGTACAAGATACTTCATGGCGATTTTAATCTGTCTCACATCAACTGGGATAACTACGTAACTAATGCAGACATGAATGATTTTCACATACAGCTGATTGAGGAAGCTCGTAATTGTTTCCTAACCCAACATATAATGGAAATGACTAGATGCAGAGGGGAGGCTGGAAGAAGTATACTGGATCTGATATTCAGTAACGATGAATCAATAATTGAAAACATTAGTTTGGATAGTCCTTTAGGCAGGAGTGATCATGCCTGCATTTCTTTTAATTGTGACATGCAGGAGCAGGAGAACCAGTGTAAAAGACAAGTACTGTATATATGTATGAAAAAGGAAACTACCAGAAAATGAAGGAGAAACTTGTCATAGACTGGAGTCAGTACCTGTCACAAGAGGCCAGCATTGAAAGTAAATGGAGAAGATTTCCTAGCAGGCTAAAGAGGATAACTGATGAGTGTGTGCCGAAGAAGACTGCAGGAGAAAGCACTACAAGGAAAAGAACCAATGAAAAATTACCCATGAACATGATGCTTTGGTCAAAAATAAAGAGAAAGCAACAACTATGGGAAAGATTGAAAAATCTGAAGAAAAACAATATTACAGGTGACGGATGTCAGGAGGTAGAGAAGGAGTACAGGAGATTAAATAACCAGATACGAAGAGAAACCAGGAAAGCTCTAAAACACAAGGAAAGAGATTGTAATGAATGCGAAATCAGATCCAAAAAATTTTTGGAAGTACAGTACGTTAATTCTAAAACCAGGACAAAGTCAAGAGTTGGGGAACTGTACATGGATATGGAAAGGTCTTCAAAAGCAGAAACTGATGGAGAAAAGCAAGCATCCTCGCAGAGTATTTTTCACAAGTATTCATAACTGAGACTGATGAAGAAGGTCTGAAACTCAAACCTAAAGATGTTCCAGCTCTCTCTAGTATTGACATATCTAAGGACAAAATCCAAAAGATATTAAGTAAACTAAAAAGAAGCAAATCTGGACCAGACGAAATTCACCCAAGGATACTGAAAGAAGTGACAGAGGAACTACTTGATCCCTTACAGATATTATTTAAAAGTTCATTTCAAGAGGGGGAAATACCAGATGACTGGCGACTTGCACATGCGACAGCTATATACAAGAAAGGAGATAAAAGGGAGCCCAGAAACTACAGACCTGTAAGCTTAACTAGTGTGATATGCAAGATTATGGAATCTTTGTTAAGAGAAGCAATAATAGATCACATGAAGAAAAAGCATCTATTTAGTAATAAGCAGTTTGGCTTTGTCTTGGGAAGGTCAACTGTATTACAGTTGATTAAAGTATTGGATCATTGGACTGAGGCTGTAGATTCCAAGAAAGCTCTGGACGTTGTATATTGGGATTTTATAAAAGCCTTTGGCCGAGTACTTCATAGGAGTCTTCTTGAAAAGATGGCAAGCTCTAGGATCTAAGGCAATTATCTTAGATGGATTGAAAGCTTCTTGTCAGGCAGAAGACAGAAAGTTATTGTGAATGGTATCTCATTGGGCTAGAATAATGTCACCAGCGGGGTACCGCATGGATTGATGCTCGGGCCTCTACTGTTTGTCCTATTTGTAAATGACCTCCCAGAAATTGTGAAAAACGATAGTGATGATACAAAAATTTTCAGGGAAATAGAGGACAAAGAGGACTGCCAAAAGCTACAAGAAGACTTATATGAACTGCAAAAGTGAACCAAAAAATGTAGGCTGCATTATCATCCTGAGAAGACCAAGTACATGAGGATAGGGAGAACTGGAGTGGAAGATAAAGGATACCACTTGCAGACACAAATAAGCAGGACCGAAGAAGAAAAAGATATAGGGGTGTTGGTAGATGACAGGAAGTTTTCCGATCACTTAGCTGAAAAAATGAACAAGGCAAACAGGATTGTGGGGATCATTAGAAGGACCTTTGTCCATTTGGACCAGACAACCTTTAAAGGTCTCTACACTGCCCTAGTGCGGCCACATTTAGAATATGCTAACCAAATATGGAGTCCTCACCTAGTGAGGACATTGAAGCACTGGAGGGTGTTCAAAGAAGGGCCACCAAGATGGTACCAGGATTAAAGAATCTATCTTATGAGGAGCGCTTGAAAAAGCTAGACCTGCCATCATTAACATTCCGGAGATCCCGTGGAAATATGATTGAGACCTTCAAGATCATCAGCGGCGTATACGATGAGGACTGCACACGTGGGATACTTCAGCTGAGGTAGGAAGGCAATACAAGAAGCAACAGCAAGAGGATACACAAGAACAGAGCAAACTTGGACCTAAGGAGATATTCATTTCCACACCGGGTGGTAAATAATTGGAATGAATTAACGGAATGGGTGGTAGAGGCAGGCAGTGTGGAGAGGTTTGAAGCATGTCTGGATAAATTTTGGAAATATCAGAGACAGAAATTTAGTTATAAGGAAAAGATATCCACTACATGTGACCACCATCTGGGTTATAACAATAGTGAAGAATTGAGAAGCCCGGAGTCACAGGCTTAGGAAAGAGCCTCTTCCAGTACAACATCTATGGTAATCTAGGGTAATTAGTATATTGTATTTGCTTTTTCCAAATGTCTTTTAGAATTGGCAGAGGACTGGGTGACATGGATGATGGAAGTAATTTATTATTGGCCATCCCTTCCAGAATTACTATAGATGGCTGTAGATGCATATATAGAAAGTTAATTCAGTTATTCTTTATGATGAAACTGCATCTGTTTTATGATTTTTGTTTAGGAATACTGCTGAAGTTATACACTACTGCACGTTAGTGTTTTGCACCAGGTATAGTACTTGCATAATAAGAAATTGAATTAGCAACATTCTATGGTTTCTTGAGCAAGGGTAACAGTTAGCCATTTTTGGTGAGTGCTTCCATACTTGTATTACAATAGGCTAGTCAAAAATACCAGTTCTGTACATGTTTATCAAGCATGGTGAGATAAAAAGTCATTTGACAGAATTTTACCTGATTATTGCAGTATTAATCTTTGTAAGCCATTTCTTTTGATATAGTAAATGAACAGAAAGTACCAGGTACAGTATATAACCATAGGAAACTTTAGCATCTGACATGAAAGGCTTCCCTGCTGAGAATACAGCATTAGCTAGTTATTCAACAGAACCAGTCAGTGTGTGTGAGGGGCTGTGTGGAGATACAAGTTCTTCTGTTCTTATGAGCTCCCTGCATACCAGTAGTTGCAGTTGTATGGATTAAAACTGTAGTACCATATATGGTACAGTAGTGATATTAAACTGTTTTGTACTTTGCTGATTTCAAAGAAGATACACTTAACAATGGTAAGTATAAAGGCAATTTGTATGTTGTTTTAGTTTCTGGACAGTATTTGAAAATACATTCTCTCTCTTAATGAATGGTCAGACGACAGTTGGTGCTGTTTGATTTTTACACATAATTTTCACATTTTGCAGTTATGAGAGAATTATGGTATTAAATTTCTTAGTTACAGTGTTAAAGTATTTTACAGCAAGTACAATGTGTTTCAGTAACTTTTCAGTGAAAAGTCATTGAATTAGCTGACAGTGCAAAGTCTGAGGCCCATACTTTCTATCCGTAGTTTTCATATGGCCTTGGTTAGAAATGCAGGTACAGGCTTTGTTATAGTCTTGTGCCTGGATTAACATCATCAACTAAACTTGTCAGGTGATTTTACATTGAGTAACAAGCCTATTGGTTTCCTGTAAGCCAGGAAACCATTTACAACACAGGCTGGTAACCATATAACCAATCCATACGTGTTCCCTAATTGTCAGTAGGTGGGTTGATGGAGGGTTGGTGTCCCTCTCTGTAAAACAATGCAACTCAGTCAAGTGGCCACCCCTTACGTGATTAGGGAGTCTGTCTGTAGATACCAGAGATAAATAGCTAGATAGATAGCTAGAGGATGGACCAGTACCATATTTTTTACTTCATGCTATCACCAAATGGTTTTGTTGAACTCAGGATTAATCTGTAACAATGAAAAAGTTACATACATACATCATCTAATCTTGTGTTGTCCCATGAGGACCATAGGAGCCCGGGGCTAGGCAAGTTAGTCCTGACATTTAAGATGAGAGTCAGCCTCAGTCATCACTGAGTGGCATTACATGAGCAATAAACCCCAACCATCCCTTGGACATAAACCGACTCAGGCTCAATCCGATTGGAGCACCTTAATTACCCACTAAACAATCAGGCATAAGAATTTGGTTATATGGGTACCACCCAGCATTGTAATGGTTTTCTGGTGCACAGAGAACCATGTGGCTTGTTATTCAGTGTAGAGTCACTCAGGCTATATTAAACTCTGATTTTAAAAGTCTCTTGTGAACTGTCATTGTTAATAACAAAGTAAAAGGGACATTCTCTGATGAATAGTTAAGATCAGAACTGTGATTGTACAAAAAAAAAAAAAAATCCTTAGTAGGAATCTGTCATTGTAAGTGTGTTTCTGGTGACCCCAAAGTATAATGAGTATTTAATAATTGACGAATTATTGGATTTTCATTAGCTACAGCATTATATTGTGGTCAGTCTCTAAGTGTGAACTTCTTGTAATGGTGTAAAACTATTGCCACAATTACATGTCATTCACACTTTCACATTAGCTGCAGCCTCCACTAATGATTTCCTTAGTACAGTACCTTTTGACCATGGCCTGTTGTTATAATGTCAAGTTGTTCCTAATTTGTGTACAGTAGTGACATGTGAATAATATTGTACTGAGTATCACTTCATGATTTATGAATAGTGCTTACACCAAATTATGGCACCTGGTAGTTTAGTGGGTAATTAAGGCACTTTAATCAGATTGAACTGGTGCAGGTTTATATCCAAGGGATGATTGGGGTTTATTGCTCATGTATTGCCACTCAGGGATGAGTGAGGCTGGGCACTCTCATCTTAAATGTCAAGACCAACTTGCCTAGCCCCAGGCTCCTATGCTCCTCATGGAGCAACAATGGATTAGATGACGACGATGACAACTCACAGAATTGTCTTTTTCAGTGCCATAAACTTTACTGTACAAGTATTTTGAAATGAAGTCAGGTAACAACCTGTTGTATAAGAAAGTGCTAAGATCCACTAATGATGAAGTACAGTATACTAAAATATTATATCATAATAACAGTACTCAGTAAGCATAAGTCAGAAATTAGAGGGTTGCCACTTTTTTTTTTTTTTTTTTTTTTTTTTTGTCCAACTGGACAAAGGCATCAGGGCCTATTTCTTGGGGACAGTGGCCTGTCACTAGGCCCAGTAGTCCTCTTACATCTCCACATATCACCACTTCAGTGCTAACACCCACCGTCCATATTGAATACCAGCTAGGGCAGTCTCATACAGGACTGGTGTACTGTAATGGTATTAGAGGGGATACTTTTATGACATGACGGCGGGTCTTCTGGTGGATCAGGAAAGTCTGCTTTTATGAATTCAAATCCTTAAACTGTTCCCTGCCCCAGCCAAGATTTGAACCTGGGTCCATTAGGACTGCAAGCTGCCTCTCTACCAATTCAGCCACTGCCTTGAAGTACAGTATTGACCATTCTAACAACATAGTATAGTACTGTACACTGTACATGGTTTAGTCATTCACTGTACTTCTTTAGTCCATTTCAGATTAGCTGATGAAATATGACATACAATAATCCGCCTAGTATCTGGATGTGCAGTTTCCAGACGTCGTCATCTGGCACTAGCATATCAATTTCCGGACATTACTGTGTACTATTCAGGTGGAGCAAACCCATCTGAACGTTAAAAATATCAGCCATGCGTCTGGCCGGGGCAGGGAAACGTCCATTGGTGCCACACTGTTTGGCCAGGCCCAGTAATTCACCCAGCATCCTCCAGAGCATGCCTGCCTCTGCCTCAATTCCTGCTCTGTGACTGTGTGTATTGAACTGTGTCTCTTGGATGAACATGTTGGTGCACATGGTGGTTTTCATGGTGGTGCCCTACCTGCTTCATGTATTGCTATTCCACTCCTCATTGAGGACTCGGATTGTGACTAGGCTCCTCAATGTATGTACGCCACTAGAACACGCGGGATTTGTACGTTATTAGAACACGTGAAATATACTGTGCAGTGCAGTAGCATCACCAGTCACAGTACTGTACTGCAGCTTCACCAGGCAGAGCCAAGGAGCAAGCGGGTGGTGCCCTTCTAAGTGTCATGAATGTTCACCTTGATTTTATTCTAGCCTACTGTACTGTATGATGATTTCATTCTATTTTACCATCATGTTTCATGTGCATGTTGCTGTTTTCTTGTGTTATTGGTGTTTCATGTTTTTGATGTTGCTGCAGGGTATGGCCCTGCAGTGATGCTTGCTTGCCTGTGATTTATGGATCTACTTGGCCATGGTGATTGCTTAACTATGGTTGATGGGTCTGTTTGACTAGAAAGATTAATGTAAAACAACAAGAACAAGTGTTGTATGATGTTCTGTAGTGGCTTATTACAACGGCATTCAGAGTTAGGTTAGGTCTGAAGGAGGGACCAGACATTTGCCCATATCCAGACATGTGCAGTTCCTGGACATGCCTTTTGGCTCTGTTATGTCAGATATTGGAGGGCTTACTGTACTGAAACCTTAATACTGTATACAGTACTACTGTGTAGTAGCTAAAGGACAGAATATTGCTGACTGTAAAAATTTTTAATTGCCTTGGAAGATCCCTTAGAAGAAGGGGGTTAGAACAGTATCCATTTCTTCCTCAAGTACAGTAACACCGAACTATAGTATACTAATTTATTGCTGCTGCCACATGATTTTATTCAGCTAATTAAAGAACCTTATGAGCAGAGGGGTTGAAGAGGATATATCTAAACAAACATGTTAGTGCACAGTACTGTACAGCATCTCTCTCTCTCGCTCTCTCTCTCTCTCAGTCTATTCGTTATGAATGTATTGTATATTTTGTTCTTGCTAATACCGTATGATTTTATTCAGTTGAGTAAATTCCTTGCAGCCAGAAGATTAATCGTTTCACATTTGAAGGCTCCAACATGCTTGCATGCGTCAGCCCTGGTCACCTAATGGTGACTCTCCATGCTGCTCGATCTCTGGCAGCTTCCCTATTTAGTCGCTTATCCCTGAGGTCACACTCAGTGACCTTGTCAGAGGCCTATTTCGGTCTACCTCTTGTTACCCTACCCCCAACATTAACACTTCTCACTTTCTGCACCCAATTATTATCCCCCATCTTCTCATGCCCAAACCATCCCAGTCTTCCCCTCCTCATCACAACACCAATACACTTCAGTCCCATCCTACCTCTCAACTCCATTGCAAACCTAGCCCCCCTCCCTCCAGGCCTCACGTTCAGGGACGAACTGTACATCCATCTAGTCATATCCATTTCTGTATGTTTGAGCCTGTGAATATCCTCCTCTACTGCCCAGGTCTCACTGCCATACAGCATTACACTCCTAACATGCTGCATACAAAGGTCCCTTAGCATGGAAGACGAGCCCTCTCAATGTTAGGAAAGGCAACAGCTCCCTGAACTTCTTCCAACCACTCCTCACTTCAGACACAGAGCTAGCCCCAGCCCCACCTCCAGCACATAATATGTCTCCCAAATAACAAAACTCTTCCACACACTCAGGAGACTCACCAGCAAGTTCAATCCTTTCATGCTTGGCAATAACCTGCTCTCCCCAGCACACTGCACGCATGAAATTAGCATTATTTCGCAGTCTGCCTCAAATACCACTACATTTCTTATGCACCCACTTATCACAGACACTGCACAAAATGGAATTACTGTACTTACCACACCCTTGTGGCAAATCACACATGGCCATTACCCCTCTTCTTTGACAACTCTGCCCCCAGCCCTAGTTATCATCACTTTTGTTTTATCATCATTTATTCTTAAGCCCTTGTGCCCCATACTATCTCTCCATTTCCTAAATCTTTCCTCCACCTCCTTTCATTCTCTGCAATCAACACTAGATCATCAGCATACAACGACTTCCAAGGGAATCCATTTTGGAAGTCATGTGAGAGGGCATCAGATATTGTACTGTGGGTAACATTAGATGGCTTTACTAAACAGTGAAAATTTTTCAGCAGTAAGAGTGACCTAATTTGTCTTATTGAACAGAGTCGACTGAGACTGGTCCATAAGAAGGGGAATAAGGGAAGAATTGACATAGCATCGAGCCAGGTGAGTGCTGCTACTGACTCTCTATGTTGCTTTAGTTTTTTTGTCATTTGATCAACCCCTGTAATCCAGTGGCATTTTAAAACTTTATTCTAGTTATATCCTGACCGTTTTATTCGACTTAGGGAGGACTTCTTGTGGCGAAGGGTTTAATAAAGACTATGATGATGATGATGATATACTATATCTAACCATTCCACTTCTTTAACCCCTACACCGCGGGCATATTTACCGATGTTTTGCGTGTGCCGCGGGGTTATTCGGGCTCCGACAGACTCTCAAAAAATATTTGCCAAAAATCAGTTATTAGTCCTAGAATATTAAAATTATATATGCTTATGGCACATACCTTCAGCTTTCTCCTGGAATGTTTGTTGAGCCTTCGTCCGTTACCGTAGGACTTGTGGAGACCTCTGAAGTTGGGTAACGAAGTCTCCACTTTACACTTCCCGACAACCCGTAATATGATTACCACAGCCAGATATTAACACTATAAACACTACTCTATGATTTTCAAGTAGTTTGGGATCCATACTTCAAAAAAAAAAACACTGTGAAAGCAATGAAAATTATGAGCGCGTTTGACCGCCGCACTTGCGCTAGTTCGCTCTTGGTACTCTGTCATTTATTATTCATAAAACCCCTCACACTTTATATTTCTATTACTATATAACACTTATATATATCTACAGTCTTTATCCATAAGTTTCCTTCAGTAGTATTAGTTTATTGTCACTGTAGGGATTCAATTTCTTTCAGTAAAATACGTAGCATTCACTTTCTCGTCCTGTATACTGGCATTGAGAGTGAATGTCACTTTCATCTTCACTCTCATAACTCATAGTATTCAGACATGCTATAGTGAAACTTTCACTTTCATTACTCCTAGGGTATATACTCGTATTCTTATATTACTACTCATTTACATTTCTATTTACGTTTTCTTTTATTTACGTTATTTACATTTCTATTTTATTTACACTGTGTTATGCACTGTCACTTGAAGTAACTTATAAAACTATTTTCCATTGTTCACGTATATTTACATTCATTACTTTCACTTGCTCTTTACACATTATATACACATTATTTACAATTCCACTTGCACTGTTTTACTCAATAGAAAGATCGTAGTCACTCTTTTATCAATTGTCAGCCCTTTACCTCTTTCCACACGAGGTTTAGTAGTGGGTAAAGGTCACAGGGCCCTTTGCATGGGGGTGAAAAAAGGCCCTGAAGTCAGCAAGAGGATGAGCCGTACCTCCTCTTCGGAAGATGAGAGAGAACTGATAAAGGAAGGCCGGCCCGGGTTGAGGCCTACTTGGGGGTTATTCAGTGCTACCAACGTAGCTCTTGAAACAGCTATGTATTTCACTGAAATGATTGGCAGGAAATCTAGACAATACATTATAGATTAGGTAGTTCCAGGTGAATGTAAATATCACTTAGGCTTCTCCCTTCCCTCCTTATATGTATATTTATTACAAAAATAGATTATATGGCATATTTCAAGGGGAAAAAAGCAGCGAAAATTAGCGAACGAGTGCACGTGAGGTGTTGTCAGGTGATAATTAACCAATTACAGGTGTATGGCACTCTCACTTAACTTATTTCTTTCTTGTATATATTATTTGGTATAAGAATAGGGCATAGGGCTTATTTCAATGGATGAAATCAGTGAAAAATTCCAGGGAAGATTTACTTAGCGTAGCACGGCCGGGCAGGCGAGAGGATAGTGTAATGGAGGGGGGGTAGGGAGGGGAGTCAAGAAGGGGTAGAAATGGCTAAATTGTCAACAATGGATGGGAGTACAGATGAGATTAGGAGTGCTGACTAGTGTTGGACATTGGCAGTATGATACAAGCCCCCACTTGGAAGCCCGGGTGAATTCAAAATAACACAGAATCACAAAAGCGACGCCCCGCGGTATGATCCCTTGCTCCCAAGCGTCACGAAAGTGACGCCCCGCGGTTAAGGGGTTAAATCTCTCCTAATTTAATGAAAATCATCAAGAGATGGCAAGAGTAAAATAATAATACATCATTGGATTGAAGAAGTTTACCCCTTTTGTGGTTGGGATGACTCAAGTACAGTATTCTATTCCAACTAATTCCACATGATTTATTCAGCTGAAAGTAAGTATGAACGCCTGAGAATGTTAATACTATCACCATTAATCCTCTTATGGTTAGGATAACACAGATATTCTGCTCGAGCTGACATCAAATTATATTATTCAGTTGAGAATGTGTTAGAGGTGCCTATGAGTGTAAATTGACTGAGTGCACGAGTTTTTTTTTTTTTTTTTTTTTTTTTTTTTTTTTTTAAGGGAAAAGATATTATTAATTGCCAATGGGTATTTTGATGATAAGTCTTCCACTTCTATCGTTTTCTTTTCTTTATTGTAGATCCTACCATTTATGGTACATTTACATTTGTATTTTTGAAGACTTTAGTCATGCGTGCATTTGTATGCCATTTTTCACCAGTTGATGGCAGTTGATTGTGTTACCAGGTGCCATGCAACTACAGTACCAGTGATGTGCCACCACCACCTAACTGTTTATTTATTTTTTAATTATTATTACGTATGCCTGAATCACCATGCCTGCCGAGGACCTCTCATAGGTAGGCCAACTTCCATCCAAGGTTAATAAATTCAGGTTACCCCAGGGAGCAGATTTTTAGTTTTGTAGAAGTGTATGTGTGTTAGTGTTAGCTGAGACATTGACTGTGCAAATATGGTTGAGTTTCCCACCAGGGAGTGCTGTAGAGCTAACTACCAGGCTTTGGTCCCCACACTACTCCCATGGTATTACCTCCTGCGATGTTGATAACTATCCATTTCCTACCAAGTTGATAGGTAGGTGGTGGTGGTAGCAAAAGCAACACACCAAGAATATTTTACTGAAGGGGTTAAGCTAGATTAATAGGAAAATTACACTGAGCAATTTTTAACGTGGCTTTAATGAATTTTTTGGAATTATATGCTTCAGTAGTCATAAGGAAGGGCTATATTTTAGTACACCATGATTTACCTACCTTTATAATGCTAAAGATCAATGTCTGTCAGAAATCTGTTTTTACAGGTACTGTTATACTGGCATTGTTATTCATGCCTCTTAATCCCTTCACCCAGAAGACATGTCTTAGCTGTTAATTGTGCTAATCCCAGATGGTTTTATTCAACTTGAGATTTACTTTTTTACTTGAGCGGATGGAGAATGAAAGACTGACCAAGAGGGTGTATGTAGGTGAGGTGGAGGGAGGGAGAGGGAGGGGTAGACCGAGGATGAGGTGGAGGGATGGAGTTGAGAGGTATATGAGGGAGGGGGGGGTGAGTTGGGGGGAGGGGAGTCAAATGGTGGGTGACAGAGTGACTTGGAGGCGTTTTGTCTGCGGCCACCCTTTGCGGGATTAGGGCGTCGGGCTATAGATAGATAGATAGATAGATAGGATACGTACAGGCATTGTAATGCGTTTGCTAGGATTCATACCTCATAAGTTGAAGAAAATTGATCTGGAATTAGCAAGAGTAAAATGGTAAGTATGTCATGGGAATGAAGGGATAATACCGTTAAAGCACCAGAAAGTAAAGCAGTACTGCGGTAGTTTCTTGACGATGGGAAAACAAAGCTAATCCAGTATAATCCTTCCTGTTTGTGTGGGGGAGGGGGAAGCTTGATTGCATCACCTTCTTAACTGCAGATGATTGATCTGTGTAGCGTACTGTAGATCTCTGAATAATTGTAGCACTCTGATGACTGTGTAGTACATTCCTGGTAAAGTATCAGAAAGTTTTAAAGCAGATAATCGTCAGTGTACTTATATATGTTCACAAAAGAAGTCAGTGAAAGGGTCCTACTGTACTGACTAGGAAGGGTGGAAGCTGAAACATGGTAACCATAAGCCAGACACTCTGCACTTCTCAGACTTCAGAGGCTGAGGTTGCCACAGGTGCTGCACAGAGTAATATGTTGCACAATCCTCATCACTATCAAATAGCTAGAGGTTATAGTAACTTAGCAATACTGCATGCTGATGACCACTAAAATTTCTGTATACTCAGTGGTTGTGTTTATTTTGATATGTCCTGTTTTGAAGAAGGGTATTTCTGTCATGTTTTATTGTGTAACATGCAACTGCTATATTATGTTTAAGCCAGTATGTACTGGTATATATATATATATCTGGGCTGAATAGTGGCCGCTGCTGTATACTCGCTGTGTCCCTCATGTGGCCCGTTGTATAGTTTTCTTGTTACAATAGTTAAATTTTGACTTAATATATTTGAATTTGTTTTTCAACCAGGCATTCCTTATTTACTTACCAATCTTTTGCCTCAAGAGTTGCAGTGAGTGCTCTGCTGAGCCAGATCTAAGGGTCTCTTGCTTTGAATTTTGATAAGTCAAAATGTTACAGTTCTTGTTCTTCCAGTCATCAGGGCTGAGGCGACTCGTACAGCACATCCTCAACCCTCGCATGCAAGGTGAGTCATGTACAGATATTGTTGTATGTATGTATTGTAATATGTATTGATACCTAGTACAGTAATACACAGTTAATACTTATGTATAATAGCTGAGCATTAGAATTTTGTTATGTATTACTCATACAAATTTAATATGTACGGTACTGTGATAATGTGGAGGTTACATACGGTATATCGTTATTCCTCTGCATTGTGAGTACTGTAATGGTATTTGGTCACAGGGAAGCAGTATATGAAAAGGGAGAGAGAGAAAAACAAAGTCTTCCAGAAGTGTCACAATTAAGTTTTACAGCAGAAGGCATATACAGTTTTCATAAATGCAGTGTTTTGAATGCTGTGTGATAAGCTCAAGCTTTCGTATCTGCAGCTTTGCATATTACACTATTAAACCTTGTTGAAAGCCAGTTTTTGGGCATGCTGTAGGCTTATGTCCCTTGACAGAGTGAATCACTGTTGGCACTTAGGAAATGGCTGCAAGAGGGGTGAAATCCCGGTTAGAGAAATTGCGATCACACCTGCAACGTCACAGCAGCTCTAGTACCCAACATCTTGAACAGACACCAGTTACAGGTTAGCCTCACTCTGGAGAATTTACTATCTTTGTAGCTTTCTGTTATGACACTGGAAGCTTTTATAAGTACAGTACTTGATTAAGATGTCTTTAACTTACACTGTTGTTGTAAGTTTGTCTTCGTAACTTTCTGTTATAACACTGTAAGCTTTTATCAGTTCTTAATTAGATGTCTTTAACTTACACAGTTGTTGTAAGTTTTTCATTGTAGCTTTCTGTTTTGATACTGGAAGCCTTTGTCAGACTCATGATTAACCCCTACACCGCGGGCTTGTTTACCAATGACTTGCGTGTGCCGCGGGGTTATTTGGGCTCCGACAGACTCTCAAAAAATATTTGCCAAAAATCAGTTATTAGTCCTAGAATAATAAAATTACATATGCTTATGGCACATACCTTCAGCTTTCTCCTGGAATGATTGTTGAGCCTTCGTCGGTTACCGTAGGACTTGTGGAGACCTCTGAAGTAGGGTAACGAAGTCTCCACTTTACACTTCCCGACAACCCGTAATATGATTACCACAGCCAGATACAAACACTATAAACACTATTCTACAATTTTCAAGTAGTTTGGGATCCATACTCAAAAAAAAAAAAAACACTGTGAAAGCAATGGAAATTACGAGCGCGTCTGATCGTCGCACTGGCACTAGTTCGCTCATGGTAGTCTGTCATTTATTATTCATAAAACCCCTCACACTTTATATTTCTATTACTATATAACACTTATATATATCTACAGTCTTTATCCATAAGTTTCCTTCAGTAGTATTAGTTTATTGTCACTGTAGGGATTCAATTTCTTTCAGTAAAATACGTAGCATTCACTTTCTCGTCCTGTATACTGGCATTGAGAGTGAATGTCACTTTCATCTTCACTTTCATAACTCATAGCATTCAGACATGCTAGAGTGAAACTTTCATTTTCATTACTCCTAGGGTATATACTCGTATTCTTATAATACTACTCATTTACATTTCTATTTACGTTCTCTATTTTATTTACGTTATTTACATTTCTATTTTATTTACACTGTGTTGTGCACTGTCACTTGAAATAACTTATAAAACTATTTTCCATTGTTCACGTATATTTACATTCATTACTTTCACTTGCTGTTTACACATTATTTACACATTATTTACAATTCCACTTGCACTGTTTTACTCAATAGAAAGATCGTAGTCACTCTTTTATCAATTGTCAGCCCTTTACCTCTTTCCACACGAGGTTTAGTAGGGGGTAAAGGTCACAGAGCCATTTGCATGGGGGTGAAAAAAGGCCTTGAAGTCAGCAAGATGAAACATACGTCCTCTCACTTCGGAAGATGAGAGTACACTGATAACGCAGGGGCCAGGCCAGCCAGCCTAGAGGCCTGCTTTAGGGGTTATTCAGAGTTACCAATATTACTTCTTGAAACAGCTAAGTCTAGCACTGATATGATTGGCAGGAAATCTAGACAATACATTATAAATTTGGTAGTTCCAGGTGAATGTAAATATCATTTAGGCTTCTCCCTTCCCTCCTTACATGTATATTTATTACGAAAATAGATTAGAGGCCTACTTAGGAGATATATAATCAGAGCTACCAATGTTAAATCTTGAAACAGCTTTGTGTAGCACTGATATGATTGGCAGGAAATCTAGACAATACATTATAAATTAGGTAGTTCCAGGTGAATGTAAATATCACTTAGGCTTCTCCCTTCTCTCCTTACATGTATATTTATTACGAAAATAGATTATACGGCATATTTCAAGGGGAAAAAAACAGCGAAAATTAGCGAACGAGTGCACGTGAGGTGTTGTCAGGTGATAATTAGCCAATTCCAGGTGTATGGCACTCTCACTTACCTGATTTCTTTCTTGTATATATTATTTGGTATAAGAATACGACATAGGGCTTATTTCAATGGATGAAATCAGTGAAAAATTCCAGGGAAGATTTACTTAGCGTAGCATGGCCGGGCAGGCGAGAGGATAGGGTAATGGAGGGGGGGTAGGGAGGGGAGTCAAGAACGGGGAGAAATGGCTAAATTGTCAACAATGGATGGGAGTACAGATGAGATTAGGAGTGCTGACTAGTGTTGGACATTGTCAGTACTGATAGATGATACAAGCCCCCACTTGAAAGCCCGGGTGAATTCAAAATAACACAGAATCACAAAAGCGACGCCCCGCGGTATGATCCCTTGCTCCCAAGCGTCACGAAAGTGACGCCCCGCGGTTAAGGGGTTAAGATACCTTTAACTTACACTGTTGTTGTAAGTATGCATCATCTCCATGTTTTGTTTGTTTGATGGAGCAGTTTTGATTTATGGTTATGAACTCTTAACCCTTTCAGTCAGAGGACATCTTTTATACTTTATTCTCACTACCATCAGACAGTTTTTCTCAGCTTGGGAGGGACATATTAAACTGGAGAGGTCAGATAAAGCCATCTTTACTTCCTTGGTACTTGAGCCCTTCTTTTAGCTGAATAAAATTATATGAAGAATAAGGTAAAAATATGTCACTGGACAGGAGTTGAAAGTATCTGCTGTTGGTGGTACTGTACTGACCTTTCGTGTTCAGCACTGTTGTGTTTGTTACTGATGCGTGGATTATTATTATTATTATTATTTTTTTAATAAATCTAACCACCACTGCTACAGCATACATACAGACTTGACCTATCATTCAGACAAGTGGTTCAGGCTTTGGTTTGCTTTGCTCTTATAGGTTGTGAATTTGAGTATGTAATAAATGTGAACATTCAGACTTTTATATGGTGTCCTCTGAAATACGATCATCTGTAGCTGTTACCTGATGAATTGAACAACAGACAGATCTGTTTCCTGATTCACTGAGGTCACATGGTGAATATTCTATCCACGGGTAAATATGAACCCCTATAGAATTAATTTGTATTTCATTATTTTATAAGAAAGAGAGAGGTGAGCAAACTCAGATAATAGAACCATATTTATTTTTATGGCAGATAAATTGGTACAGAAAGTAGGGAAATATTTTAGCTAAGTTGCCATCCGTGTCTTGAGAAATGTATGAAAATCTTTGCTGTCAAGATAGTCACAGGTGAAAGTGCTACTCTTAAAGCATGGATAATGGCTGTTAGCTTAAATGTGTAGCTACACCAAGGAAAGTTTTAGTTACTGTGAATTGTTACTTTATTTTACCCCATCAACTACCTTTTTTTCATAATGTTCTATCTACTACAAGATTATTTTATTTTACTTACAAGAGACCTTCTTCAGGGAAAAAGAGATTAATTTTGGAGATAGTTTCAGAGTTTCTTATTTAACTGAAGAAAGATTACAGTGTCAGATTACTTTATATAATAAATACATAGCTAAAAACCTAATGATAAAGCTATGTAAAGCTAAATAAATAGCAAGGAGTTTCATATCTTACCGTGGAATGTGCCATGAGTCTACAGTATGTTTAACTGCAGTATGGTACTAAGTAATGTTATGCAATACTGGTACTAATTTCTGTACCAAAATTTGCTGATGTAGGTGAAGGTGAAAGGGGAGTGAAAGATAACAATGGTAGATTACTAGTGGAGAAGGGAGAAAAAGTGAGCAGATGGAGAGAACACCTTACGGCATTGTTGAACATGGAAAATGAAAGTAGTGTGAGTATAAGTGGCTGGGGAATGGCTGAGAGAAGGAGGGATGTGAGAAGAGAGGAAGAAATCAGTGGTCTGGAAGTTTTGGAAGCAATGAAGAAAGTTGAAATGGGGAAAGCCCCAGGTATTGATGGAGTTTGTGGTGAAATGCTAAAGCATGGGGGAGAGATAGTAGTAGAATGGATGTGGAAGATATGCAGAGTGGCCTGGGAGGAAGGTAGAGTCCCGGAGGATTGGAAGTCAGGTATAATTATTCATTTGTACAAAGGAAAGGGGGAAAAAGAAGTGTGTAGTAGTCATAGGGGCATTTGTCTTCTTAGTGTAATAGGAAAAGTATATGGTGGGATACTTATTGACAGAGTTAGGGAAATAACAGAGGAATTAATTGGAGAAGAGCAGGGAGGCTTTAGGAAGGGAAAAGGTTGTATAGATCAGATATTCATTCTTAGATCTTTAGTGGAAAAGTTTCTAGAGAAGGGAAAGAAGTTGTACGTGGCCTTCATGGATTTGGAGAAAGCATATGACAGGGTGGATAGACAAGGATTGTGGAAAGTATTAAGAATACATGGAGTAGATGGGAAATTGTTGAAGGCCATAAAGAGTATGTATGAGGATGCTAAGGCCGCAGCGCATGTAGATAGTGAACTGAGTGAACTTTTCTGTTTGAAGGTTGGATTGAAGCAAGGATGTGTCATGTCTCCGTGGTTGTTCAATCTGTATATGGATGGGATCATAAAAGAGGTACAAGGTAGGGCAGTGGATGTTGGAATGGCCCTAGTGAGAGAGGGCAGTGTTTGGAAATTCCCTGTACTGTTGTTTGCAGATGATACTGTGTTGTTAAGTGAAGACGAAGGGGGGCTGCAAGGCTTGGTGGATGAGTCTGGGAGAGTGTGTAAGAAATGGGATCTAAAGGTGAATGTAGGGAAGAGTAAAGTTATGGTCCTCAAGAGAAGTGAAGTCAGTGAATGTACAGTGAGGCTGGATGAGGAGGAACTGGAAAATGTGAGTGCATTTAAGTACTGTACTTGGGTAGTGTGATGAGTAACTTGAGTAAGGATGGGAGTTTAGAGGGTGAAGTGCTTGAAAGGGTACAACAAGGAAGAAAGGTTGCTGATTCCTTGAAAGCAGTGATAAGAAATAGGGAAGTGAGCATGGAAGTGAAAAAGTTAATACATGATAGTATTGTGATACCATCTCTAATGTATGGAAGTGAAGCTTGGACCTTGTTGGAGGGACAGAAGTCAAAAGTGAGAGCAGTAGAAATGAGTTATTTGAGAGAAGTGTGTGGAGTTACATGGAGAGACAGGGTGACAAATGAAGTGAAGGAGCATTGTGGTGTGGATGTGGATGTTATAGGAAGCGTCAGGAGAAACACATTGAGGTGATTTGGCCATGTGGAGAGGATGGAGAGTGAGAGACTGACAAAGAGAGTGTATGTAAGTGAGGTGGAGGGGAGGGGGAGGGAGGGGGAGGCTAAGGATGAGATGGATGGAGCTGGGAGCAGGGCAATGAAATGATGGGGGACAGGGTGACATGGAGGCTATTTGTTTGTGGCCACCCCTTACGGGATTAATGTGTCTGGCAGTAAATAGACAGATGAAGGTTATACTGTATTTATTTTTTTTGTTTAGGTATTTGAAGTTCATTTCTTGAGACTGTTCAGTTTTGATTCCTCGTTAATTCTGTTGCTTTTTCATCAGCCATACTGTACCTTGCTTTCTCACTCATTTGTTTACTATACTGGTATCTGTTAATCTTCTCATTCTATCAGGCTGTCTGCTATCTTCATACTTGCTTCAGGCATACCCTTTTCACTTTCCTGTTTAGATCCATTCTTTTTATATGACCAGACCATCCAAGCACACATTCTTTTACCCTTTGATCAAGACAGTTTTTTACTCCACATCCTCCACCAATCTTTTTCCCCCAGTCTCTTCAGTTTGTGCAATGCATTCATATTCACAAGCAGTACAACTTCCACTGGTCTCATTCTTGACCTTTCACAATAATTCTATAACAGAGTTTCACGCACAAATGCACCTTCATGTAATTCTCTTGCAGCCTTTGTACTCAGTCCTTAGTTGTGCATACCCGTGTAGACCTTCAGTACATCAGCCATGATCCTTCAATGAGTCACTTTTCTTTCCACGTCTTGAATACTTTTACATTTACAGTTCACTCACATGTAATATGCATTGTCTGTCCCAGCCACATGTTGCATTGTAAATGATTTTCATAATGCAGTTAAGAGAGTTAATGGGAATACTGTAATTATTCCTCTTCCAACTTCAGGCTTACAGTTCTTTGACCAATCAACCCACTACATCGCCCCATGTTACTAACCAGTTACCAGAAACCACAGTTAAATGCAGGACTGCATGTGCTAGATCCACAGCTTGGATAAATACAAAAGTTTCTTTCACCACATGGTACTAGTTTCCCTCCCACAGCCACTAGCTGGCTTACTAGCCTGCCTGCTTACTCTCCCACATTGATACTTGCTGGCTAGCTCACACCCTCATGTGTAAAGCCAGGGAGTGCAGGGCTTTACTTGTTAAATGGTGGATGCTGGATCTGATGGGTTTGAGTTTTGGACTTAGTATAAAATGGTTGGAACATTTTTTTTTTTTTCCCCCAATTACAAGTCATAACTTAGATGGATCACATTACAGGCAGACAGACTGTACATCTTTTCTCTTGCTTCACTGAGGTAAGTCCACTCTTTGAATAACTTAATGCTTTCTCCATTGGATGGCAAATCACAAAATCACCCTGTGAGTTACTATTTCTCATAATATTTGTCAATATAATCTTGCATACTGGTACTTCCGATCTGACTAGGTAGTGTGAAAAGTCTGTAAGAGGAATAAAATCTGGATATGGCAAGGGGTTAACCTAATCACTCGGATGATGTTTCATTTTACTTTGTTGCCCTTGGCTGACAATTTTATTTAGCTCAGGAGAAACTTTTTGAACAGGAAATGTTAGATATAGCCTTCATTTGCCCCTTCATTACTTATCTGCTTCCCAAACTAAGTAAAATTTTCTGATAGCAAGAAGAATAAACTAAAACTGTCATCCATGGGGTGAAGGGGTAATACTGTTTACTGTTCATTCACCCAATGAAGCTGTTATGACTCTTATCAGTTCAAAGAGATATCAGAATTCATAGTCATTTCCACTCACAGTCAAGACCTTGGTTAGTGTAAGAGGTGAGTGTGTTATCCTTGTGTTCCATGGAGTTGAGTGGTAGAGAGAGAAGTATTTGATGAAGCATAGCCATCAGACGTGTTTTCACAGTTACATTAATTTTTATTGAGTGGAAAATGGTATTGTGTTCACAGTATTTTTTTTTTTTTTTTTTTTTCAAGTTTGGCATAAATTTCACCTTGATTTTATTATGATTGCTGTAGTTTGTGGTTCCTTTTATAGTAATGTATATTAGGATGAACCTTAAGCCAAAACATGTATCCCTGATGTAAGGGAAAAATTACTGGTGTGTTGCATCCCTGTACTGCACAGGAAATTTATTTTTGATAATCAAGAAATTACTCTGCTGGTATGTAGTACAGTATGTACCAGTATTTATATTGATTCAGTAGGTCAGTTAATCTTGTGGCTGCAACAACAGTAATTGCTTTCATTTTTTTTTTTTTTTCCATCATATAATGATATTAAGGGTGTAGATTGGTGTTCTGCCTGAATGTTTTGGACTATGGTACCTGAGCCCCACACTCCAACATCTTCAAGGAGGTACTATGAGCTTAGCTATTTCTATTCTTGATATAATTAAATGAGGCTACAGTTAATTGTTATATTCCATTCTTGTTCAAAGCTGCCATCTGAAGACCAAACATGTTTACCTGTAGTTGCAGGGCATCTTACTTGTGGACACAACTTACTGTTACTGGTGTATGTATTGACAAATGCTAAGCCAAGAATTCATTCAGGACACTTGTGCTAAAAATGCCTTTGTGGATATCACAGCTCATCACTATTCTGAGACACTTTTTAAGTATTTCAGTTTATTCTTCCCCATTGTTCTTGGCATACCTCTCCTCACTCATGCCTTTTCCTGACTAAAAGCATATTATATCATTCTGAAGGGGCCAGAGCAGAAATAATGAAGGATGGTTAATAGAGTGGAAAATTTTCAGGAGCATGATAAAACATTTGTAGAATAATTTACGTGCAAAGTAAGTGATTCAGTTGCAAAATAATTGTGTTGAAATTTGCCCTTAGTGGACAGGATGAAGTGGGTGGACATGTTGCTGCGTACGGTACGGCTGTTTATGGAGGTGGTGTCAAGGTTAGTGTTTGGACTGATGTACCGTGGGGAGTCTCGGACACGCCTCCCACCAATCACTAACCTCATCCTTCTCGAGTCAGCAACATCACTGGCCACAAAGATTAGAACCAAGAAGGTGTGTGTGTGTGTGTGTGTGTGTGTGTGTGTGTGTGTGTGTGTGTGTGTGTGTGTGTGTGTGTGTGTGCATATCCAGTGTTACACTATTCATTATTCAGTATTTCTTACTCAGTATGTTTGTAAATCTTTAATTTCATTGATGTTTTGTATCATACAGTATTCTTGCTACCGCCAGACCATTATTTAATTTAGTAGGTGTATCTAGTAGTGACGGGGTTATTGAATACTGTAGCTAAGTCCTCCAGTTTGAAAAGTCCATTGTAAACTGAACAAAAATGCCTGGAGATATAAAAAATGTAATAAGGAGTACATCATCAGATTGAAGGGATGAATGATATTGATGAGTGAGAGTGGGTGACCTATACTCTGATGAGAGGTAAGTGGAAACATTGAAGTACTAATGGTAGACTTCTTTTATCGTTCTTAACCAGTATATTATTTGAGGAGCTCTGTATAGTAAGTCCTCCAAAAGTTCCAAAACAGAAATAAAGAAAATGAAGGATTCATTATGAAATTTTGGACCTGTAGCCCATTCAGAGTTCCTCCATAAACACCCCTTACAGTTTTTATGACGCTGCTCTGTGGATAAACTCCGAGGGGGCTATGAGTAAAAAATTAATTGTCTAATCCACATTTTTTCAGGTTATCAAGTTTGGCATATTCAGAGTTACTCCACAGAGCTCCTCATTTTATAAACACACATAAGTCTGTAGAAAATTAATTTTGATGATAAAATATTGCACTGTAATATTTCCCTTTTCAGCTGACAAGTGAGGAAGTAGTGAAATCATTCATCGCCCGAATCAGGGAAATCAACCCAATTCTGAACTGTGTGGTGGACACTCGCTTTGACCAGGCCCTAGAGGATGCCCGGTCTGCTGATGCTCTGATCAGGTTAGTCAGGATGCAATAAAACTCTAGAGACTGTTAGTTCTTCCTTGTATGTGAATAATGATGATGTGAGTTGGTGGAAGGGTAACCTGATAGCTGAGGACAGGATAACATGAGTGATTTGTTTGTGGGTATTCCCTCTGGAATCAAGGCATCTGGCTCTAGATAGATATAAAGTACATTACTTCCTTCATAATCAGGGACTATACAGTAATCTTTAAACGTTTGAATCTAGTGATCATCATTCTTATTGCTTATAAAGGCTCCAACGTGCATGCATATATCGGCCTTGGTCGTCTAATGGCAGCCCTCCGTGCTTCTTGATCTCTGGCAGCCTCCCAGTTCAGTCCCTTAGCCCTGGAGTCACACTCTGTGACCTTGTCCCAGATTATTGGTCTGCTTCTCACAGCCTTTCCCCTGACATTCATTCTTCTCACTTTCTGCACCGAACTATAATCCTTTATCCTTTCAACATTCCCAGACCATCTCAGTCTACCCCTCCTTATCACAACACTAATACATTCAAGTCTCATCTTTCCTCTCAACTCTTCATTTGCAATCATAGCCCTCCCCCACCCCCCTGGGATGCACTACACATCCATCTAATCATTGTCATTTCTGTATGTTTGACTGTGCTGATATCCTCTTCCTTTACTGCCCATGCCTCACTACTATACAACATTACACTCCTAACACATGCTGCAAACAAATATCCCTTAGCATGGGGGGAGAGCCCTCTCAATGTTAGGAGAGGCAAAAACACCCACACTGTGTCCTCTTAATAGTCTTCCCCAAACTGAGAGCTCAAAGGAAGCATATTTCTGAATTTTCTTGCAAATGAGATAACAAGAAAAAAGTAGTAATTAAATCAGTGTATTTCAAGTATTTCCACAAAATAAAACCATACCGGAGAATGAAGCTTGCTTGGCTAAAAATCATCATGTGATAAGTTATAAGTTTCAGGAGACAGTATTAGGAACTTGGCAGTTTGAGTCTTCATAATTTGATGAACATCATCAGTGGTTTTAAATAAATTGCTATATCTTCTATAAATAATAAAGTTTACATTTTTATTCACATTCTGAATGATTGTACTGTATATGTGAACTAAATAGTAACCATAATGAACGCATCTTATTTGAGGGTGGGAGGTCTTTGTATGACCCTTGATGTGTCCTCCTACATGGTCTTGTTTCCATGGGTTTTTATTGTATTTGAGGGGGTCAACCTCCCCCCCCTCTTACATTTTGAACAATTGATAAACTGCCTTGCAGCAGCTTAAATTTGCTGAATTGCATAGCCAGAAAAAAAAAAAAAAAAAAAAAATTCAGTGCTGAATGTTGAGGGAAAAAGAGAAAATTTATTATCAGAAGAGTTTTATTAAGAAGACATCATGCATTTAATTGACAGATGAATTCTGCCTATGGGTGACTTTACACCCCCTCTTCTGTCTTTCTTTCCTTCATTTTTTCCTCTTCCTTCTCCCTGTGAGTAACTCTACACTGAGTGACAAGCCAAATGGTTTCCTGTACACTAGCTAACCATTTACTATGCTGGGTGGTAACCATATAACCAGATTTTGGCTCCTGGTGGTTTAGTGGGTAATGATTGCATTCTGATCAGATTGAGCCGGTGAAGGTTTATACCCAAGGGGTGATTGGGGTTTATTGCTCACGTAATGCCACTCAGGGATGAGTGAGGCTGGTCACTCTCATCTTAAATGTCAGGACCAACTGCCTAGCCCCAGGCTCCTACGCTGTCATGGGGCAACGTAAGATTGGATGATGGATGGATGGATAAGGTAAGAGATAGTTATAGCTATGCTTAAGGGAAAAAAACAACAATAAGCCTGCTTGAATAGTCAGGAAACTGATAACTGTGCTTATACTGTACAATGATACCTTCTTCAAGTACAGAAGAATAGCACACTAAGTATAGTACCTGACAAACCATATTTGTCATTAAATTGTCATACCTGTATTTTGCTTTGTAATAACACTTCATTCTTTCCTGTTCCTTCTGCCTATCGGTGACTCTATGTGAGTTGCAAGCCGAATGGTTTCCTGTACACCAGGAAACCATTTACTATGCTGGGTAGTAACCATATAACCCAATTATGGCACTTGGTGGTCTAGTGGGTAATTGTGGCGCTCCAGTCGGATTGAGCTGGTGAAGGTTTTATATCTAAGGGGTGGTTGGGGTTTATTGCTCATGTAATGTCACTCAGGGATGAGTGAGGCTGGTCACTCTCATCTTAAATGTCAGGACCAACTTGCCTAGCCCTGGGCTCCTACACTCCTCATGGGGCAGTGTAGGACTGGATGATGGATGGATGGATGAATAACACTAGAGCCACTTGTACACAACTGTAGGGTGAGGTAAATGTGGTTGTGATTCTTTGCATAACCTACATATTCTGTAATTATGAGGTGCTATCAAAAAGTTCCCTGACAAAAAAAAAGGGGAGGAGGGGGCTTACCATACATCCTAGTCCACATTGTCACCTTTGAAGTACTTCCCACAGCTGTGCATCGATTCTGGCCGTGCTGCAGCTTCTGAAAGCACTTCTCAAACTCTTCTTTCATGATGGTGTCCAGTATCCTCTGCAGTTTGGCTTGAATGTCTTCCATGTTCTCAAAATGCCAGCCATTCAAGACAATTTTAATTTTTGGAAAAAAAAAAAAAAAGTTACAGGGGCTCAGAGTTGGGGAGCGCATGGGATGGGGGATCTCTGTCATGTTGTAGGCAGTGAGAAACTGCTGAATGCACAGGACTGCATGTGTGGGTGCATTGTCATGATACAGCAACCGGTAGCAAAAATTTTTGCTGTCACTCTGTGCACATTCAAATTTTTTATCAAAATGCCGTGATATGAGTCAAATGAGATGCCGACGACACTTGTGATATCTTTTACTACTTTGATGACAATCAGCTCAAGTTAGTTCACATACTTTCACCACATTTTGATCCATCACTGATGTTGGATGTCTTGAACATGGATTATCCTCTGTGGACGTTCTGCAAAACCACCAGACCACTGAGTTCTTCCCATGGCTTCATCACCAAAAGCTTGCTAAAGCATCTGGTGAGTTTCAGAAGCCATTTTACTGAGCTTAAAACAAAACTTGATGCAATTCTTTATTCCTTCAAAGAATCTGTTTTCAAGGCACACAAATATCGCACTAAACACGACCACATATCTGTATACTGTAGTGAGTTGCAAAACATGACTGAGAGCAGTGACGTAACTGAAACACTGGGAAGTTGTAGATAAAGGGTTGTACTGTGCATAATACTCTGTGCATTGGCCAAGGCCAAACAGCTCACATAGGAGAATTACAGTCAGGGAACTTTGTGAAAGCATCTCATATGCAGACTTATAAAAGGAAGATTCTGCATATCAGATAACTCAGCAAGCTGCTTTCTTAGGCAAAGCTAGAGACTCAGTCATGCCGAAGAGCAAGGTAACCATAGCATTATACTGCACTGTGTACAGTATTTGGATTCTCTGTGTAATTATGACTCTTCTTTGACTTGCTGACTCAGTACAAATTCTTAAAAAATATGTATATGAGGCCCCACATGCAAAGTGGCAGAAATCGCATTTAAAGTTTTTACAATTTTGAAGAACAATACAGTACCACAAAAACTATTATACCTAGGATAATGGCGTTTACATCATTTTAAAGTTGAATGTCACTACTTTATCGAAAAACTTTTTAGTAAAGGTACTTTTGTCTTTACCTGGAAGAAAAAAAAAAAAATTGACATATTAGCATTCCCTGCTGCTACTTTATGCATAAACTAGTACTGGAGGCCAATAGCTAGTGAGTTCTTTTATGTTGTAACATGACGTTAAATGTCTGTAGAGTGGTTGGTTATGAATTTGCCTGGTTATTGTCATAAAAAGTATCTATCTATTGCCAGACAAGTTTTATAAATTTTTCAAAAAAATTATCAATGCGCAGCATTTTTTTTTTACCTCATCCTCGTTGTTCTGTTTTTATGTGAACAATAGACACTTTACATCTATTAAATGCAATAACAAACAAAATAACACCAATAATACTAGGAATAATGATGTTTTACATTAATAATCTTATTAATGAATACAGTGGTTGCGCTTGATAAAGGGTGGCTATGTAAACCCAATGTTATTTCTATGGGTTTTCTCCCTTATGTCTTGGGTCATACATCACATCCACCAAGTCCACATGAAAGTACATATTCTGAGGGACTCTGGGATAGCATTACCTCAATTTTCGACAAGGTGGTGCATGGATATACTCTTGCACACGGGGCCTCATATGTGTGTGTGTATATACATATATATATATATATATATATATATATATATATATATATATATATATATATATATTTTATAAAATGATCCACAGGTATACATGGCGAGTGATGAGAAGGGTGGGTGGTGGACTGAATGAAAGGAAGGCAATGATTGACTATGTGTGTGTGGATGAAAGGATGCGAAGATGTGTAAAGGATGCAAGAGTGTATAGAGGTTGGGGGAGTGGACTTTCTGACCACTACTTGGTGGTGGCCAGAATTAGAATGCAAGTAAGATGGAGGAATAGAAGAAGGGAAAGACGAGAGGAAGGAGTAGTTGCAAGGAGAGTGGAAAGGTTACAAGAGGATGAGAAAAAGGCAGAGTATAAGAGAGAAGTGGAGGAACGATTGGGCATACATGAATTGGAGCAGATGGGAGACGTGGAAGGTGCGTGTAAGATATTTACAGAAGAAATATGTGCAGCATGTGATGTGGTGTGTGGAAGGAAGAGAAGACGGAGGGGGGTGCAAGGAACAGCGTGGTGGACTGAGAGGTGAAACAGGCTGTGGCACAAAAGAAGAAAGCATACAATTAATGGATGAGAAATAGGGGCGTGGAAGAAGTTGAGAGGCGGAAGAGAGAGTTATATGTGGAAAGAAAGAGAGAGGTGAAAAGATTAGTAAGAGAGAGTAAGAAGAGAGTGGATGAGGAATTTGGAAGGAATTTGAGTGTAAAGTGGAGGGACTGTAAGAAAATGTTCTGGAGAGAAGTGAAAAGAGTAAGACAGGGTGGAAGTGAAGTAAGCAGGGGAGTGAAAGATAAAAATGGTAGATTACTAGTGGAGAAGGGAGAAAAAGTGAACAGATGGAGAGAACACTTTAAGGAATTGTTGAACATAGAGGATGGAAGTAATGCGAGTATAAGTGGCTGGGAGAAGGAGGGAGGTGAGAAGACAGGAAGAAATCAGTAGGATAGAAGTTGTGGAAGCAATGAAGAAAGTTAAATCGGGTAAAGCCCCAGGAATTGATGGAGTGTGTGGTGAAATGCTGAAGCATGGGGGAGAGATAGTAGTAGAATGGATGTAGAAGATGTGCAGATTGGCCTGGGAGGAAGGTAGAGTCCCAGAGGATTGGAAGTCAGGTATAATTATTCCCTTGTACAAAGGAAAAGGGGAAAAAGAAGTGTGTGGTAATCATAGGGGCATTTGTCTTCTTAGTATAATAGGAAAAGTGTATGGTAGGATACTTATAGACAAAGTTAGAGAAAGAACAGAGAAATTAGTTGGAGAAGAACAGGGAGGCTTTAGGAAGGGAAGAGGTTGTGTAGATCAGATATTCATTCTTAGATCTTTAGTGGAAAAGTTTCTAGAGAAGGGAAAGAAGTTGTATGCGGCTTTCATGGATTTGGAGAAAGCATATGACAGGGTGGATAGACAAGGATTGTGGAAAGTGTTAAGAATATATGGAGTAGATGGGAAGTTGTTGAATGCTGTGAAGAGCATGTATAATGATGCTAAGGCTGCAGCGCGTGTGGATGGTGAACTAAGTGAATTTTTCTCTTTGAAAGTTGGTTTGAAACAGGGATGTGTCATGTCTCCATGGTTGTTCAATCTGTACATGGATGGGGTAATAAAAGAGGTACAAGGTAGGGTAGTGGATGTTGGAGTGGCCCTGGTGAGAGAGGATAGTGTTTGGAAACTCCCTGTACTGTTGTTTGCAGATGATACTGTGTTGTTGAGTGAAGACGAAAGGGAGCTGCAAGGCTTGGTGGATGAGTTTGGGAGAGTGTGTAAGAAATGGAATCTAAAGGTGAATGTAGGGAAGAGTAAAGTGATGGTCTTTGAGAGAGGTGAAGTCAGTGAATGTACAGCGAGGTTGGATGGTGGGGTTATTGGAAAATGTGAGTACGTTTAAGTACTTGGGTAGTGTGATGAGTAAGGATGGAGGTTTGGAGGGTGAAGTGCTTGAAAGGGTACAGCAGGGAAGAAAGGTTGCTGGTTCTTTGAAAGCAGTGATAAGAAACAGGGAAGTGAGCATGGAAGTGAAAAAGTTACTACATGACAGTATTGTGATACCAACTCTAACCTACGGAAGTGAAGCTTGGACATTGTTGGAAGGACACAAGTCAAGAGTGAGAGCAGTGGAAATGAGTTATTTAAGAGGAGCCTGTGGAGTCACGTGGAGAGACAGGCTGATGAATCAGGATATAAAGGAGCGTTGTGGTGTGGATGTGGATGTGATGGGAAGCGTTATGAGGAACACACTGAGGTGGTTTGGCCATGTGGAGAGGATGGAGGGTGAAAGACTGACGAAGAGAGTGTATGTGAGTGAGGTGGAGGGGGGAAGAGGGAGGGGGAGGCCGAGGATGAGATGGAGGGATGGGGTGGAGAGGTATATGAGAGAGGAGGTGTGAATTGGGAGCAGGGCAGTGAAATGGCGGGGGACAGGGCGACTTGGAGGCGATTTGTTTGTGGCCACCCCAAATGGGATTGAGGCGTCTGGCAATAGATAGATAGATAGATATATATATATAATGTTTTTATTTGTTTATGCTGTACGGTACTGTGTGTGCATAATGACTGTCTTTGACATACCAGCTCAGGCACAGTGGACGAAGAAACTCTGGCAAAAACTAAGCCATTCCTCGGGGTACCATTTTCCACAAAGGACAGTATTGCGGTGAAAGGTTAGTGCCATGTTTACTGCTGTCTCTGTTTCTCTTTTTTGTGTGTTTTTTCTTTTTTTCCATCATGTACATGATAAACTGATATCCTTTATTATCATCCTAATCCAATTTTCTACCAAAAATTGGGGATGGGTAGGATCCAACAGGAGACAAGAGAAGGTTAACAGAAATGAAACACACATTATCATTAAAATCTTGTAATTTTTTGACTTATGCTTTTCATTATTTGTCTGAAGAGAGACCTCTCAAGGTGAAGGGGTTAGAAAAATCTCTATTACCTCTTCGAGCCTGAGGACGTACTTTGTGACTACAGTATAGTATATTATTCTGGCTAGTGCCAGACAGTTTTTATATAGTTTTGAAGAATCCATTGGGGTGAAGGGGTTGGTTGTTTTAGGGATGGGTGCCTCTTTCAGCCCAGTAATATCATCTTTTAATGACATGGAAGAAACTCTTAATGTGTCTTAGTCATCATTAGGGGTTAAATGAAGTAGTGTTCAGCCATCTAAGGGTGGGGTGTTTCCTGTAGCTGTGTAAATTGCTGTTTATGGCCAAAACAAGTCCTTAAACATCCAGACAGTCCTTTAATAGTTAAGCAATACCGTCCACCATTTGTTTAAGCATAGATATATGTTGTGCAGATTGGTTGAGATTTATTTGTGCACTGTATCTTTTACCTCAAATTTATGTTGCAGCATTGTATTATAATATTTATTTTGTTGACTTCAGTATTTATTACATTGGCTGAACTACAGCAGATTTCTTCATGTGATTTATATTAAGATGCTAGCCATAATTTGGTAACAGCAATATATTCATGGTTGTGGCAGGACTGCATCAGACAGCAGGATTGTGGATCAGGCGTGAAATTGTGGCAGATGAAGATGCTGATGTCGTACAATTGATGAGGGAAGCTGGAGCTATCCCTATGTGTGTCACTAATGTCTCAGAGCTCTGCATGTGGTGGGAGAGTGCCAACACTGTGTATGGACGCACAAATAATCCATACTGCAGTTCTAGGATTGTTGGAGGCTCTTCAGGGGGGGAGGTGAGTGAATACACATGGCATAACTTTTGGAGCTGCATGAATGCCTGAGTTGTGTTTGTAATGTGAGAGGAACAGTACTGTTTAAGGAGCATTGAAGAAAACACCCTCAGATTGAAGGGTTAGAAACAGTCTTGGTTCATCCCTTCAGCCTTAGGATGTCTTTTTCGTTTACAAAGAATTTTGGCTAATGCCAAACAGTTATAGTCAGTCAAGGAAGGATTTCCTTAAGGTGAAGGGATTAAAATGTTTTATTCTTTATGCACCTAACAGCCTTGCCATATTTCTGTACCCATTTTTGGCCATGGAGGGAGGCTAGGTAACCATAATCCACATTACTGAATTAAACCATACAGTAGTTGACAGCCTTATGACCCTAGCAGTATTTAAACATTATTAAGACCTCCAGCCACCTCTTGGAAAAATGTGTATCTAATACAGAAATATGGTGAGGGCGCCCACCATCCACTCACTCGATGTAGTGCTGCTCTCGGGTGTCTGCCCTTTCCTCTCCTCCATCTTTCTTTCCTTCCATCATCTTTTGTCTTTCTTTCCTTCATTCTTTCCTCGTCCTTCTGCCTACGGGTGACTTTACACCCCCTTTTCTTTCTTTCCCTCATTCTTTCCTCCTCCTTCTGCCTGTGAGTGACTCTACACTGAGTGACAAGCCAAATGGTTTCCTGTACACCAGGAAACCATTTACGACACTGGGTGGGAACCATATAAGCAAATTAAGGTGCCTGGTGATTTAGTGGGTAATTAAGGTGCTCCAGTCAGATTAAGCCTGTACAGGTTTACATCCAAGGGGTGGTTGGAGTTTATTGCCCATGTAATGACACTCAGGGATGATTGAGGCTGGTCACTCACATCTTAAATGTCAGGACCTACTTGTCTAGCCCCAGCCTCGTACACTCCTCATGGGGCAACATAGGATTGGATTATGAATGAATGAATGAATGGACACATTTAACCACAAACCTTTAGTGAGTGCAGAATTTAGGTGGGTGAGTACCAGGCCTCCCATGCTCCTGATGGGACAGTAAAGATTGGATGATGGGAAAAAAAAAAAATTGTTTTACCTGCTGTTTTAAGGAGACTGTTAGGTTCATTCTAAGGGCTCATACAGTACAGTATACATTATAATTACAACACTCCATTAATGCATTGCTCATATGTTGTACATGAATAGTCCTTCTGCTTTTGTTCTTTATCGACATAGTTTGGTGCATAAATCCATGTGAACAAGGTGATGCAGTGAGAGTGTTGCACAGAACTGTATCTGAGGTATATGGGAATAAAAGTAAAGGTGGTTTTCTCATTGGACAGTCTCATTATGCACCATAACTGAGCTGGCTTTACCAGCCAGGAAGTTCCTCCTGCTGTCTGAGTGGGTCAGTATTAATGCTGAAGGGTGTATGATATCCCAGTGGCTGTCCAGCACATTTGAGGTGTCTCCATAAAGACAGGTTGAAGAGGCAACATCCCTTATGGCATTCTCTCCAGTTGCAGGTAGCCTTACCCATGCTCCTATGATGTGGTACTGAGAGGCAGTCCAAGAATCTTTCTTTGTAGTGTAAGCAGGGTTCATATTTGCTATGTAACACCAAGGAAAGTGCTGTCAGATTGCTGATATGATACAACGAGAGTTTCTGCTTGACAAAAATGGCTCAGTTCTGTTCTTTGTTTGTATTACATGTATGGTATTTGTGGGAAGAAAATATATGACTCAGCTCCATTCCCCCAGGCCTGCCTTCTGTCTGCCTGTGGAAGTCCCTTTGGCATTGGGTCTGACATTGGTGGATCTATACGTATGCCTGCTTTCTTCAATGGCATATTTGGACACAAGCCAACAAGTGGTGAGTCTTTTAGTGTTATCTCTCTACATTCTTTTCATTATGACCCAAGGAACTTTGATGATGTAATTTTTTCAGACTTCATCGTCATTCCAACCACTTTTTCCCATCCAGGGTTGAGGCAAAGTAGTCCATAAAGCAAGCTGAGAGAAATCAAACGAGTTAGATATCAACATAATGCCCAGTGAATTAGACAAGACAATAATTCTCTCACTGTTCATCATATGAAGGAACTGTGAGAAGCTTCAAAGATAATAATTTAATATTATAAGTTGGGCACAGTTGTTGTAAGCCATGGCTCATATAGATTTAAATCTGATGGACAACAGAAAACATTCCATTTAAAGCTGGTTGTTTCCAGATTTTATTGATGAAATTATGTTTAAGGTGTCACCATACTGGAGGAGTTGACCTTTTAAGGGGGAATGGGGGAAGGGGGAGTTGAGTAAAATTGTCTGACAGTTGATATAGTGAAATCCAATAGTGTCACACAACTATCCTTTAGGGGTTAAAGAAGAAAATAACTCTTCTGTTAGCTAACTTCAGTAGTCAGAGGGTCTCCATTAATTGAACCAGGTTATGATTTAAGATTTTCATGATATCACAGTGAAAGGATTAACTTATCCTTGTGTTTCAGGTATTGTGAGTAATTTAGGTCAGGAACCGGTAGCCACAGGTGAGGCATGCGAGTTCCTGGTAACGGGGCCAATGTGTCGCTACTCCAAGGATCTCATACCACTGTATCGCATCCTGGCAGCCTCTAATGCATCCCTTCTCAGCCTGGACTCTAAGGTGAGGCCTGGTTATCCCGTAGACTGAGAACATATTCTTGATGTTTGTAAGATTTCTTTAAACTTGGGAGAAACTTTTAGAGCCAGAGAGTTAAATACAGGTATACCTCTGGAGAGTTTAATACAGGTATATATACCTTGATATATGATACCCCTAGATGCGATACCCCAGCTTAACAATAGGGGTAGAGATACCACCATACCCCACTTAACGATGGCCAAACCCTAGTTTAACGATGGGTTTTTATTTTTTTTACCGATTTTTATTATATTTTAGACTAAAATTGTGTTTAGGTTGATTTATAACTGTTTTTAGACTTAGATTAATGTGTTTTAGCCATAGGTGGGGTGAACATTATCATTTTGGGGTATAGTTTACTAAGCTTGATTTTTTTCCAGACTTGCATTTGACAGTTTTCAGATTTTGTTTGTTTTAGCAAGTTATTTACGGGTGTTAGTCTTAGGTTAGCTTCTTTTACAGCTGTTAGACCATTTAGATTGGCGTTCAACTTGTTTTTGGAGATATTTGGGTGAGTTTATGACTTGGTTGGGGGGGAACCCAAGGCTCAAAAATGCATCTCTCTACTATACATGTTAAATCTACCCCGAAATACGATACCCCGCCTAATGATGGATTTTTACTTAACTGATTGCATCATTAAACTGGGGTATACCTGTATAGCCGTCAATAACCTTTCCGTTACTGTGGGACTCCTCCTAAGCTAAATACAGTCTTGTAGTATCAGTAAGAGGAAACTAAATGTGATCTCTCAGGTTGAAAGGTGGGAGGCTAAGCTTCTTTTGCTGGCCTACATGGGTTAGGTTTGGTGTTTGAGGTGTAATATTGGTTATAGAGTAAGAACGTAAGATGTAATTACCAAGAAAAGTTTAAAAGATTTGTTTTGAATTATTCGGTGCATGCATGTTAGGTGGAGCCACAATTTTATAGGCTTGGATGATGTGTAACTGATTGTATGACCCATTTCACTGGTTGCAGTGTGTGATAGTTCTTATACTTATGTGCTTTCTCTTTGTACTTGCAGATCATACGTCACCCCATTTCTTAGATGGGAAATGGTGTTTAGGTGATAACAGTTTGTGAATGGATTTAGTTAGGATGGATTGTAGTGCATTCTGTTGGGTATGCAGTAAATACATCATGATCACAAGGGTCTAAATAGCCCCAGATCCCTATTCACTCACACCCTTGTAAAAGTCTGTAAACAGGCCTGAGGCTTATATATATATATATATATATATATATATATATATATATATATATATATATATATCTGTATACTGTATAGGTCTATCTATCTATCTATTGCCAGACTCCTTAATCCCTTATATGGGGTGGTAATTTTATATTTTTTTCACAGGTTGATATCCGAAACCTGCGTTATTTTTACATTGATGACGAAGGAGGTGCGCCATTGATCACACCAGTGTCAAAAGAACTTCGAGCCGCACAACAGAAGGTTGTTACACATCTTGAAAAGGCTTATGGGATCAAAGCCAAGAAGGTAAATTCAGTTCATTGGTATCTAATATACTGTAGCACTAGCTGTGTGTGTGTGTGTGTGTGTGTATTTTGGGCAGCTGAAACTACACATTCAAATCACACAAAATTGGCACAGAAATCACAAAAAATTCGCTGATGTGAAAAAACTTGCTCCTATCACGATTGAAAAACTTTTACTATATTTAATGAGTGATCACAGTTTGACCAAAAAACGCTGCTGCTGGCGCCCGGCACAGGATCTCCTTAGAATTTTTTGCCCACAGGTACAACTAAAGTATTTCAGACTTGCGTTCAGACAACTTGGGTTCCATTCCCGAAGCTGCAAATAATGCGATCAGTTGGTTAGCTGCAAGAAATCCAAGTGACAACGTTACACTAGAACAGCACATAATCGCGAGAGCCCTCCACAGGAGCAGGTGCAAGGGGCCTGAAGGGCCCACGAGCACTTGTTTTGTTTACTGTAGTCCTGTATACTAAGAAACCTATATGTGCACCAAAAGGAACTGCTATGGGCAATTTTCATTCAGTTGGTGTTGATTTAAGACTTTATACAAGGAAAATATCCATTAATGTTCAGAGAAAGAAACAGTTAATAAGATTTATGGCAGAAGTCATATTTCTTTATATAATGCTTTAATATAAGCTTCCTAATTTCTCACCTGTTATATTACAGTATTCTTTATTAAGTTATATTTCCATGCATCTTCTGCTGCTTTACACTGGTACAGTAGGTACAGGTCTTACAGTGTATCACATGCTACAAAGAGATTCATTTAATATCTGTATTGTACCCTCCCCCCTTTTTTTTAATTGCTATTTTCTCTGCTGTTCTTTTTCTTAAAAAAAAAAAGTGCTGTTCTTTAAATTTCAGCAGTACTTATACAGATGAAATGAATTCATGGTGATCTTAATTTTGAGTGCTGAATTATTTGAAAGAGCACATTGTACACAAAAGATGAGTTAGGTAACTAACCGAGTGCTTTCCCCATTTAAGTATTTTTACGGCTAATGATGTACTGTACAGTTTTATGTAGATGATGGTGACTCTCAGCACACAGAGGGTTAATTTAATATGCATTTAAACTTTTGACTGATTTACCCTGTAAAGATTTTTTTTTTTTTATTACCAGTGTAGACAGTTTTATTTAGCTGAGGGGTGACTTCCATGATGAAGGGGATAAAGTAATTATGGTAGCTTATGTAATTACATGTCTTAATATGGCTAACCACATTTCATGGTTTTAGGATTAAAGTTGAATAAGGTACATGAAAAATCAAGTAACAGTTAGAGCAGTTTGTAAGCTTTAGTAGGTATCCAAATTAGGAGTTTCTATGCACTTCAATAAGCGTTTATTTAGTGGTAGGTTGCAAGTCCAACTTGGTGTGCCCCATGTCAGTGATAGTCAGTGTTTAATGAGGCTGTCTTGCCAAGCCCATACAGTTTAGGATAAAGTAACAAATGAAAGATTATTGATACCTGTATTTATGCTTAATCCATCCATCCATCCATCATCTAATCCTACGTTGCCCCATGAGGAGCGTAGGAGCCCGGGGCTAGGAAAGTTGGTCCTGGCATTTAAGATGACAGTGACCAGCCTCACTCATCCATGAGTGGCATTAAGTGAGCAGTAAACCCCAACCATCTCTTGGATATAAACCTTCACCGGCTCAGTCCGATTGGAGCACCTTTATTACCCACTAAACCACCAGGAGCCAAATTTGGTTATATGGTTACCACCCAGCATAGTAAATGGTTTCCTGATGTACAGGAAACCATTTGGCTTGTCAGAGTCACCCACAGGCAGAAGGAAGAGGAATGAATGAAGGAAAGAAAGACACAAGAGGGAGTGTAAAGTCACCTGCTGGCAGAAGAAAGAGGAAAGAATGAAGGAAAGAAAGACAGAAGAGGATGGATGGAAAGAAGGATATTTATAATTATGTGATTTAAGTTTGGGGTATGGTATGGCAGACATCCAACTGCAGGGCTCTTGCTAACTGCCAATGGTTGCGAGCCATTTGACTCCTAAGGTTTCAGATTTATGAGCCAAATAAATTCTTAGTAGCCAAACTGACTACGAGCCGAAATGTTTTATGAGCAGTAAACATATTTATTTATTTACACATTGTGATGATTAGAACATATAATGAGGTTTTAGTCATTTACAGTGGCGACAAGGAAAGACTTAATAATCGATCACAGCGTGCTTTTTTGTTCATTTAAGTGAAATTTACCTATTTTTGTAGTTTACTGGGTTTTGAAGTGGATGTATTTTTTCCTCGCCAAAAGGCAACTTGCAGGTAAAATTTGTTCGCCAAAGGGAAAAAATACTCACATTTGCAAGCTGTGGCTCGCCAAACAAGAGCCCTGAACTGATATCATTTTCAAAACAGACAGTGATCAACATCTCTTGCACTATGATTTCAGCTGCAGCAGCTTTTTATTGTTTCCGGTGATGCATGCTGTACATCCTTAATATTTAGCCAGAGCATTTTGTTTCGTTTTGTTTTTAAAGGCTCCAGCATGCTTGCATGCGTCGGCCTCGGTCACCTACATCTGCAAGCATGTTTTTCCTTTTATGAGTTATCTCTGATTTGTAGCTGTACTGAAGGGTTGATTTTTTTTTTTTTTTTTTTTTTTTTTTTTTTTTTAAATACCCAACCCACTGTTTTTTTTGGGGGGTTATTTTTTTTTGGCACCCCCTTTTAACGTGGCAGCGTCTGGATTGACTCTGTCGGATACGATATGTGAAGCTGCAGAACGTGGTGAATGTTTTTGGCGTATCCAATAGAGCCAGGATTCTGGGGCTTGAATGATGAGTGAATGGAAGCATGGCCCATTGGATTTGGCAATTTTGGGCTGTCTGGACATTGCTACTCCTCACCCTGCCCTTAGGTGGGAAAGGAGGTCCAGATGATGATTTTTTTTTTCTTTTTCCTCATATTTATATGTAAAGCAGTTAAAATAAGCAATTAAAAAGTAATTCAGAGTAAAACAGAAGGTTTTAATCGTTATCTGAACTACAGACACTTGTTTAAGACAAGTTCTTGTTACAAGGTGGTCCAGTTGGACATAGCCTCTGTTAACTTATATCCATCCATCCATCCATCATCCAATCCTACGTTGCCCCATGAGGGTCATAGGAGCCCGGGGCTAGGAAAGTTGGTCCTGGCATTTAAGATGACAGTGACCAGCCTCACTCATCCATGAGTGGCATTACGTGAGCAATAAACTCCAACCACCTCTTGGATATAAACCTTCACCGGCTCAATCCGATTGAAGCACATTTATTACCCACTAAACCACCAGGAGCCAAAACTTGGTTATATGATTGCCACCCAGCATAGTAAATGGTTTCCTGGTGTACAGGAAACTACGAGTATTTGGCTTGTCAGTCAGTGTAGAGTCACCCACAGGCAGAAGGAAAAGGAAAGACTGAAGGAAAGAAAGACACAAGAGGGAGTGTAAAGTCACCTGCAGGCAGAAGAAAGAAGAAAGAATGAAGGAAAGAAAGACAGAAGAGGATGGATGGAAAGAAGGATGGAGGAGAGGAAAGGGCAGAACTGTACAGGAAATGGATGGATGAGGTAGGCTTGACTACTCCTGATTCAGTACTCAGTGTCTCAGTCACAGTTTCTCCTTGGTAGTGAGAGGACAGCAGCAACAAAATGCCTCCTGGTAGTGGCAGAAAAAAGGCAACAGAATGGGATGAAGTTGATATTTTAGAAAATGATAAACAGAAAGCAGCCTGCAAATACTGCAACCAAAAAATAAGTGCTAAAATTGAAAGAGTGAGAACTCACATCCAAAAATGCCCCAAGAGGAAAGTTCATTATAGGGAAAAGGCAGGTGAGTTACTGAGTAAGGCAATTAGAAAGACTAAATATAAGTAATTGTAAACCTACAGTTTTGTATGTAAAATTTAACTGTATTTAATAAAACCTCATAAAAAGAAAACACAAGCTGTTTTTTAGTGGGTTTTTTGTTTTTATTTTTTATTTATTTTTTTTAATGCCAACCCTGAGCTGTAGTCATTCCATTACTGGTAATTGTAATATGGACATGGCAAGATAGCCCCAGGAAATGTCGTTCATTTTCACAATCCACCCTTGCCAGCCCTGAGAGTGCAGCCATTATGATCATTTGAATATTAGACTGAAAAGTGTGCATGGAAACTCATGTTGAATGCCTGCAAAAATATGTTCAGCATGATGCTACTTCACTTTTCCAATATCTGGGCTCAATTTTTAGATGTAGGAGCATCTCTCTCTCTCTCTCTCACACACACACACACACACACACATGCATGCATGTACACACACACACACACTTAGTTTTGAATTTTGAGTTCCTGTAGACTCAAGTGACTCCAGTAAAGCTATACCGCACCACACAACATAACACTCCCACCTGCTCACCTCACACTACACAACCTCCCACACCAAATCACAGCAAGGTAATGGTGGAAATGCCATGATGCTTCCACCTCCAGTACTTTTGTAGTTTTTTTATGATCACCATTTAATGTGTTCAGCCATTTTCAGAGACACTATACTTACTGCCCAGCACATGTGAAATATTATATAGCTCAGGTTTGAGAATACAGTAAACTCTCAGTTATCTGTCATTGCAATATCTGGCCCAAAACAACATCTGGTGCTGCTGGCTTGGCTCTATTAATGCAATATCCAGCACCGAAGCAGGAATATAACTGGCTTCTCTACGGTATGCAATATCTGGCATCGAGATTTATCAATCGGTTTGTAAACGGTAGCCAGCTGGCACTGTATTACTGTATTTTATCATTCCTTCATTGTATATTATACATAGTATTCATCTTTTACTCATGGGAAAGCTTTTAGGATAGAAAGTTGAGATGGATAATAATGCAATATCCAGCTCAGTGCTGAATATTGTGCCGATGGGGGGTGCTATGCAGTATCCAGCATAGGGCTTGGCTGAATTATGTCAGATAATTGAGAGTTTACTGTATTTATGGAAAGGAATACAGTACTTCAATAAGGTGAGCAAGGCAAATAGTGACTGTGGAGCTGTTGACAGATTTCCCATACATAGTGACAGGTAATCTTGAGACAGTTGCTCTAACCGTGATGTCATGCCATCCACAGAAATGAGTGAGCTGTAAGCTGATTTCATAAGTCACTCATATCTGTATTTCCTGTAATTTAACTATCATTCCTTTAAACAGTTGTGTAGAGTATGACTCAAGATTTGAGAATTTTTGAGAATTCCGAGCATCACTAATGCCATAGTTACAAGTGATCACCAGCTAGTTCAGTATCGAAGTGGGGCTACTCCTGCGGAGACCAGAAGTAGCATATTTTCTGAAATCTCTCCTATGATAGTTATTGATTCACCGTACGTAAACTCTTCATGATATTTTTCTTCAGTAGTTATGCCAATTTCCTAGATATGCAATAGTGCAATAAATGCAGTAAAACAGTTACTGGAAGCCATTAAAGACACCAGGTATGACAGGATTCATCACATATACTGTATACAAGTCTCTGGCTGGAGTTTGGTTTGAAATCCATGTACCTGTACAGTAATTTAGTTTCCTTTAGAACAATGCTTCATCTGAAAAATCTATCTACCTATCTACTGCCAGACGCCTTAATCCCGTATGGGGTGGCCACAAAGTTTTTCATGTGAAAATTGTACATTGTTTAAAGCCAAAATCATGCGGAGATGAGAGTGCTGGCCAAAATTCCACTGTGGCGACAGCTCCAAAGTACAGTACTACTTGTGATAAAGAAAACATAGGGCTTCATTTTCTTTAATTCATTTTATGGATTCTGAGTTAATTTGTAACAGATGAGTTCATGATTTTAAAAGTAACATAAAGGATCACTTAGAAATTATCAAAATATATTACATATTTGGAAAAAAGCCAAATTACAAGAATAAGCCAACCAGCATATTTTTTTAAGCCAACCACTTCAGAAAAAGCCAAATTTGAAGACTTTGGCCCTAAAAAAGCCAACCTGGCAACTCTGGTCCAGCAGGGTAGATGACACAGGACGGTTTTTGTTCATAGTCAGATTGTATGATCTTAAGCCATGTCGTGCTAATACTGCAATTTGTACAAAAGAATCATTACATGTTTCTTATAAGCCTCATTATTTTTGTTTTGCTGGACAAATACATCAAATGGAGTTGAAATAAAGCTTATCGATACAGTATTTAAAGAAGGATAAAATAAAATCTGTCCCGTTATAGAGATGGTAAACTCAAACCACCAGTTTTTGCATCTGTTCGACTATACAGGCAACCCCCCCTTATTGTGGGGATTAGGGGATGTAGACCCCTGTGATTTTGGAATTTCTGCGTATTTTTGATGCAACCCCCCAAATTGCCGTATGGTAGCCTATAACTCCTGTAAGCCCCTAGAAACCATCAAAGGAAGCTAAAACTGGCTTAAAACAGCACAAATATGTACTGTACTGTACTGTATACAATTTACTTCAGTAAGTAATAACCTGTAAATGGATATTATTATAAGAATTAAGGTTAATTTTGTTGTTGTAGACTGCCACCGACACTGCAGCAATGTGCACAGACCTAAAAAAACATATCTGGGACCAGAAAACCTCATAAAGTATCACAAATATATACTGAAGAACTGTATAAAAACATTAATAACAAATAAGCATTTAATGGGTATGACTAAAATAAGTTAGGGCAAATTATTTTTACTGGGGGAAAATCTGCGTAAAAGCAGGGGCCGTGAATTGGGGGGAGGGGGGTGCCTGTATTACAGCCTCTCTTCCTTATAGCAGTGAGTAAAAATGTTGTTATAATTTCTCTCTTTCTTATAGTGACACAGAGGGCACATAAAAAGAACGGGGTTTAGTTGACCGACTTTGATATACAAAATTAAATAATCTGGTGAAGAGTGGCAGTTTTTCTTTGATTAGTGACATCGGGAATTGATGATGCTTTTGTCAGGGAACATGGTGCTAGACTGAAGTCCTTTCTTTGTTTTCTAGATAATACTGAAGAAATTGAAGGCAGCACTACCTATATACTTTGCCAAGCTGGGAAATGTAGAGGAGGCACCCACTTTTTGTGAGGAACTAGCACTCAAAAAGGTAAGTCTGAGATCTTTTAGTAGTTGCAGCCCATGTGCCACGTGTTACGAGAGTGAGAGAACTACTTGTGTACGAGACCCATTGAATGGAAGAAAGTCCATCGTACTGTTTTGAGAGCAATATACTCGTATATACAGTATATATATTTTTTCCCTAGTATGGTTATGTATGTGTGAACATATAAGAGTGCTGCCTTGTCTGTATGCATGCATGCACGTATTTAAGGTTTTAAAGTTGCATCTCAAGATAAGGTGTCAGTAGGTGAAATAGAAAGGAAAATTAATTTGATTAATTCAGTGTTTGTTTTGCTCAAGATCTCCTCACCCCATGTGAATGTGGTTAACTGGGTTACAGGAACACTGTGTTCAAGTGACTCTACAGTGGCATGGCATATCATCTTCTGTAACCCAGGAAATCTTTTACTGCATTAGATGGTAACCATATAACCAAATGATGCCTGGTGTACTATAGGCTTTCTATTTAATGAAAGCAGTTTGGGTGGGGCCTCCGAAGATTTCACACCGTTAGCTCTGTTGCCACATCACTGCCACACACGTGCTTCTCTCCCCCTCCCTCCCTCTCTCTCTCATATTTATATTTATATAAACTACTTCTATTTTTATTTTCTTTATTTTCTTCTTTTGTTTTGAATTTTGATGGGTAAGCTTCCATGGCGGGAGACTGACCAAGTATGAGCCGCACACACAAGGCTATCTCCCGTGTCACTTCACTTGACAACATTGCAAAAGCATTGCTGACAAGTCTTGTGGGATTTATACTATGCTATAGTTTTTTAAATTACATCAGTACAGAGCATTTAAAATTCATTTATAAATAGTAACTAACTGAAAACAGGAGAGAGAGGGTGAGAGAGGTGAGCAGGTGTAATTACATGTGTGTGGCGGTGGTGATTTGGCAACAGAGCTAATGGTGTGAGGGCTTAGGCTGCCCCACCCAGACTGCCTTCATAAAATAGAACGACTATAGTGGGTTAAGACGCTTCAAACAGATGGAGCCCATAGAAATTTACCTCTGTGAGGTGGTTGGGAGTTAGTAATCCCTTTATTATTCGGATGACCACTAACCAGACACTCCACTACCCGGGCATTTTGGGCCTGGACCCTTGGAACCCCCAAATGGCCAAAAAACGAAAAAAATATACATATACATATATCCAAATTTTTTCCCACCCGTAATTTGAAATTGGTACGCGGCGCAGAACAGCTGTGTTTACGCACGGCCCCATGCTGTTCCACCCCCCTCCCTGGTTACTGCCTAACTACATCATGAGTAAATGCTCATCGCAGTGGATGCTGCACGTGCACGTTTTTGTGAATAAACTGCAATACCTCGCCACTAGACCACATGGGAATTTACATTGTTGTGCAGTGTTAAGAAATTAGAATTTAGTGTGCAAAGAATTAAGTGTGGAGTGCAAATTGGCAGTTAAAACTGGTGTGGTGCAATTAAGAACACCATGTGCAGTGTTAAACAATTATAACTGACAGTGCAAAGACTTCAGTGCAGCACAACACTGGATTACTGTACGTGCTTCAAGAGCATTTTCACCACTGCCAGAGCCTTAGAGGCGGCGGTCACAGACGTGCTGTAAATACCCTGTACGCTGCTAAATATTTTCCATACGCACATCTAATTCCTCATTCTCTGGTTCCTTTTCATTTATTTCATGCTTTATGTCCATTATTGGTGTGAATAGGGCCTTAAATAGGTGCTGTGCATGTCCGGTAGGGAGTTATTAGGTGGCTTTCAAAGTTAGGCTGGGTTAGGGTCCATAAGTACCAGTCCAGGAGGCAGGGGCCCAGTATCCAGAGAAAACCACTTCCCGGACATGCCTTTGGCTGTATTACATCGGATATTGGGAAGATTACTGTATTGCTTACGTAATGCGACTTTGGGAGTGAGCACACTGGACACTCTTACCTTAAATGTCTGGATTATGTAGCATAGCCCTGGGTCCCTGTGCTCCTCATGAAGCAAGAAAGGATTGAATGATGAATAAATGAATAACAATAATGACTATTTAATAAAAGTTTCAGCACAAAAATGTTTGTGTGTTTGACAGCTAATGTTTCCATACACAGGGAAGTATCAATGTTTGGCTGGAACTAATCAAGTGGTGTCTGAGAATCTCTCACCATACATTGCCTGGCCTGCTGCTGGGTGTGATGGAGAAGTTGAATGACATGGGCAAAAAATCAGAAAATTTTCCCAAGCTTTTGACAATGTGTTCAGATCTCAAGAAGGAGATTAAGGTACAGTGTTATTTTTAACTTTTCTGCCATAGGTATAATCAGGTTCATTATAAACCTGTATGTTTTCATCACAGTGGTTCACCATCAACAGTATGAGGTTATGAGAGAAATTGTAGTGAAAGCACACTCAAACCTCGATTTAATGGACCTCCATTTAAGGGATTTTGGATTTAAGGGACTCCATATTCTACCTGACAAACAGACAAGACCATTCAAAAATGATACGTAATGTCTAGGTTATACACTTTGATCTGTTTCTTTATACAGAACCTGTAAAATAATTTTCATAATCATATAATAAGATTGTCTTGATATGTGGTAAAACAATGGATATTTTCAAGTAAGGGAAAAGTTGATTCCCCATTTAGTCCCTAAATTGAGGTTTTAGTGTAATGGAAAAGAATGAACGAATGCTGAGAATTTCCACTGATCAGTCAAGAAGTATATGGGAATTTCAGTGTTTGGTAATAATGATAGTGTGATGGATGACAGGTTTCCTGCAACAGAAGGCAGAAAAATATGGAGGTGCAGTGCCATGTAGGTGGTTTGGAGTGATTGGATTTAATTGTAGCAAGACTTGCAGTTTCATGGTAAGCCATTATATCCACAGGTAGCCACTAACTCACTCAGCTATGCTGCTGCTTGTCCAATAGCTAGATATAGGTGGATAATTACAGTAGGATCAGGACATTCATGGTCCTGATTGTGTTATTCATGTTTGCTTTATTAATGGGACCTCCAATGTCTTCCCATTCACATCAGTTGTGGCTTTGTTACATGAAGATTTGGAAAGTGGCCTTCTGATGAGCAAAGCTGTTCTTTACATGCATGGAACACCGCCATACAAAATGCTCTAAGTTCATTATAAGATTAGAAAAATTTTGTTTTGGTCTATCTATCTATCTATTGCTAGATGCCTTAATCCCATACGAGGTGGTAATTACAGTATTTCACATGTATGTATAGCACTTGAGTTACAGGAGCATTGTTGTTAGTTCTTAGGACTCATGATTAAGTGTGACCGAGAGAGGGAGGATCTGGATACTGATGCATTTTTATAAATATATTGATTTAGCACACTTCCCCAGGAGCTGCTGGGTGATGATGGTGTGTTGCTGTTCCCAAGTCACCCTACTGTTGCCCCCTACCACAGCCAGCCAATCTTCCGGCCCTTCAACTTTGTGTACACTGCCATCATCAATGTCGCACTCTTTCCATCAACTCAGTGTCCTCTAGGCCTCTCCTCCAATGGTTTACCCCTTGGCATACAGGTTGGCAGTGGGTGTGGTATTAACTCTGTCTTATTTAGTTTTATTCATTATCTGTGAAAGACAACTTCAAGGGCCTCAGCATTGTGTGATCCTCGTAGAGGAGAGACAGAATACTATTCAGATTTTTCTTCTGTCATAAAAGATGATTATAGTAGTTATAGTATTTTGAACTCCAAACTAAACTGAATATGAACCTAGTGGACTGTAGGCTGAAGATACTCTCCTCTTGCAATCCACCATCCTGCTTTGGGGGAACAGAGAGAGAGATGAGGGACATTTGTATAACCAGGTACCACAGCAGCTCTTTTATACTGTTGCCACCCAGTGAAGGCATCCCTCGCCAGTACCAAAATGTAAGATTGGTATAAGGAGTGGGACTGGGGTCAACCAACAACTTCAGAGAATGCATACCATCCCCAACACCAATAAATTTATTATTTCCTTTATCTGGATCTGAATCCATTTCAAAATCTGGCCAACTCTAACACTGCCCACTTATCCACCATATTTCATTGAAATCTGATAACTTTTTAAAATACATTATCTTGTACACAAACAGAGAAACAGACACTCAGGTGAAAACATAATCTCTTTCAGTTTTGTGGCAGAGGTAATTAGGAAGTTGACAAAATGACTCTTGCCTTTAGGTATTGCAAATGTTATGTAAAAGTATGAAGCGGCTTTTAAATGTATTGCACATGGGATGGATCAAAGATAAAACCATATCACTGGGCATCTTTTGATAGCTTCTCCTTCTTTTGTGTTTTCCTATTCCTGTTTTGAGTAGCGAAGATAGGATTTCTGTTCAGTTGGGCATTGTGATTGAGTATAAACTGGGGAGTTACATTGTGAAGAATGAATGTAGTGGAAGAATTGGTATGGACCATGTGACTGTAGCTAATGAACCATTTTGGTATACTCAGGGGACACTTATCATGAAGGTGGTAGGTGGTGATGACCATCATCCACTCATTTGATGTAGAGCTGCCAACTTCTTTCATTTCTATAAGTCTTTTTCTGTTTCTCCCTTCTTTCCAGTTGAGGTGACTCCACACTCACACCAAGTGATAAGCCCAATGGTTTTCTGTAACCCTGAAAATAATTTATAATGCTGGATGGTAACTATATAGCCTACCAAGATAACAGGGTGATGTCGAGGTTACTGTGGTGGTCCTTTTAACTTGGTGGAGAGACACAAATGTGGCATCCATCAAGGAAGCAAATCTCCACACTGTTCCCCATACCCCTCTGTGGCGAGGCATTGTCTGCCATAAGGGAACATCAGTTCACTGCACGGGATGGCCCTACGGGGGCAATTCCTTGCCAGCAGTTGATAGATCTGCTTGGCCACACACTGGGGTTAATCAGCAAATGATAATGGATATCATCAAAAATATTTGTGTCAGGAATGCCTTGTGTATAAGCAGTTTGGACGGTAGTGTGTCCCAGAATGCAAGGCCTGGGGGGGGAGGTGGCTAGGTTTACAATTGAAGAATTGCGAGGATCAGATTGGAGCGTATTGGTGTTGTGATGAGCCTGGAGGGGTAGACTGAGATGGTTTGGGCATGTGGAGAGGATGGAGGATGACATTTGGGTGCGGAAAGTAAGAAGCGTGAATATCAGGTAGGGTTGCAAGAGGCAGACCGAGAAAGACCTGGGATGAGGTCATATAGTGCGACCTCAGGGATAAGGGACTGAATCAGGAGGCTGCCAGAGATTGAGTAGTGTGGAGAGCCGCCATTGTGGCCACAGCCAATGCATGCAAACATGTTGGAGCCTTTATAAACGATACGATACGAAGAAACTGTACAGTACAAATATAGATTACAGGATATGATTACCATACTGATTACAGTATGTATTAGTGCAGAGACTAGTGTTAGAATATGTTAATGACTAGAGAGTTACGAGGATTCATTTCCCGTATGTGGAACCAGTTTAACCCCTTGGATATAAAAGGCCTTTCCTAAACAAACTTGTTTGAAGTACTGGTAGCAAGAATAAACAATGAAAGACATACATACCATTAGTAATAATGAAATGATTAGTGGATATTACAGTACTTATATGACATTTTTAGTATGACAGGCATTTTGTAAGCTAATTAAAATGGTCTGAATGTAGCAAAAATACTCAGAAAACAGCACCATTGTACTGAAAGTGTTAGTGGTGGTAAATATAGCTTGGATGGATGAATATTATACACTCTTGTATAATACAAGTCTCATATTATCCCTTTCAGGCACAGGAGGGCCTAATGTTAGATTACCATAAAATACATTATATTTGCCATCAGAGATCACCCCAAGTTCCTGGCAGTGATTTACATTATAGAAAAACCTCCTGCTTCCTCCTTTTTTAACCCGTTAACTGCTCTATACAGCCTGGGCTGTTTCGAGTGCAACTTCTCAATACAGCCCTGGCTGCGCAGGATAATTTTGAATATAGTGCCATGGTGACCAAGGCCGACCCATGCAAGCATGTTTGAGCCTTCAAAACCGAAACTGAAACTGAAAAAGAAAATGAAAACGAAAACCATACATTCCAATAGGGAATCAGGAACTTCAATGTTCATCCATGGCTTTACCAAGGTAAATATTGAGCTAATATTTCGTTACTATATACATTGGCATGTGTTCTCTCAATTCCTAAGACAAAATTTGGCCTTTGGGAAATTTCATTTTTACCCCTATGTCTGTGCACCATGGACACCTCCAAAAAACTGCCATGTGCAGTTAATGGGTTAAATATTGAGCAATATTATTAAGAGAATCAGTCTCTGTTGACCTTCTGGTAGATGATGATCCAACCTTTCTGCTTTCTACTTGCAATTTTGTGTCCTTTTCAGGTTGTAGCCAATCACAACAATGATCACCTGAGTCTGGCAGTGGCCTCAGAGCTGGAGAAGGCATTTGGTGGGTGGGTTTGTCCCTCAGAAGTTCCATAGTCTGGTCATTAGCAAGCATATTTCTCCCTGACAGACCTTAAGCACTCATTTATATAAGGTTGATTTAAGAATCCTGGTAATGGTTGATGCCACACATTTTGTTGATACCTGTATTACAATAAAGCACAGTATTTTTATGAATAGAGTGGTCAAACTACAGTATGTTAAAGTTAGCATTATTTTATGTTATTTTTCTATATTTGGATATACTTTATGTTGAGAAAAGTGCGGAAAAATGTTAATATGTGTGTTTTAATATTGATGTATCGTTGGCAAAATACCAAGATTTTCAAAGAGCGTAAAGGGGAGTAAAGGAAAGCTGGAGGTGAATAAAAGTATGAGTGTTAGGTACAAGAGAGATAAGTCGGTGACAGAGTTACAGTGCAAAAGATACTAAGAAAGAAAAAAGTGCAAGTTCAAACAGAAAGTGTGATGCTGCAACTTATAAGAAATTGCAGATACACTGATTTATGCTTTTTAAATTAAAGTAAGGAAAAAAAAAAAAAATCATCATCATCATCAACATCAAAGATAAAGTGAAAGTTCAAACAGACAGTGTAATGCTGCAACTTATAAGAAATAGCAGATACACTGACTTTTGCTTTTTAAATTAAAGTAAGGAAAAAAAAAAAAAATCACCACCACCATCTAAACTCATGAATTAAGCAGTATTTTGAAAATCTAGGGGTAATACAGCATAACGTGAAGAAAGTAATATACATATGGGAGGGAATGATGACAGATATGGACTGAAACAATATACTGTATTAAAAATGCAGCAATATAAAATATTTATAAAAGGTTAAATTATATGCAATGTAAAAACTCTTAGTACAGTATGGAGGAGGAAGCTTGGGATAAATTGGGTGAAATGGTGAGATGGGAGTTCCTCTGAGTTAGCAGTCATATGGAAAGGATAGTTTTTCAGATGAAACCCATAGATATACAAGGAAAGTCAGAAGAGTAATTTATTGTTGAGAGAATGGGAAAGGAAGAGGTAGCTGTGAATGGCAAATTTGATTTCTGAATTATCCATCAAGATTATCATTACCGTATTGTATATACGTACTTATATGCAGTACCTTACACTATCAGGCTTTTTTCCATAGCTAATATTAGCCTATTGCTCAGCTTGTTTAGATGCAAACTGAAAGAACAGTTTTTTAAATAATGTTTGGTGGTGAGAGGCTTATTGGTTTGTTAGAGTTTAAAGCACACAGTTTTCTCATTGTTAGATTTTTTTTTTTAATAGCTGAAGGCACAATGCAGTTTCCTTTTCTAGGATTAGGCCTGTTGTGCAAAAAATGGGGTAGTCACTGAGGCAATATCTCTGCTTATATTTTTCTACTATAACTTACAGCTTGTTGAATTTCATTGTGCATTTCTGTACTACAAAGGGACAACCCTTTCAATCCAGTAATGTATTCTTTTCAGTTTTATTCTTGCTATTTCTGGCTTTGGAGAGACATCAAACTGGGGAGGTTAGATACAGCCTTCTTTAAACCCTCAGTACAAGAGTTCTTCCCAAAGCAGAAGAAAACCATCTGTATATAGTTAGAATTAATCAATAGAATACATTACCAGACTGAAAGGGTTAAATGAAAAGTTAGTTAAAGGTGGCTGTGAAGACTTCTGTTGAAAGTAATTAAGTATAAATATTTAGTTCCAAATACAATAAAGTATGAACCAATTTATTACATCTTGTTTCAACAATCCCTCTTATAAAAAGGTGCTACAAGTTTTCAGTACAGTATTTTATTTTAGAAAGCATAATCTCTAGTGACTAGTCAGAACAGTATTTCAGTGCTATTACTATATTGTTAAAGGCACAGGTTATTCCAAGTTCGAAGAAATATTGTCACTGATAACACTACCAGAAGCTGCAGGGAAGTGTTTATAATTTATATAACTGGTACAGTGGATGCTTGATGTCCCCTGATGATATCTTCCAGAATATGAATCAAATATGCATTAGTCACACATCTTGGGAACATGTCTTTAAATTTCTGCACTGGGTGTTTCCTGTACAGCAGCATAATTTCGTTCATTTTTATCTCAGTAAGCAGAATATGCTGCCCAATTATAGTCTTCATGCAGTAACAATATTTCACACCATAAACAGTAGTTTTAAAGTAAAAATATTCATTACCATTTGTAACAATATATTTCTGTAACCCTTAAACCTTAGGGAACAATTTATTAATACTACAGGTACCCTGGAGAACATTAGGTGAATTTCCTTGCTACTGGGAAACCTGAGGTCTGAGGGTTAAGAAACTATTTCAATTTACGGTACTTCTTCTCTTAAACCTTGTGGGGAAACTTATTCTGGCTAATGCCAGATGATTTCTCTCACCACTAGGAAGCCTCCCAAAATCTGACAGTCAATGACCTTTGATTTGAAAAGTATTGTATACCTACATACAGTAAAACATTTCAAGAGTCATATAAAGGAAGGCCTATTTTTACAAGTGATAAATAAAATCAGCTTGCTTTCACTACCAGTATGCCTCTCACTATAGGTATTTTTGTTCTTTTGCAGCTTTCACGTAGCTCAGCAACAGAAAAAGAAAATTCTACGGATTACATTTTCCACTGAACTTCTTTGTAACCAGCACCACATTCTAGTCTCAATCACCTGTTAACTTGGCAACCAAGATGGAGAAGCGACAATTTCAAGGGACGTAGTCTCTCGTACTATTTGTCTGAGGCCCACATTGGACAACTCTTTGATTGCCAGATAAAAACTGTGACACAAATATACAGAAGAGTATCTGGTATTACAGAGGTACAGTACAATTTTTAGAACAGATCTTAAACTTTCTTATTCTGAGACTCTGAATTTAAAATTAAGTACCTTTCCTTCAAAGAAAACAAAGATAAAGGGTGGCCAGCTACCAATGTTCTTGATGATACCGTACTGCTATAGGAATTATTTGTGGTTACAAGCTTGTTAACTATATCACATTGAACTTACAAAGATTGCTAACCATTTTTGGCTGGTTTATGGCAATGTGTAGCCAGGTTTGATTTGTCTAGATACCCAAAAGACTCATTTCTGCCTCATAACCAAGGCTCACTGAATTTCACCAAGACTTAGTATTCAAGTTGTGGAGAGGCCAAGCTCCCTCAGAAGAAAGCATACCAATCACAGCCATACAACACCGCTGCAAGTAGAGAGCACTCCATGCACAAGCTCTTACAGTGTTACAAGTATTATTATACACTGCTGATTTCTTTTTCCCTATAAATTTCCAGAAAACTGGGCAGTAAGTAATTAGTTGTTTTTGGTGCTTGATTAACCTTTCAGCTCAACATCTTAGTCATTTTATAGCCAAAGTCGGTATGGGGTTTAGTGATAAATGGTGTAAGTTTGATCAGTTGATAAAATAACTGTCGATTAATCCAATATGAAACTAATAATACTGAAAACATGAAGTTCCACTACCTGTCAAAAAGTAACTTGTTTATTATGAGCAGTATGATGGCGATTCATTAATCATGGGGATAGCGCAAGTACTGTATTTGCCGGTGTATAAGGTCGACCTGTGTATAAGGCTACTCCCAATTTTTCCATACAAAATGTGGGTTTAGAAGTATACTCTGCATAAGACGAGCCCCAACTCTTTAGACACTGGAAGCTTGCTGCCTCAGTAACCCCAGTCCTTTATCACTCTTCCCACTGACCAGTGAAGTGATACTATAAACACGTTGCTTAGCAACACAAGCCTCTGGTTAGGTTTTACTTTAACCCAGCTTCTTTTATGGGTTTTACTAGCTATCTAGGCTGCATGTGCCACCCCCCAATAGCAAAATAGGTTATGCATTTAACATTTGAGTATAAACTCATACTTTATTAAAAACTTAAAATCATGTTACCGTGAATTTTATATAATAGGTTAAAGGAAAGTTACATTTTATTAAAGTCATCACATCAACTGTCAGAGATGAAAAACCTTCAAAATCAGTATCATCCACATCTGACATCATCAGTTCATAAACTTCATCCTGCATTAAAGTTTGCAGTTCTTCATCGTAAGGATCAAACTGAATTCAAAGGTGTAGCTTTGGCATCGGCTTCCTCTTCCTCATCTGCCCACAAAATGTCATCTATGCCATCCACTGAACTGGATATTCCATATGTCTTGAAAGAGTTATGACTGTTTCCACAGAAATATCATTCCATGTCTTGAAAATAAAATCACAACTCATCCAGACCTGAAGCTCGCATATTCCCACCACCTGTATACGACTTTTTACCACTAATCATCCAATCGTTTCATTGCTCACAGATGCTGTCTTTGAATGGTTTATTCAGACAGATATCAAGTGGTTGTAGGACTGAAGTTAATCCACCAGGAATAACAGCAATGCCACTGTTGTTTATCACTGTTGATAATGAGCCCTGCTTCAGATCTGGCAACCCCGCACTCAGTGGTAATTTGTAAACAACCCACCCAGTCGCTACAGACACACACAAAGGTGTTCATGGTGTGGGCTCATCAGGTTACTCATCTTTCTTATGTCCTCAGGGCCATTTCCATGGAGATATTTTTTATAAAAGTTTGCCTTCACGTAGAAAACAAGTTGTGTTTGGTGACGATGATAGTAATTTCAACAGTTTTTAAGAGTATATGTACAGTACTACCATATGAGGTGCTCCGAGCCAGAGGGGCAACCATGCATTTTGCTTATTTTCGGTAATTAGTTGTTAAACTCTGACATGGCTAATTATACAATGGTAAAATTATACTTATATAAACTTTATTGTTTAGCTTGAAAGTGCTAGCCAAGATGATTAAAATGGTTGTAAACATGGTATGTTTAAAGTATATTACAGTTTGGTAATTAGATGTCAAAGCAAATAAGCAAACTGCACAGTCGCCCCTCTGGCTTGAAGCGCCTCATATATTCAGGGAAACAAGGTCAAGGCGAGTGTTTGGCGATGTTCCCTATCACGCCTATGGATCCCATAACCACAGGATGTAGAGGTTAGGATTTTCTATCTGGTGTTTAGAACGACTGCCAATTTTAGGCATTTTTTTACAAGGTTCAACGGTATACCAGTAACCTTTTTCTGAAATACCTTACTTCTTGGTGCATTCTAACCAGCAAGTATTGTATATAATTAATGTCAGTTTATATTTTCGATTGCTTATTCATAGAAAAAGAATGACAAACAGCAGTGAACTGGTGCATGGGCCACTGATACAGAGTATCATCCTTGTTTATATAATGCCAGTATGCAGGTAGAAAAAAGACAAATTACATAATAAAAATAACTAAAAGAGGCTAAAGCTACATGAAACAGCAAAATAAAACTTCAAAAGCCTACCATAGTATATATTCAACTAGGAGGTGGCTCCTTGTCTTCAGTTCTGAAGACCCAGCGCTCTGGAGGTACATATTTAATCTGCTGGGGACCATAGGGATTAGTTCTGGGTCCTGTTGTTGGGGTATGGGTCAGGGCTGGTGTGTAGGTTGTGGGTGAAGGATGAGAGGGTTGGCTGGGACGTCTAAGATCCCGATACACCATGGCCACAAGTAGGTACAATCCACCAACAATCTTCTCTACAAAGCTTAGGAGGGACTGTAAAAATGGTGTGATATTATGGAGGAAGATGCCACCCTCTCGCATGAAGCGCAGGGCAACGTGATGCGATTCCCTTACCAACGTCACCAACCCCAGCACCACTGTCATCAACAGCACCACCACAAACCTGGACACACAAAATATAAAATTACTAATACAGGCATACCCCAGTTTAACAATGTAATTGGTTAAGTAAAACCCCATCGTTAGGCGGGGTATCATATATCGGGGTACTTTATGTAAAGTAATCACTCTCATCTTAAATGTCGGGACCAACTGCTTAGCCCTGGGCTCCTACGCTTCTCATGGGGCAATGCAGGATTGGATGATGGATGGATGGATGGATGGATGTGGAGTGTTTACCAGCCTTGGGTTTCCCCCCAAACCAAGCCCAAAACCCACCCAAATGAGCCCCAAAACAAGTTTGACGCCAATCTAAATGGCCTAACAATTGTCAAGGAAGCTAACCTAAGCCTAACACCTGTAAATACCTCACTAAAACCAACAAATAAAATCTGAAAATCGTCATACATAAGTCTGGAAAAAATCAAGCTTAGTACACTGTACCCAAAAATGATAATGTTCTCTCCACCTATAGCTAAAACACATTGATCTACGTTTAAAAACAATTTATAAATCAACCTAAACACACAAGTTTAGTCTAAGATATCATCAAAATCGGTAAAAAAAATTCAAAACCCATCGTTAAACCGGGGTTTGGCCATCGTTAGGCGGGGTATGGTGGTATTTCTACCCCCACCCTTAAGCTGGGGTATCACATCTAGGGGTATCGTATATTGAGGTATTACCATACTCTCATGGTGGTAGGTGGGAGTGCTCATCATCCACTCACTCGATGTAGTGCTGCTCTCGGGTGACTGCCAATTCATCTCATCCTTCCTTCCTTTTCTGTCTTTCTTTCCTTCATTCTTTCTTCTTCCTTTTGTCTATGGGTGACTCTACACTAAGTGACAAGCAAAATGGTTTCCCATACACCATGAAACAATTTACTATGTTGGGTGGTAACCATATAACCAAATTATGGCGCCCGGTGGTTTAGTGGGTAATTAAGGTGCCCCAATCGGATTGAGCTGGTGCAGGTTTATATCCAAGGGATTGTTGGAGTTTATTGCTCACGTAATGTCACTCAGGGATGAGCAAGGCTGGTCACTCTCATCTTAAAAGTCAGGACAAACTTGCCTAGCCCAAGGCTCCTATGTTCCTTATGGGATGACACTGGATTAGATGATGAATGAATGAATGAATACTCTCATCACTGCAAAATACAAGAAGCAGTATTCCATACTGGACACTGAATGTACAGTAAATCTAAAGATATACCTAACTGGTTTGAATGAAGGAAGGAAAAAAATCACCCCAACTCTAATTCAAATTACATGTTACTTCTATTAAAAAAGAAGGGAACCACAATTTAAGTTATAATGTCCGAGAGGGATAAGTGAAAAACAGATACCGGTATGATAACTGAGAGGTATAACAGTTACTACCTTTGGGCTAGCATTGGAAGTTAGAGACTGAACAACATATGAAGTTGCTACCTTTACTGTTTTACACTGGGTGCATCTCATCCCCGAGTCTTTTGTGTTGTGTCCCTTCCATCTTTTTTTTTTTTGACACCTAACAATACTTTTATCTACCTAGCTATCATCCAATCCTTTTCCTCCACATCAGGAGTGCAGGGGCCTGGGGCTAGACTACTCAGTCCCAGTACGGCAAGGGTGACAAACCTCACTCGTCCCTAAATGGCATCATACAAGCAATAACCCCTAGCCACCCCTTGACTGTAAACCCTTGCAGGCCCCATCAGGTTGGAGTGCCTTAACTCACAAGACCAGCAGGCAATCACCATACTTTTATAACTAATGCCGCTAGCTAATATCTAGCCAACAACAATACACACTGAGCATTCACATGTGCAGTCTCCAGTCACTTAACACAATCATCCTTGCTGCACATAAGCAAACTCTATCTGACTGCTTGGATACCCACAATGAAAGGAGTTGCTCTACATGTGCTAATTCATTTTTTCCAGTACCTTTAATATTTTCTTCTCATATATATCATCATGGAATGTGACCAACCATTCCTGGACATCCTGTACTGATTCTTCTGCAAGACAAAAGTACATTAAATTCAAGATGATGGACACATACTTTATTGCTTAGGCTCACACTCCATCCCATTCTTGTAACCAACACCACTATCATTATGGAAAAATAAGAAACTTGTCTGCAGTATACAATATACCTTTAAAACATCCCCCTTCATCACCAGCACTACATTAAACAATTCTCTAAATGTATCAGTCCACATGGGTCCACTGCAAGACCTAACTTTTCCAAATTAATACAACTTACATACACCCCACACAATTCCACCTCGTTCACGTATGTATAGTCCTATAATACACCCTTGGCAAAACATCTCACTGAGCACCTGGCTGAAGCGGTAGGGTTTCTACAGTCCCCTGGGTTCAGGTCAGTGTAGGTCATAGGTTACAACAAAAACAACAATGACAGTGTTCTTTATGTTATCTTATATGACCATTACATATGAAGTGATATTTTACCTGACAGCCTCCTTGATATTTGCAATGCTGAGTGTTGAGGCAATGGCTGCCCAAAATGATGCCCAATTAAGGTTACGTAGTTGATCCAACCACTCCTGCACCTGTTCACCCAAACTCTCTAGTTCTCCACTAGTTTGGCTTCTTTCTCGTTTCTTTTGCCGCCTGCATCGAGCCTCTGCTGTCTCTCCATCATGTGGGTGGATCTCTCTGAAAAATTAACACTGATGTTAGAAGCACAAAAATACTTGGAAAATACTGTCTTAATGTAACTCGAGTGTCCCTACAATGACTTTCAGGAGAGTTGTTGGTACATGCAAGATGGATGGTGTATGAGATCTCTGAAGTAAAAATTACTATAGTAGCTGCTGTACTGAAGTGACTGAGAGAACCTTACATGGACAATGTAGCCTTGGACAAGTCTATCATATCAATCTCTATTGAGGTGTTCCCAAAAGTGATCCAATGTCAAGAAATGAGAATCATCAAGAAGCTGCTGGTGCTAGGTACCATGCTTCCTTCATGGTATTAAAGAAATAGGCTGTATTTTGTCAGTCAGTTTAGTGATTCAAATGCTCCAGCAGCTGTGATGGTCCTGCCATTCACAATGGTTAGTCCTCTCTCTCTCTCTTTATTAATAGCACGGCCCATTGGAATGGGCAGACTTGGGCTGTCTGGATGTTGCTACTCCTCACCCTACCTTACGGAGGGAAAGGAGGTCCAGATGATGATGATTTTTTTTTTTTTTTTTTTAATCGTGTTAAGTTGGTCTTTCACCCTCAAATTTACTGGACTAGAGAAGCCTACCTTGAAAGGTTTAGTATGCCACTGGCTGCTTTTAGTCTCATAAGTATACTGAATGTGCCTATCACAAGCACCTGTAAGTACAAATGAATGAATCCATGCCAACTTGTCTTTCCCATCCTTCTTATTATTTCAACACATAACCCTCTTCTTGTTGAAATTAAATAATAATTACTAGTTATGGATTACCTCTTATAACATAGTAAAAAAAAAAAAAAAAAAAGGTGAAAATCCAAGTTTTCAGAAGGCAACATACATACAACTGATGTCTAGATAATGGTTGGTTTTTGGAGTGATAGGAATGTATGGATCTTAATACAGTACTTAACCCTTTGGCCACGTTAGGCAACTGTGGTTGCCCTACTAATTATTCTTCATGATGTGTCGGGAGCACACACACACACACACACACACACACACACACACACACACACACACACACACACACAAATCCACACATCTGTTATTTTTGTCCAAACAGGGCACGTTTTGATTTCCTTTCTGTGACAACAAACAGTGTACATGTGTCTAGTGTATATATACAAGTGAAAAACCTTACTTGAAGTAAATTATCTTAACATCATTACAAAATTAAGGAATAGCAAAAATTAATTATTTTCACATTTTTTCTCAGAAAATGACAATTTCTCGTATAAAGACGGTAAGTTTTTATTTCTTTTATGTGACAACAAACAGTGTACATGGGTCTAGTGTACAGAATATATACAAGTGAAAAACCTTGCTTGAAGTAAATAATCTCATCATCATTACAAAGTTAGACAATAGCAAAAATTAATTATCTTCACATTTCTTTTTCTTGGAAAATCACAATTTTCTTGTAGAAAGGTGCATTTACCACCATTATCACAGTAAAAAATGGAAACTTCACAGTCATTTCCCATTAGAAAAACAGCAATAAAGTTATAATCAGCACTTTCATTTTTTAAAGACTTAGGCCATGTCCAGGTGAATGACCAAGAAATGATAGGTCACAGCCAAAGGGTTAACCCCTAAAGCGCGGCCAATGGACAGCTGACCCCCCCCCCCGGGTGGCGGGGTTTTATCGCGGTCTGAGTACCTGTAGGAAAATATTAGCCAAAAATCAGAGATTAACCCTAGAACATTATACTTGGTATGGCAGATAGTACTTACATTCAGCTTTCTCCAGAGACAGGTGTTGAGCCTTCATGGACTACCCAAGGACTTGTGGAGACTTGCAAAGTTGGGTAACAAAATCTTCACTTTCACACCTCCAGCAACCCAGTTTCCCCTCTACCACAGCCTCATTCTGTCACAGTAAACTTTATACTACAACGTACAGGTAGTTTGGAATCCGTATTTGTACAATAAGCACTGAAAATAAGGCTAAAATCAACAAAGCGTACGGCCGACATGCAGCGCGGCTGCGGTCTTCCCATCACTCAACAAACATTTCCATTTTCACAGCTAAAAACACATATACTACATTATTTTCAATCATATTACAGTACTTCTCAAAAGATCACCGCAGCACGCTTTTTATTCTGCCTTACGCCCGTCACTTTATTCTCGTTCCTGTCGGCCGCTCGCACTGACTCGGAAGAGCTAGAACTCGCCATAATGTCACTTTGAAAGCCTGTGGTAAACTGACGCTAAACAGGGGCAAACCGTGCGAAAAAAAGCTAGTGTGACAACTGGGGAAACAAGCGTTTCCTATTAGGATAAACTGCTTGTGAGAGGAGAGCGCAGATTTACAGTTCTGAGCAGTCAGAGCACTGCCATGTATCACAGCCAGGCTGGCCGGGCCGTGGTGGGGGGAGGAGGGGGGAAAAATGCGATACTTGGCAACAACGGAGGTCAGCAGTACAAAGGTAAAGTATGCTAATTGTAGCTAAAGGGTGGTGGTACTGATAGACAATACCAGCTGGAACATCCTTGCCCGCGTTTATTCAAAATTAACTTGAATCGCAAACACGACGATCCGCCATTATGTCCTTTTTGGCGAGTGTCGCAAACGCGACGACCAGCGCTTTAGGGGTTAAAGCACTTAAGTACAGTATCTGGAGGCGGGGGGGAAAAAAAAAAAAAAAAAAAAAAAAAAAAAAATGCAATTGTGAATATACAGGGATTATGGAAGGTTTTATGCATGTATGGTGTGGAAAGAAAACTGATGAATACTTTCAGACCTTGCTGATCACAGTTCACAAAACTGAACCAATCTCCAAAGACCTCACTCATTATCAGCAAGCTCCATAGCATCATTTGTATGCATCAGGTAGGCAGAGCCACCTACCATTCACGCACCTGATGTAATGTCACCTTTAGGTGACTACAGTGAGTATGAGCCAACTGGTTTCCTGTATCCCAAGCAACCATTTGCTACACAAGGTGGTGATCATAAAACTAAACATGCCTAGTGATCTAGTGGGTTAAAGTACTCCATCCAGATATGGTCTATGAGGGTTTATATCTGAGGGATGGTTGGTATCTGCTGCTCACATAATGGCACTCAGGAGCAAGCAAGTGGTCACCCTTGCCTTAACCCTCTCGAACTCTTTCACCACAACCTGTATCCAACTGCTTCCGAGTACTGCATAACCCCCATGGGCTGGCCCAAACCTTACACACCATACACCCCTGACTAAGTGATGTGTGCGACATTGGAAAATGTTTTCATGCACCTTTCTCTCCTGCCCTTATTTATAAATGTATTGTTATGAAATTGCTACATGTTATAAATGAATAAATGATGTTCTTAATGAACAGAAAAAAAAAAAGTGAGAAAATAAATTATCATATTTTATTGTTCACTCATTTATTCAACGCTGTTTTTTTAGAGATATATAAACATTTCATTTGTGGTCGGTGGGGGCGCTCACCATCCACTCACTCGATGTAGTGCTGCACTCGGATGTCTGCCCTTTCCTCTCCTTCATCCTTCTTTCCTTCCATCCTCTTCTGTCTTTCTTTCCTTCATTCTTTCCTCATCATTCTGCCTACGGGTAACTTTACACTCCCTCTTCTGTCTTTCTTTCCTTCCTTCTTTCCTCTTCCTTCTGCCTGTGGGAGACTCTACACTGAGTGACAAGCCAAATGGTTTCCTGTACACCAGCAAATTATTTACTACACTGGGTGGTAACCATATAACCAAATTTTGGTGCCTGGTGGTTTAGTGGGTAATTATTGCACTCCAATCGGACTGAGCCGCTGAAGGTTTATATCCAAGGGATGGTTGGGGTTTATTGCTCACATAATGCTACTCAGGGATGAATGAGGCTGGTCACTCTCATCTTAAACGTCAGGACCAACTGCCTAGCCCCGGGCTCCTACGCTCCTCATGGGGCGACGTAGGATTGGATGATGGATGGATGGATGGATAAACATTTTGTCAATGCTTGTTGAAAGAAAGTTGCCGGGCATTTATTTGCAATGATTTTCATAAAATGGCACTTCTGGTTCTATTAGAAAGATTAATATGGCATACGGAACAGAAATATCTTACGCTTCTTCACTGCACACTTTCATCAGCCAGCAGCACCTGGCTTAACATCCTTGTGTGTCTGCGGGGACTCTCAACACTCCATGTCACCCGGATCCACGCTGCGTCCACATCTCAGGTTAGGATGCAACCGAAAATTGTGGCAAAAAAATATCGCAACCTACCTGTATATGGTTGGACGCAACTTGCGTCAAAAAGTACGAGTATTTGGATTTCACTTGGATGCAACCTGCATCGAAAAAGTGCAAGTGGCTGGATTTTTTACCGAGCCCTCATGTATGAGAGGGTTAAATGTCAATACAGTCTTGCCCTGGGCTCCTACAGTCCTAATAACAGAATACAAGGGCAAATGATAAAGGCACAGATGTATGACTCTTGGTATAATAAATTAGAGCCCATTCACCAAGATTCATGAATTCTTCAGCATGCCACTTACCTGATTTCCTTGACAATGATTCTTAGGCCAAACTGAGGCTGAACGTGGACACCAGTGATAGTAAACCAGTAGTGTCCAGGGCGGGGAGGGGCAGGTAACAGCACCCACAGGCAGTAATTTTGACTTGAAGATGGTGCTGCAAAGAGTGTGGAATTACATGAAGAACAATGGTCAGAGGTGGGAGCAGCATTAAGTGGTGACATGAAAACCAATGATTAATACTGCAAAGATGAGATAAAACATACATGAAGGAGGGTGGTCAGAACATGAAGAAGTGATGAGTGGTGACAAATAGATGTACCATTAATGTCTACTGACTGTATGAATCTTTAACCAATTAATTACCATTACATACTTTATACTCCATTACTGTTATCACCAGATAATTTTATTTACCTATGGAAAGACTTTTTGAACTGTAGGAATTCTATTTAGCCTTCAGTAACTCCATCAGTATCAGGGTTCTTTCCCAGGTTGAACAAAATAATCTGGAGATACAGTAGTCGTTTTTTTATTTTTTTTAACATAAACTGTGGGTCTGAAGTGGGGGCGGCAGTGAATGGTGACAGAAGAACAAACAATGCACATCAACTGCATAAGGGTCGATATGGAAGGCAATAAATTAATTGTTGGTACACTCCAAGCTTGTGTGTTTTTACACATTTGTGCATCATGCAGTGCTAACAAAACCATATGGCATTAAGCACTCCAGACGAGGGTGATGTTCTTTTCTGAGTGACTTGTATAATTTATACCATATTGTTTATAAAAGCTCCATCATGGCTGACTGTGTCAGCCTTGCTGATCTCTAGTAGCCTCCTTATTCGGTCCCCCTGAGGTCACACTCAATGACCTTGTCCCCAGTCTTTTTCGGTCTGCCTCTTGCAACCTTATCCCCAGTGTTCACACTTTTCATCTTCCACACCCAACTGCCATCCCCCCCCCCCTCTCAAAATGCCCAGACCATCTCAACAACCCCTCCTCGTCACAATGCCAATATACAAGATCTGTTCAGAAAGCATCTGACCTCAGGCTCTAAAAAAACAAATAGCTAACCTGTTGAGCTAGAACACTATTCCCCTTCAAAGACTTGACACACATAGGCCAATATTTTTTCCACTGCCTGAAACATTTTTCAAAGTCGGTTTTCAGTATCTCCTGCAGGTGCTTTCTCACATTCATCATGTTCTCCTCTCTCGTCTCAAATTGGGAATCCTTCAGCGGAGTTTTGTTCTTGGAGAATAACCAAAAGACATGGAGCCACGTCTGTTGAGCAGGGAGCCTGCTGGACCTGCGGGATATTGTGTTTGGCCAAAAATTACTCAATCAGTTGAGAAGAATGGGCAGGGGTATTGTCGTGGTGCAGCTTCCAACTTGCCGCTTTCCAAAGGTCTGGTCTCTTCTGCCGAACTGCATCACGAAAACAATAGATAACGTCGTGGCAGTAACGTTTGTTCACAGCCTGACTTTTTAGTGCATTTTTGTGATGCACAACCCCACAGTAGCAAAAAAAAAAAAAAAAAAAAGAAAAAAAAAAAAAAAAACTGTCAACATGCAAGTGCATTTCACCTTGCTACAGACCTGTCATGCTTGTTTTTTGCAGGGGGGCCAAGAGGACCCTGTATGCTTCCACTGGGATGACTGTGCTTTGGTTTCTGGGTCATACCTATACACCTAAGTCTCATCTCCAATTATAACAGTCTTCGGAAAATCTGGATTGTGATGTGCACACTCCTGCATGTCTTGAGCAACGTTCATCCATGATAAGAGATCACGACGAATGAGACGAAGCACCTGCAGGAGATACCAAAAACCGACTATGAAAAATACTTCAGGCAGTGGAAAGAACGCTGGGCAATGTGTATCAAATAAAAAAGGGCCTACTTTGAGAGGGATTAGTGTCTTAGCTAAAGAGGTTAGCTATTTTTTTTTTTTAAGAGCCTAAGGTCAGATATTTTCTGAACTGCCCTCGTATTCAAGTCCCATCCTTCCATTCAACTCTTCAATCGAAATCCTAGCCACCCCCAGCCTTGTATTCAAGGCTAATTATATTCAGTTCTGTATGTTGAGCCTACCAATATCTTCTTCCTTTATTGTCCAGGTCCGACTACCATACAGCATTACACTGAACACATGCCACAAACAAAGAACTCTTAGCATGAAGGGAGAGCCCTCTCAATGTTAGGAGAGGTAACCTTGTATTTCCTTCAACCACTCCTTCACCCCTAACCACAGAGCTAGCTCCAACTCCACCTCCAGCATAAAACATTCCCTATATAACAAAACTCCTCCACATACTCAAGAGTCTCTCCAGCATGATCAATCCATTTCACACCTGACAATCTCTACGTCCTCTCTCCAACAAAATGCACACGTGAAATCAGCATTATTTCACAGCCAACCCCTAATACCACTACATCTCGTATGGACCCACCAGACATGAAGCTGGAGCCAGCTCTTTGGCTTCTAAGCCAAAGCCCTTCAAAAGTCACGAAGCCGAAGCTGGCACCCTTGGAAAGCGATGAAGTTGAAGGCAAAGGCAGGCAAACATTCGCAAAGACAAAGTCGAAACAGTATGAATTTCATGAAGCTGATACTCAGCTTCATGTCACAGTATCCCACCTGTAACCAGCCACTAAGAAAATCAGAACTCCAGGTGTAGTGAGCCCTTACAAGTGAGTGAGTGCATAATACCTTGCATCTTACCTAGAGGCAAATAGGTACATACCATTATCTCTTACGTACTTTTGTTGACCCTAGGGGTCCGGCTGAGGCTAGTCCTGGTTAGTCATGTTCTAAACCTGCACACTTCCTGATACTGGTGTAGTAGGGAATACTGCTAATCCCATATGTTCTAGACCTGTATACTTCCTGATACTGTACTAATGGAGTAGGGAATACTGCTTATCCCATTACGTTCTAGACCTGTTCACATCATGATCCTCTTACAGCAGGATTAAGAAGCACTGTTTCACTGTTCCACATGTTGTAAATGTATTCTGTTCCTGTAACAAATCTTCAGGCCCTGGTGCTTTAGTCAGCAGTTGGGACTGAAGCCAGTCCCTTGTCTCAGAAGCTGAAGCCTTTGGAAAGTTACAAAGCCGAAGTCGCGACCTAAAAACTGTAGCTTCAAGATGACGAAGCCAGCTTCGGTCCCATGTCTGGCACCCACTTATCACAAACACGACGCAAGATGGAGTTATTTCCCACACCCTTGTGGCAACCCACACATGGCCACACCCCCTTTACTTTGATGGTACCCACCGCCAGCCCTAGGTATCACCACTTTTGTTTCATCCGCATTTACACTCAAACCCTTGTGCAACATTCTGTCTCTCCATTTCCTGAATCTCTACTCTGCCTCCCTTTCATTCTCTACAATCAGTACCAAGTCAACAGTATACAACATCTCCCATGGAAGTCCATTCCTGAAGTCACTTGAGAGCTTTATGTACCATGACAAATAATATGCGGATCAATTCTGACCCCTGATGCATGCCAATATCTATGGAAAACTCGTCACACAAATCTCCATTTGCTCTCACCTGGGTGCGAGCACCATCAAACATAGCCACAACCACTCTAACCATCCACTCCTTGATCCCAAGCTTTTTCTTTGCCCAGTTCACCATCTCCCTAGGGACTCTGTCGAAGGCCTTCTCCAAATGAACAAAAACAAACAACAGCTCTGTTTTGTCTCCTATATATTTTTCCTGAAGTTGTCAGACAGTGAATATGGCATCAGTGGTCCCTTTGCCTGGCATAACCTCAAACTGCATCTTATACATATTCATGCTTTCACTTAGCTACCATTTATACAGTACTGTATGAGTATATCAAATCAAATCATCACCCAATAACATTCCACTGCAGGACATAGGTCTCTCACATGGTTTTGTTTGAGAGGAAAGCAGCCAATATACCCCTTCTGGCTGGCTTATAACTACTGTGACTGCTGCTCACAGGCCCTACTAAGTTGAAGCAGTACTTAAGCCTGCTCAGCACTGTAAAGCATACCAGAAAGCATATAGCCTATATACATACATACATATACAGTATATATATATATATATATATATATATATATATACAGTGTGGTCTGTAGGTATCCTGTGACTCAGTATATGATGACTTAGCTCCACCATTACGTAAACCAATACCTGTCATACCCTGGGCAGTTCCAACCTTCCTTTCCTCCCCACCTTCCCTCTCCCTTTTAATGCAGCAAAATTCAAGTGACTGAGTGGTTCATGTCTAGAGTTCCAGTCATGTGTTTTTTGCAAGGCAGTTTTACCAAATCAAAACGGAAGAGAGAAGGCATGGTTTGAGAGGGTGACTGTCTTTTCTGAGTGACTGTACATGAAAATGCATGAAGAGGTGGTAATAGGAATAACTGGTGACAGCAAAACCTATGATTAGTGCCAGCTGACTGCAAAAGCATGAAGAGAAGGTAACAGGAATGACTGGTGTTAGAGAAAAACCCATGATTAATGTCTGTTGAGTGCAAAAGGATGATAAGGCAGAAAAATTATTTTTGCCAAATCCTAATCTTCCCCTAGGGTACAACCCATAATGGTCAGTGTTATATCCAGGTCCCCAACTGTACTACTGGATGGCCAGGGACAAGAGGAAAACAAACATTACTCAAATCTTACTGACCTAAGACTCAAACTCAGGTATTTCAGCTGTGAACTGGACTTGCAAACAAATGCACCACCTAAGGTGATACTGTAAGATGAAGATTATCAATTGTCATGTACTAGATTATCAACAAAAATGACTGAAAACAACTGCACAATCTTAAAATAATACAAGAAATGAAAGTTCACAAAGCTTGACCATCTGCTAAGCAAAAACTAAATATACCAGTATATACTTTACACTCTGATCCAACTGAATACGTATGATAACTTACGAGTAATGTTTATCCACCTGGTTCCATCCTGCACACCTGGGATACTGGTGATGATGGCCTTAAGTTGCTGATTCATCTCCACCTCCCACTCATCCACCTCAATCACATCCCTGTATCCTGCCACTGCCTCTACCCATCTTCTTTCTTCCACCCACCCTGAGAACACACGACCACACAGCCGCTCATCATAGTACTCTAAACTTCCAGGGGCAAACTTGGACTTGATCTTTGTCTTTTTACTTGATCCCCTCTTCCTTGACGACACTGAGGAGTCTGAGTCTCTCCCATCTTTGCTTGAGTCCCTGATTCCACGAGGCTTCTTCACTTTGGGTTTTGATTTGCCAAGTGCAGAATCAGTGGGCATGGACACCTCTGACATGTGACCACTGACTGTTGTTTGTGACTCAGATTCTGTCTCCCTGTGTGACTCCTCACTTCTCCTTTGACTTGTCAGTGAGAAAGAGAATGTATGTCTGATGACATTATCATTAGGTACACCAGCGGTGATATTATCAGCCTCTGAATCACTAACTTCCTCAGCTTCACACAAGGGTACATTTGTTACATCATTTGATTCTTTGGCTAGATTGTTGCTATCACCATTAGTGGAATAAATTTCTTTTGATAACTCAGTGTGAGAGTAACTAGTGGTCTTTTCTTTACAAGTATCTTTGTTATTACTGTGCATCAAAGTCTTATCTGTGACTTTATCTAATCTACTAGTATCAAATGGACTGCATATCTGGGTTGCTTCATTTTCCTTATATATATTAGATCGTCTCCTTACAGCTTCTCTCATATCTTCAGCTGCCCTAAAATGTGATACTGTGGAAGACTCTGTCAGTTTACTGGAGAAGGGCAGACTGGGATGAGGGTTCAAAATGATGTCATTAGGTTCATTCCCAGTGTTGTCTCGTGATGCAAAGCCACTGACTGCAATCGGTTCAATGGCTGCTGTACTTTGCCCCTCCTCTCCTTTAAACGACATGGTGGTCCCTGTGGAGAAAATCACTTTAAATGTATGTAACTTAAATGTTGTAGCTGGAGTACAATGGTAAAATGAAAATTAATCTAAATCATCACTAACTGTTTCCCACATACATGAAGTAGAAAGAATCTAAAAGCCAGAAAATTGAACAAGAAAAGCTCTCAAAATACTGTATGAAATGTTCTGCACATTCATTCATTCAACACACACACACACACATACACATACAAAGTGCCACTTACATGTATCCTGTTATGAGCATTTCTTGCAAACTTTATTCTTTTCCATCTGGCTGCAAAGTAAAAAATTACCTTATACAGTGGTAGCTTCCCATTTCCAATCAGTATCATTTCTGTTATGGAAACTGATGCATCCTTCTCTAAAACAAAATAAAAAATTCTGACGGGGAATCATGTCATAATGAAATGCCAGGTCAAGGAAAAAACTGGTTCCTCAATTAGCTGACAATTACCAACAATGGACTCTTAAAATTAAATTCTGCATTATTCTTCATCTTCACATATCAATGTCACACCAAAATATATACAGTAGTTCTTGAATTATCTTCCCCCTGTATTTTATATTCATTTTAAAACAATTTCAGTGTATTCCTTGACTATAAACCTGTCAAGTAAAGCTGGATCAGATTGGTAATGTTTAGTGTTCATTTGGATACAAAGCCTCCTCTGTCACATCAAGAAAGTGTGTCAAAGTTTCATTACATACAATCACAGCTGATGTAATAAATACAGTATTCACTATCGGTATGTGCTATAACACACCTAAATTAAAGGATCTGATGCTGATGGAGGAAAGTTTTGAATAACTTAATGTTGCAAAATATAACAGTACACATTCATTTTATGTTCTGCCTGGTTGTATTGTTTGATGTCTTTCATTTCTTCCTTTAGAACTCCAGTGTTACCAGTCCTACCTCTCTTCTTGATATTTCCTTGTTTCTTCCAGCCTTTATCTTCCTTTTACTCCTACACTGCCATACAGCCATATTATAGCTCGGTGTTTCATTATTCCTTCCTTCCTTCCCTTTATCCAGCTTACTCCCCACCAAAGGGCAGGGTTTCAAAGAGGTCAACTGTTGAGTAAAAACATACAGAAAACAATGGAGGATACAACCTGAATCAACATATGCAGAGCTGAGAGGAATCTAAATCACACACTTACTCCTTGCCTCTCCACCTCTATACAGTAATGCCAGAGTTGACCAACATTACTCTCAGTCCTTCATATAAGCAATTGGTCAACCCTGGAACTGTCCTATTCAAACATACTACTGTACTGCCTATGGCCTCCAGTCTTATACAATGTGTCCTGGCAGGTAGGCCAAGGAGAAGGTGTAGGGATATGGTGGTTTAAGTGTGTGAGGAAGAGAGGTTTGGAAGTTGATGGGGCTAGGGGACTGACAAGAGATCAAGCTAGCTGGATGAATATTGTGAGGAGAAGCGCATGAACAGGAATCTGGGACCCTTTTCTAACATGGCAGCGTCTGGAATGACTCTGTCGGATACATTTACGTGAAGCTACAGAACATGGTGAATGTTTTTGTCATACCGTACTAAAATGAGCCAGGATTCCGGGGCTTGAATGATGAGTGAATGGAAGCGTGGCCCACTGGACTGGGTAGATATGGGCTGTCTGGATGCTGCTACTCCTCACCCTACCCTAAGGTGGAAAAAGAGGTCCAGAAGATGATGATAATGAATGTCCTGGTATCTTTACAATGAAAGGATACATGTACATATTTTTTTCAACTAATAATACTGGCTCAGCTTTTGGTTTTTCATTTTACCATATGTAAAAAAATAAATTATTGAAAGAAAAAAATTAACATCTTACCTCCCAACTAAACTTGATATAACCTAACCTAATTAACATAGCCTACTTATAATCCAGACATACCAAGTCAGAGGGAGCTCAAAGAGGGAGATTCTTGTTTACTAGTGTGGCCCGCAGCAGGAGACTTGGCATGTCTGTAAAGCTGCCTGTCTATCTGTAGCACTCCACGTGGTGCTGTTCAAGTCTGTATCAGTCAGCCCTGGATCTTCACAGAAACACAGCATCATGCATGTACTATGGGTTAAGGTGCTGTACTGGTAGTGGGCCTCATGGGATCACAAGATGTTTTGCTGTGTGAAATGATTGTAGCAATATGGCATCTGTTTACAATCCTGAAGTCTACACATGGATATATATACAGCAAAGGGTCCCTGTAGTATCGCAGTCTCGTGCCGTCAGTAACAGGCATCACCAAAAGTCATTGTGTGTCGGAAACATACTTTATATTTACAGAGGACCATGTTAATGTCATCTCCAAAAATGCAAACCCAGTTTGACATAATCTGTAACTCTGTATAAATGTCATCTTCATATTACTGTACTGAAAATGTGCTAACGAGAACGGATGAAATATTATTTCATTTGCATCATAGTGCACTCTGATACTACAATCTTTTCTCTGATCTTTCCATTTTCAATGGTGTGCACATGTTTAAAAATAAGAGATTTATCTGTTTTTATACTGCTTGCCCACAGATAATTAGCCTGGTGGTTAGTTTGGCAGAGGAATTCCATGCACCACAGACATAGAGAACAGCTAATTAGAACCAGCACTCACATATGCCAAAAAGCAGGAGTTTGATTTCTCTTGGCGGGAGAGTGGGAGGCAGATGCTAATTGCGGGAGCCTCCCTCTCAATGCAGGACACTTAACATGTCTGAAAATCTCATCCTTGAATGGAGAATGAAAGACTGACTAAGAGGGTGTATGTAGGTGAGGTGGAGGGAGGGAGAGGGAGAGGTAGACCGAGGATGAGGTTGAGGGATGGAGTTGAGAGGTTATGAGGGAGGGGGGGGGTGAGTTGGGGGGAGGGTAGTCAAATGGTGGGTGACAGAGCGACTTGGAGGCGTTTTTGTCTGCAGCCACCCTTTGCGGGATTAGGGCGTCGGGCTATAGATAGATAGATAGAATCTAGTACTTTGTCAAAAAAAAAAAAAAAAAAAAAAAAAAAAAAAAAAATCCTGATGACAAATATAAAAATAAGCACAAAACATGTATAAAAGCACTACCTACACTGCAAATCAGAAGTTACAATATGAATATCATCCAGAAAAACAGAAATGATGCATCACACATCACTACTGCTACAGGTGAAGGTCTCTGAACAATTAAAATCCATTATGGTATTTTTCAATTCTACACTGCTGTACATACTTGAACAAATCCACAGCACATGACCACAAGACATGAAAACAGTAAGGGAAAATTATTAAGGGGACTCAGTACAGACATGGAGAGAAACTTTGTAGCCTAATCTTGTTCCAGCCCATAACTGCTCCACTTGGTGATGAATCTATGGTTTTTCCTTTTGTTTATTAATGTAATTAGTTCAGTTTTTACCTTTATTTCTGTTGGAAACGACCAGTTTCTGAGATATGGCCTCCTCCCCAGGAATAAGGGTATTACAAGCCATTTTAAGCATTTACCTACCCTGGCATCCATTAACCTCTCCTGGAACCCGAGATATTTTCAGTTCTAACCAAAACAAATCCTAAAATTACCTTAGTTATCCACCTCACATTCCTGAAAAAACACAAGACCAGGAATGAAGAAAGTGCCTCTTACTTTCACAGAGGTCATGGCAAAATTGAGTTGCCATGCAGCAACTTGGCTGGTGACTGGCTAAAGTATGTGACATGACATTCTGGCCACCAAATGGCTAGAATAAATAATGTTTTATCTCCGTTACTACCGTACTGATTTTCGATGGACGAGTAATTGAAGAAAAGGTGTTTGCACAGGTGAGATCAAACTGCTGAACACCTGTAAAATAGCCGACCCGATTACAGACTGAAACAAAACAAAACAAAATCAGCTTTCATGTTGTTTCCATTCCTGCCCATAATTCACTTTTACCAAATAACCTAATATTTCAAACATCCTCAGTATGTTTATTATGTGAAAAATCCTCACAACACAGTTCCTGATAATTCTCTATTACCCATTATACCAGAAGTCACACGTAATTACTATGCCAAGGCCTATTGCCACATTATTTAACAGAGCAAGTTCCTAACAATCAGTTTGAAACAAAATTATACTGACATACTGTTAGCCATTACTGACAAAATAATTAAATCCCAGCATATTCAACTGTATCAATTCTTCAAATGTGGTATATATTGTAACCTGAAAACACTGCACACACTTCATCATGTATGTTTAAAATCAACCAAGGCACATCCCTGTTAAGTTTCATGACAAACCTACCCAGTGATGTGAAACTTACTTCAAGGGCAATGAATATGTATGGTCTGTCATACCACAAATAACTGTATTCTAATGGTACTCCTATAAAAAAAAATAAAAAAGGCAATAGGCTGTAATAGGCCAGCATCCCGACTAAACAACCACACAAACTGCCAAACCGCCGAGCAACAAGTTACCTCGTTAGGAAATAACCTGACCCAAACCGTCAAACTGCCTGTTCCTCGCGACTTACCCCTGACTTGGCTGGTTATGTGGCTACACTGCCTCACCCTGGTAAGCTGTCGCTATTTCCAGTGGCTAATTACATAAAAATCTCCAGTTACCTCAAGTGACTGGCTCAGGCGTTGGCATGTACGACACGAAGATTCGGCCACTGAAAGGTGTCGCCACTTATCCTTAAAATAGTGTCTCCAAATAAATACGTAAATTTAACTGAGTTAAGTCACGGTACAACAAACGATGGAACGATGATTAAGGCTTTATTGAGATAGGTTCCGCAAAAAAGCTGTTATGAAAGATAGTGACGAAGTACTACTGCTAACCAATCATCCAGCTGAGGAATTACCACTTGTCAGCTGATACGTGGCCATGGAATTTTAAAAAAATAGACCTCGTTTCTTAAGTGTGTTTTAAATAAGTTAAATAACTTAATATTTACTTGAACTATGACACTGAAGTCTTTTGCACTTACACTGGGACAACACGGTGAAAGTTGATAAATAACGGTAAGTTGGCACACAGCTGAAAATAGAAAGGGGTAGGGGTGGATCATACCTGCATCCCACCTCCACGGGGGAAAAAGTTTGACGGGAAGGGGGGGGGTCCTAACTCCAGTGCTTACAAATCATTGAAATGAAATGAAATATATATTGTTGTAAAAGATATACAGAGTACTTTAACTTAAAGCTTGAACATAACCAATGCTGGGATCTTTTGTATTTGGTTCACGTCCTCCCATTTTTATGTAAATTTCGTTAGCTAATAATAACAAATAATATTTAAGTATAAGCACAAAAGATCCAAAGTCGCGTAAGCATTCGATGAACGTAAGCATTCGTGGTGAATCTGCTCGGTGGCGTTGCTCTAAGCGCGGCTGTAACGAGTGGATTCCTGTCAGGAACGTGGTTTGAGGGAGGCACGTGGTGGCGACCATCATCCACGCACTTGATGTGCTGCCTACTTCTTCCTTAGCTTTTATCATTCTTTTTCTGTGCCTTCCCTCCTCTCTTCCTGTTTCTCCCATCTTTTCTGTCGCTTCTTATTGTTTTTCTTTCCTTTACAGGTGGCTTTACATTGAGTGACAAGTAACTGATTTCCTGTAAGCCAAGAAACCATTTACAGCGCTGGGTGGTAACCATGTAACCAAACCATACGTGCTCCCTACGTTACAGCAAGTGGGTAGTGCCCCTTCCCGTAAAACAAATAAATGGCCACCCCATACGGGATTATGGAGTCTGGCAATAGATAGATAGATAGACGCTTCCTTCATTCACCACAAGGTCCACAATAGCTGTATTTATGTAGCCTGCGCGTGGAGCAAGGAAATGAATGTTCTACTTAAATATTTTTTGTTATTGTTATTATCTAACAATTATTATTATAATTTACCTGACCAAACTTTTTAAAACATCATTTCTTCCCAAAAATAAGTTCAAATTTGGAATCAGCTTGAAAAAACAGTAAGTGGGAGGACGGCCTGGGGATTGCCCAGCATACACGCCCTGTCTCCTGGCTGGCTTTGTGGTGTGTGTGTGTGTGTGTGTGTGTGTGTGAATAACCTACCGTTTCGCTACGCTTCTCAACATATTAATAAATCGAATGATTAAGACAGCTTTGGGGTCTTTTGTGTTCGGTGCACATTCTCCCATTTTTATGTAAATTTCGCCACTAATGCAGTTTCTTAAGTCAGCTCACACCCTACTGACCGAGCTAATGTATGGCCCGGCCTGCACTATAGGTGCAGGAAGTCATTAAACGAACGAACGGTAGGTTACTCAGTCCACGAGCAGACACTGGAGGCGAGTGACCACTTGGTACAATGTCCCTGAGTGACACTGTGCATGAATAAGCGCCAGGGTGCCTTCGGATTTGCCCACGTCTGGCTTAGTGCTGTTATGCAGCGTATTCTGAGTCCCGACTTCTCGGGTGCAACCTTGGGTTCTTTGTTCTCGACCGGGTCAGTCACAGGCGAGGAAGGAAAGTCCAACCACAACTGGTCAAAAGGCGCACTTATATATTAACAACAGAGAATTACACACACAATCTGTGATTAAAACTATGGGACATACAACAACCAGATAATCTCTGAAGGCTAGCTCTTACAATAAATATTTCCACCTAGTTCAGCGAGTTTGACCTTTATACAGTATTCTACCTTTCTTTACATAGAATAATTCCCACACAGTGTCATATGTATGTCATATGACAAAGGCAGTCAAGTATATCTCAATATACCGTACCCAGTCGCGCGACATAGACGGCAGTGTATACTCAAGTCCTTATATATACATTCGCTTAACATAAACGGCCTCCTATGCTAGTTCTATGCACCCGCTTGACACAGACGATATCCTAGCTATCCTTAAGCTACATGCGCGTTACCGAGGAGGAGAGAATAGCACTTACGATCTATCCGCGCTTGAGGGGCTGAAGGGGGGAGGGGGGCAGTGATAGAGTTTCTTACGAGACAGGTAACTGGGGGTATATCACTTCTGATCGCTTCAGCAAGGACAACACAAGGGGGGGAGGGGGGCGACACTGATGCTGTCTGTCCGTATGTAACGGTGGGGGGGAAGTAGTCACACATGGGGGCAACCCATGGCCTGGCGCCACGCACTCCACACGCAAGGTTATTGGCAGGGGAGTTCACAGTTCCACACGGGGAGGTATCACTGGGGGAGCACAGGAAGAGGGTGCACTGAGGGCGAGGGGGGGGGAAGGGGTTAGTTCACTGGGGTAGGGGCTCACGGACACTAAGGAAAAACAACTTCAGAGTTTCTTACTCACGGCACTGGCGAGGAGGAGGGCTCGGGTCACGGGCGGCAGGAGGCCCTACGCCGGGAACCGCAGGTGGCTGCCGGGCGTTGGGGGTGGGCCCTCCAGAGTGTAGTTCAGGGGTGGATCACCTGTGGGGTCGCCACGAGTTCCGCAGGAGTTGGTGGGTGGCCCCCTTTCTGTAGAGGCCCTGGGTGATGCGGGGTTCTCTGAGCTAGGGCCGAAGAGGGCCAGGAGGCGCGCTGCACGGCGCTGGCCCTTAGTCGTTGTCAGGGTCCTGGGGACAGATCTGGGGAGGCCCGGGCCGAGGGTCGGCTGTGGCGAGGGCAGTGCCCTGGCTGGGCCACAGTCTCGTCTGGCAGGAGCGGCCGCCAGGGGAGAACTGCGGCCGCCTGCGCCGGGGGAGACTTGGCGGCTACAGCAGGCGTCGGGGGTGGCTCGCTGACTCCGGGGGCTGCGGCCTCGTCTGCAGGAGGAGGCCATCAGGGATGGACTGCGGCCTCTCGCTCCGGCGAAGTCTGACAGCGCCTGAGGAGGACGGGGCTGCAGGGACAGGACACCTGGCCTTGGGGACGTCTCGCCCATTCTGGTCTCTGGCGGGGCACCTGTAGGGGAGCAGATCCCACCCTCTCGGGGAGAGAGGTGGGGAGAGGGGCGCCTCACTCTGCCACAGGAGGGGTGGGTGGAGCAAGAGGCACTGCCCTTTGTAGGAGCTCTGGGACTCACAGAGGGAGAGTAGCCAAGGGCCTACTCTCCTACTTGGCGGGCCTGACAAGCCCTGCCGAAACTCCGGTCCAGAGTGTGCATGGGAGGTCCGGGGGACACTCCCTCTGCCAGGCAGCCCCGTTGGGCACTACTCCTACTGGGGACAGGGGTGGAGGGGGAGTCTGAGGGGACTTCTCCAGGGGCCACAGACCCTGGCGATGGGAAGAAGGCTCCCGGTGTGCACTCACGGCAACAACCACAGCTCTAATGGAGTCTGCTCTTCCACCGTAGGGACTGGGACACTTGTCCCGGGGACGTCGGGAAGGGGAGGCCCGGTGGGCATTCCTGGCCTAAGCCGCAGGTCCAGTGAAGTCTGTCCTCCGTCCGTCGAGGTTGGGGCAGCCTTGGGGGACGACTGGTGGTCAGTCCCAAGTGATATCTCAGGTGGCGTCTACCCCGGGGCCCGCCTCCCTCCTGGGGAGTACCGGCAAAGGTCGTCTGGTAGACGTGCCGACGTGCCGGCTTCGGAAGGTGGTTGGCAGAGGGTGGAGAACCGGTGGTCACTCCACCCACGGTATACCTGATGGGTTCTACTGTGCCGCTGCTCCCTTGGGGTGTAACAAACCTCGAGGCTCCTCCTTAGTCCTTTTTCTTGGTGGAGGCCCATCCGGTGGACTCGGCGTCCAAGGGTTTGCTTGGGAACTTGCCACTGCAAGTGGGCCCACCCCGATTCTGGCGAGTGTTCCCTCCGCTGAAATGTAGTGCACTTTTACTGTACTGTACATTGCCGGATGGTCTGGCTGCGGGGAAGAGGGACGTCAGATCACGGGGGAGATGTATCTCGTTCCTGCCTGGACAGCGCCTCGGGGAAAACAACCTCTCCGTCATCTCGTGGGGTGGATGTCATTCCCTTGTACTCTCCTCCTGGGATGGTGGTGTCGGGTTCACCCTGCCACGCTCGTATTTCAAGTGCCTTAAGGCTTAACTCACTAGATCACCGGGCGTTCATTTGTTGGATTCATGGTTAACCTCCAGGGCATGAAATGGTTTCTTGGAATACAGGAAACCATTTAGTTTGTCACTCGACGTAGTCACTTTAAGCAATACATCGAGTGAATGGTTGGGCTCTACTCATTAAACGGCATAAAAAAAAAAAAAGCGTGTTGTAATGGAACAGGTATGGATAACAACCGCATAAACATCGTTAAAAACTCAATCTCCACCAGGGATGACCCGAGGAGTTTGTGATTTTTTTTTGGGGGGGGGTTAACCTTAGTTGTGACCAACTCGCCGCATAATGATCAACTCTCCCCTTATTTGACCAACTCGAACATACTTGACCAAGAAATTAGGCGTAACACTTCTACTATTTTAAGAACAAAAAAAATACCTACAAGTTAAAGTTTAATGCTCAAACTAACAACAAAACATTCAGGACTCATAAGGATAATGTAATGGCAAAAACAGGTTAAATAAATGGTTAACTGCAATAGCCTCTATTAACACGAAATTAGCAAGAGTAAATTTATCTAAGTTAGCCCTGATAAAATGAAAATACCAGATAATACTCAGTGAATGCAAGATAAATTATTACAGATACAAACTATTATTAACAATTGGCTGACATAAAACCCTACATCAAACACAAAAACCCCACTAGGCCTAAGAATTAACACCTTACGCTACACAGTACAAGGAAAAAATGCAATAACACTTATACTCAAATTACACAGTTGCTAGACGGTTGGAGACTTCCTGAGCACTCACAATAATAACAACTGTACAGGGGAGGACAGAGATGTGAACAAAATGAGGAGTAGATCTAAGTGGCAATCAGTGCAGAGACTGAGCTCATTGTATAGGGGCCGGCAGAGCTTGATACAACTTGTAAGAAGGACGCGCAAATGAAGCCATGGGGACAAAGAGTTGACAATCCTGCTCTGTACAACAGAAAGAACGACTTACTCTACTATAAGGGAGGAGGGGGGGAGTGAGGTAGAACACGCTCGTGATCAAACATGCAGCATACTGTACGTTAGAATTACACAAAGGATGATAAAATCATAGGCTATGTAACAATATATATATATATATATATATATATATATATATATATATATATATATATATATATATATATATATATATATATATATATATACACACACACACACACACACACACACACACGCACTATAAATGCACCCTGATGATTTTACTGTGAATATTCATGCACTTCACAATATACCCTACTCCATTTGTTGGAAAGCAGCCTCTCTCTCTCTCTCTCTCTCTCTCTCTCTCTCTCTCTCTCTCTCTCTCTTTGATCAACTGTGTGAATTTTTGACCAATTCTGAGCCAAGTAGTGGGGGTGACTCCCCTCCCCTCCGGTCGGGCCATCTCTGATTGTACTTTTACTCTACTTAAAGCCACCTGTATACTTGGAGCCTGAAATATTGTTGACCAGAAAATAGACACCATATAAATTATTTAGTAGTGAACTAATTCACCCAGTCATGACATTTGGAGTTATTTATGACCAGACCAGTAGCAGGAGTGCATACAAATTTGCCCCGACCCCCCACTCCCTGCCCCTTACCACCGTTCCATGGGTTAAGGGGGTCCAGGTCAAGGCACCTTGATTTTTATGGTACATACATGTACTTGATTTTGGCTTAGACTATTCTCCTGACAGGAGGGATGCTAGGGTATTTTTTATTTTGTCCTCTAAATATATATATATATAGATAGATAGATAGATAGATAGATAGATATATAGATATAGATATATATATATATATATAGATAGATAGATAGATAGATAGATATATAGATATAGATGTAGATAGATAGATAGATAGATATAGATATAGATATAGAAAACGTAAAACTTGTGTAAAAAAAATATTTTGTCCTCTCGGAGACCTCTCCTTTTGTGTTAAAAAAAAAAAAGTCACTGCTCTCCATTTTTGACCAGTAATTTTTTGACCATATCAGAAACAAATATTGAGGGGGTGACCCACCCCCGGTCGGGCCATCCCTGATCTCCACTTGTTTGCTTGCCGTCAGTGTGAACACATTCTTGGACCATTTTAATCAACAGCAGGACAAGTAATGTACCAAAATATTTTCCAAACTAGAGTTAACCCTTCCCCCCCCCCTCCTTTTAGCTGCAATTTTTGTCCGTACGCAGTAAGTAATTCTAGTATGGAGAAAAGGATTCACACTGTTTGCATTGGTCTCCAATGCTCTGCTCGTACACTGCAGTCGGTTTATTTTTACCTGACAGATCCCAAACCCCTTTGCAGCTTAGGTGACTGTTATGTGTTGTCAAATTGGAAGACGAATTTGACTCCTAGTACCGGTAACTAAAGAGTCTCATTCCTACTCAACTAAAGCTCAGTGAATTTTACGCAACCAATATACGACTGGCCTAGTTACCTCAGATGAAGACAAACAGGCTGTGCTAAACTATTTTCCTGCCATACAGTCCAAAAACAAACTTCTGATACGCATAAGGGAATGGGGGAAGAGAGTATGACAAGAGAAGGGTGTATGGGAAGGGGTTTGTCCAGGCTGAAGGTGGAGATTTCAACTGTGAGAGACCTTGAGAATGTAGTGGGACAGAAGAAAGATAAATTCACCAAGAGAAAAGATGGAGGGACAAAATGGAGCCGTTGGCCTATAGGAGGGAAAGTACAGCATCATGGGAGGAAGGATTGTCACAGAGTCGAGATAAAAATACTGGGGTCCGTTTATGGACCAAAATGCCATTTTAGCCCTTTTTTTCTTTGGATCTGCATGTATTTACGTACGGTATCTCTAAAGCAAGATTTTTTATCACTGTGGATTTGGACATATTTTAGCAATATTCTAGAGATCTGAGTATCATTCATAGTGATTTGATGAGTTCTTTGCAACTTTCGACATTCTAGCCACTTGATTTAGCAACTAGAACCCTCGCAAGATGCAGCAGCAGCAGGTAATAAAAAAATTCTTTCACGAAAACCTCTTGTCTGAATCTTGATAGGACAGAACGAAGGATTAATAAGCATATATAAATAAATACACGTTTATTTACAAACTCACGACATACAGACCTCTTAACAAGTCCTGTGTGAATAATATTAATGTCAGTACCTTTACACCAAAGCTCTGTAACTGTGATGCAAATGTTTACCTACAAATTGAGAGGTGATTTGCTAAATTATAAGATTTTGGTTGTCGTAGACAGCAGGTGGGGGTGAGATGACTTCGGCCTCGGCGGTGGGTAGGAGATGAGGTTGAAGAATTAGCCCGGAGGAGACGGTTGTGGAAGGGGAACGGTGGTAAGTGGAGTTAGGGAGCGATGACACAGTGCCTCGTGTCACCCTCCCTCTCCTCCTCTCCCTACCCTCACCCTCTCCCTCCACTGTTGTCGTTGGGAGAAATTCGTCAGTCATCCAACCCTCCACCCGAGCCGAACCGAACTGCATCTGTGGTTGTGATGCGGGAAATGTTGACAGTTCGAATGTTTTACAGTGTTAGGATAAATGAACCCAACTCCAATACACTAAAAAGAATGAATGGAATAGAACACGACGTCAGGTACTGAACAGACAGATTAGAAAGTAGATTAATAATTTTTCCCATAAATACCTGCAGATACCTGGCCACCTGCGCCCTTGTGATGGTGGTTGTGGGATTGGGGTTGGAGGCAAGAAAGACAGAGGCGGCCTTGGAGGGGAACCAGAAGAACCCGTACGGCAGCCACGGACCCTTCCCTCCTTCATCACATACTCCCACACCGTCACCCTCCACCTGTATGCAGACACACAGCTATGCACAGGTAAATAAATACAAACAAAACTTTAATACGCGGCTTAAAACGTGAGAAGACTGAAAGTACTGTTCATAGAGCTCGATATTTTCGGATGCAACTCTAATCCAGACAAAATTAATTCTTAATTTTTTAAAAATAACCATCATCATGATTATCATCATCACAGAGCATTATTCTTTGATCCCCTTCGAGATATGGATCAAAAGTAAAGGAAGTCCCATTTCCATCTTCCCCTATCTTTGTTTCAGCAGTAACAGGGAAAAAAAAAAAGTACAGATTCATAGATAGTTGTCAAATGTCACACACTTACGAGTATTTACCATACGAAATGATGTAAAAAAGTTACAAGTGAAGTAACTGTAAATGGAATAATTGTTAGTGAGTTATGTTATCTTGAAGACCGCGTCGTAGTGAAGGTGTTAAAGACGTTGTAGCCTCACCTGTACAATGAGGTAAGGTACGTTGACCTTTGCCTTAAGGACCCCCGAGGTGTAGAGGGCCCTGTGGTGGACCAGAGCAGGACCCCACGTTGGTCTGGGCACTATTAGGCTTTTCAGGTCCTACAGGAGAAGGGGAGGAGAGGGTAGATGGGTGGGGTGAAGGGTTGGGTAGAATTAAAGATGGACTGAGAGAAAGATAAGAGGAAAGTCAGTAGGGTTACGTGAGAATGGGTAGGAATGATGTAAGGTGGACTGAGGAAATGGTTAGAATTATAGATGGGCTTAGGGAATGAGTAGAAATATAGGCGAACTGAGGGAATGGGTTGAAATAAAAGCAGGTTGAGGGAATAGATTGAAGGCGAACTGGGGGAATGAGTAGAATTAAAGGTGGGTTGAGGGAATGAGTAGAATTATAGGCAGATTGAGGGGATGAGTAGAATTGTAGGTGGGTTGAGGGAATGGGTAGAATTACAGGTGGACTGAGGGAATGGGTAGGATAGGTGTACAGATAGACAAGGGATGGGAGAGAGGGAAGTCAGTAGGTCAGAGTGAGAGAGAGTAAGCTTTGAGACGAGTTGAGGGAAAGGGAAGAGAGTTGGCGAGAAAACAGGTGAGAGTTAGGTAAGATGAAACTATAAAGCTTCACTCTAAAATAATGATGATGATGATGACCATAAGGTCAAAATTAAGCTAGATAAAACAGTACAGATTGTCTCCTCGAAATACCATAATAGAAAGATGGCAGTGAAAGGTGAGTTAATAAAAAAAAAAAAAAATTAAAGAAAAAAAGTAAAGAAAATTATCACCTTCAAATTTTGATTAGGTGATGGTAGTGACACCTTGTAGATAAAAAAAAAATATAGGCAAGATTAAGTAAAATTAAATAGATAAAATTCAAAAGGTTTCGAATAAGCGAGATGGCAGTAGTGGTTATTACGAGTAGATAAAAACTAGAGAAGATTAACCAAAATGAAATTGATATAACTCACCCTAAGTTTTTTTTTAATAAGGAAGATGGTAGTGGTTAGTAGTAAAAAGGAAAAACGAAATGAATTGGAGATAACTACCACCTTACCACCTTAAAAATTCGAATAAGCAAGATGGCGGTGGTAGTTAGTAGATAAATAAAAGAGATAAAAAGCGCACTTTAAGATTTCTGATAATCAAGATGGCGGTGGTAACAAGTAATAATGCCCCTGGGATGAGCGCCAATACCACCGCCGCCACCCTGTAGGCCTCCTCCTGTTCTGGCGTCAGGTGCACTTCATTCCACGTCACAGGTCCCGCCACGCCCACCACGCACGCCCAGACGCCCACACCCTGAAACAGCGCCCCAGGATAATTTGTCATGCCCACTCGCTGACAGACCGCCGTTAGATAATATGCTACGGCTAAATCCTAACAGAGATGCCTGTGATGATATGTCACGCCTACACTCACATATAGAACAGAATCGGGAATATACTCATTCCCTACTCTTTCGTCATCAGTGTCATTATTATTATTATTATTATTATTATTATTATTATTATTATATAAGGCGTTCACCAAACAATGCTTAACCATTGCTGAATAAAACTGTCCAGAGTTAATTAAAAAAAAAAAAAGTACTTGATGCTTGTGAAGGAGATTAATGGAGCTAGTTCTAAATTCTTCTCCAGAAAAGATATCTGACGTTGAATAAGACTGTCAAGGGGTAGATATATTAAATAATATCATCGTTCACAGTGGATTGAGGGTTGTGCATTCTCTTGGATCCCTAGCTATGTAGGGTAACTCTTCCTCTGGCATACATTCTGCATAGTAGGCTTACACATTGTGATTTTTTTATTTATATGTTCTTAGTTTTGACAGCTTGCATACGTTATAGATGAGAATGTATGCCTTTTCACTTCTTAAGGACAATCCGAGGCTACTGAATTGTCTGACAATAAAATAAAGTAAAATATAATAAAACGTGTAATCAATTTTTTTTTTTATGCGAGGAAGAAGGAACCAAAGGCCATGAGCCCGCAGTAACAGTTCCCTCCAAGAGAAAAACAAAATACAATAGAGAGCCAAATTCAAGATCCGATCATTTTGAGATGCCTGGACACACTGCGTTTGAAAGACTGGAGATCATAGGCAACAGGAAATACAGACAGAGGGAGACAGTTCCAGAGTTGACCTGTTGCATAAATGAAAGACTGGGAGTGAAGGGGTTAAGGTACCCTGTGAATTAATAACGATAAGGAAAGTGTTCTGGGGAGCCTAGTAGTCTCCCCCTCCCCTTCCGATGTAGCTGCCAACCCACCAGAAATACCGCGATGAGTAATGTGTGTGTGTGTGTGTGTGTTTGAGAGAGAGAGAGAGAGAGAGAGAGAGAGAGAGAGAGAGAGAGAGAGAGAGAGAGAGAGAGAGAGAGGGTTGTTTTATTTGTCTTTAATGAGCAGATTCTCTTTCTCACCCACCAGGAACATCGGAAACAGGACGAACTTCCACGTGATGAAGAATATTTGTGTATCCCTCCTGACCATGGCTTTGAAGTGTTGACGAATGTTGGACACACCGTACACGTAGACCAGGCCACCCACCTCCACCCCGCCCAGCACCAGCCCGCCCACCCACGGCACGTACGCGTCAGCTGCACGGACCAGATATATGCCGTGCTGGAGGTGAAGAAGGAGAAGGGTTATTTATGCCTTTTGATTGCGCGAGACCAACCCACCCACATGTTGCTGTTGGAGGAGGAGGAGGAGGAGAAGAAGAAGAAGGCCGTCAATACCAAGGATAGTCCTTGGTAAATACGACGTGCGGGATAACAAGGAGTACTAGATATATGGCCGTCAACTGCTTTTGGATCAGCAAGGCAGGCAGGTAACTGATTTACGTCCCTTATGATATTATTGATCTAAAAACATCCTCAGTGGCCTCTTGGGAACTCAGATTTTACCGTAGTGATGGAGGGGAGGGAGATACTAGAGGGGATCCAAGACTTAATGACACGACGGGGGAGATTCAAACCTGACCATTGCCCAGGCTAACCTATTACCTGAAGTAACGTATCCTGAACATTCCCCAACTAATTTAACCAATCTCGACCGTCCTCCTTCCCGTTGTGATGAAGGTAAAGGGTAGGTGACGAGCTTAAGCGCCTGGTTGCATTACAAAATCGAGACTTCCAGCCACTTGTTGGGTATTCAAGCTTTACCGTGGTGATAAAAGGCAAGGTGGCGACGAAGGCGATGCATGATGTGGCGGCGTGACAGAGGAAGAGCCGCGCACCACTACGCCACCGGCCAGGCAGCAGGTCCGCCACGCCTATGCCCACGGTGGAGGCCAGCTGGTGGACGTGATTGAAGAGGGCCTTGCTGAGCGACAGGTAGAGCACCGCCGCGCCCAGCTGAGGCACACCCAGGCGCGTCACGGCGAAGGAGCTGGCCTCGAAGAAGAACCCAGGGGCTGGTGGGGGAGGAGGGAAGGGTTAGGTAGGTAGCTAAGAGGAAGGCAGGTGAGAGGACTGTAGGCAGGCAGGCAGGCAGTAATAGGAGAGTAGGAGGGTGGAGCATGTTGGAGCAAGTTAAGTAGATAGGCAGCAAGAGGGTGGGGGAGCAGAGGTAACAGCTAGGGAGGGGGAGAGGCACTGAGGATAGGTTAGACAAACAGGGAGAAAGGTGAACAAGTGGAGGTGGTGGCCTACTGGTTAGTGAGTCATCTGCCGCCTGAAATAATGAGAGTTTGAACACAGACTGAGGCAGAGAACAGACTATAGAATTAATTTTATTACAGCAGACTTCACTAGTCATCTATAAAACCCACCGGCATTTCATAAATGCACTCCCGCTGATATCAGTGCACCAGTTATGCATGAGACAGCCCTAACGTGGATTCAGTACGGACAGTGGGTTTATAGTGCCGAAGTAGTGACATGCGAAGATGTGTTGCACGGACTGGACTGCAGAGCCTTACAGAACGTGTTGTTCAGCCAATGCCCAGAGCAGGACACACACACACACACACACACACACACACACACACACACACACACACACACACACACACACACACACACACACACACACACACACACACACAGTGGTAACGTTCTCGCTTGCCAACCGGTGGACGGGAGTTCGCGCCTCGCTCAGGTTGCGAAAAGTTTCACTGACGAAGTGGGTGGTTACTGTCCCCCTTGAGCAAGGGGACGGGTGTGTGCGTGTGTGAAGGTCACAGCCTTGCCCTTAGATCGGACTATATGAGCTCTCAGCTCCCTTCCGGGAGGGTAAAATGCTGACGATCACGACCATCAAGTGATCCTGACCGACCCGGTGAATTACACACACACACACACACACACACACACACACACAAGGGCTCCTCAACTTTTTGAGTCCGGTGAGGTTTTGTTGTGCTGACTTACTGTCGTCAAGGTGCTGTGTGAGGAATGGGAAGGTGGCGAGACACAGCAGCAACGCCACCAACATGTTGGTGGCCACGGCTGTATATGCGTCCAGGCGCAGCTGAAACAGACACAATATGTAACCAGCATTTTAAAATCCCGTAACATACATTTTATCCATCATAGCCAGCTCCATCACTCCCATTACGCATCTGTTTCATTCTTGTTACCTGCGCGTTGTTTCATTCAGCTTAGGAGGGCTCCCTAGTATAGAGATGGAAGTTTATAAAGGCTGTATCTAGTCATTTCGAAAAATCTCTTCTAAACTGAGTTAAAGCGTCAGGAGATAGCAATAAGTATTAAGTGCCCGGTTACTTTCTGGAGTCAATACATTCTCAAAATCGTGTCACCAGTATAGTTGTAGTCAGTTGTTCCTGTATAGCAGGGGCCCTCAGTCTTCTCATTTCGTATAGCATATCCAGTGTTTTGTTGACAGGATAACGATACTCATGAACTAGATGAAGGTTTTCGTTCTTTGGCAGCTTATATCCCTTAACACAGAGTCAGAATAAAACAGTGACTCTACATCCTTTCCACAGCTGTTCTGCGTGACTAGCTCCATATTCTAGTGTTAACATCTTGCTATATATCCGCTTTCGGGATGGAGAGATGACTATTTTACGCCTAGTTAAAGTGGACAGAGAATAATAACTAACATCAGCATAACAACAGCACATAAATTCTTCACATATTTTCCTAATATACTTAACTTCTTTTTCCTTTATTTTTCTGTCCATTTAAGTAGGGCCGTGGCTATATAAAAATAATAATTTAGTACTCGATGTAGGATGTGTGGATAATTGTATAATAATAATAATAATAATAATAATAATAATTGTATAGTGACAACTGTATAAAGCAGATTTCGATTCATGAATGTCAGTAACACCAGGGTACTCGACAAGTGTGTGTGTGTGTGTGTGTGTGTGTGAAGACTATGTTCGAGGCTGCATTCCTTGTGGTTACATTCTTTACGTGTGAGCAGTAACTGTATTTCTGTGTGTGTGTGTGTGTGTGTGTGTGTGTGTGTGTGTGTGTGTGTGTGTGTGTGTGTGTCTTTGTGTGTGTGTGTGTGTGTGTGTGTGTGTGTGTGTGTGTGTGTGTGTGTGTGTGTGTGTGTGTGTGTGTGTGTGTGTGTGTGTGTGTGTGTGTGTGTGTGTGTGTGTGTGTGTGTGTGTGTGGTTGCATTAATTTCGTCATTTCCCCTAATCTAAACACTAATCACATCATATATCGAGATATATATACACTCGTATATTCTTATGACTTTAATGGCAATAGCACAGCAGTTTATCAGTCTGTAAGTTTTCCAGTGTAGCCTTATTATTATTTATTTATGCTTTGTTATCGCCACGGAATTGATTATGTGTAGTCAGTTAGTATTTTGATACTGATGTATAGTTTATTTATAGCGAATTTAGAGTTTATCAGTTTATTATCATTGCAATATAATCTTTGTGTGGTAGTAGTGGTAGCTATAACATCACTGCATTATAGTTCAGTTATAGTTTACGTATAGTTTATCAGTTTATTATCAGTTCAATTATCCTCACCCTTTCCCTGAAGTGTTTATAGCTGGTCCTGTTGATGAGAAGGCCCAGGGTTGGTCCAATCGTCCACACCGCCTGCAAAGGAACCAAGGGAAAATTTACTGATAATACGTTTTTGCATATCTATTTATATAGCCCTGCCTATCGCCCTACATGTCTGTCAAACCTGTCTAACTTTCTGTCTGATGCTGGAGAGGACGCCTTCCCGTGATGGCATCGAAATAACCGGGTGACTTTGCTGCCTGGTTAAGTAAACAGACCTCGGTTTTCTCCTGCCCCTGAAAGGAGGATGGTGGACTCCATGAAAAGGGAAGCTTGAGTCTGCATTCACCGGACTCATTTTCAGGTGAGCCTGAGGCCACAGCAACAACAGTAACACCACCACCACCACCACCACCACCAACAACAACAACAACAACAACAACAACTACTACTACTACTACTACTACTACTACAGCAACACTTTTTATCTACCCATTCAGCCAACTCTCTGTATAGCTATTTTTCATCCATTTATCGCAATCACGAAGACTGGGTTGATCTAAACAGCCCTCCCATGTGCCTATATGTGTGTCAACTTGTATGGGGGTAACAACCAAGTCATCCTGTATGGGGGTAACAACCAGGTTATCTTGTATGGGAGTAACAACCAAGTCGTCTTATATGGGGCAACGACCAATCCCATATGACCCCATCGAGGCGTAGTTAGCAGAGGCAAGACTAGTTCTCAGGACTTACAGGAAGAATACCACACTACACATTTGATAGCATTACATGATCAAAACCTCCAGACACCTCTAATAATATTACCTGTTGAACACCGGGAATTGAACTTGATTTTTACCTTCGCCAATGAAGTTCGAGAGGATTACCGTATGTGTTCACCTGTTTGTCTGTTCCAGACGGTATCTCCGAAAGTTCTCAACGAATTTCAATGAAATTTTGTGGAAGGGTGAGTCATGGGCCAAGAAAGAACTGATTAAATTTGGGGGCGGATCCTGATCGTGTGTATCCCGCACAGTATAAAATGAATTTCAATTAAATTTTGTGGCTGGGTAGGCCATGGACCAAGAAAAAATTGGTTAAATTTGTTTGCGGATCAGGATCCGGCATTGGCGGAGATATGCGCTCTCTGAGTGCTTTCTAGTGTGATTATGAAGTAGTTAATTTACTGAGGAGCCCACCGTGTTGCCTACTAGCCTCTGAAATAACTCCAGTTTAAAAGAGACGCCCAGTCAGGAATAACGCATTTGTTCTAGCCTGACGAGGATCCGTTTCAGCTCCGTTGATGGTTAAGTGGAATCATATTAGAGGGGCTGTTTGTCTAGTGACCAAGGAAACTCATTCCGATCACATAACTAAGGCTAATCAAACTTTATGCGATCGTGACTTAGGAATGAAGTTATAATAGTCCAGTTCCGTCAGGTGAAAAATAAAATACCCACCTGTCCAAAAGCGTCCAGCCAGATATCGGGATGGGCGAGGTCAGCTGAGTACAGGATGAATATGTGACCCAACCGGGAGCCGCTCTCACTCTGCTGTAGACCACACACCACCAGCGCCACCAGCATGGACACGGTGACCAGCGACCACACATGACTTATTGTGCCAATCTGAGGAACGTTAAGAGGAAAAAAAAAATCAACATCAGCAGCATCGTTATCATCATCGTTGTCGTGTTCATCATCATCATCGTCATCGTAGTTATCGTTAAGTTTTTAACCTATTCACGTATGTTGGAGTAAAAATTGTCATCACTCCATCTTGAATGCTGAGCTGAAGCGGTAGATTCATACTAGAATATGGTGCAAACAGGAAACAGTGTAATGGAAAGAATATAGGGCCGTAGTATTATCTTATTTTTACCATTGTGATATGGGAAATAAGCTGCAAAATAATAAAAACCTGCCAAATTTAATTAAGTAAACTATATCGAGATTCGTCCAGACTCCGAAATGGCGGCCGTAAAAAAAAAAAAAAAAATACTCTCACCTGCCATGGCCTGTCACGAAAAGACACAAGAGCCAAGAGCGTCCACAAAAAGATGAGGGTAAGAATCAAGTATAGTATCACGCCATCCTCCTCACCCACTGCACCAACCACGCTGTTCCTGCATGGACATAATTATTTAGTGGTTAAGTGGGTAGTTAGTGGGTTGTCAGGGTCGTTGAGTTAGGTAAGACGGTAACAGTAACAGCTTAGCCTTGACTCCCTTATTATTTCATTATTGTCCATTACAAATTAAAAGTAAAAGACTCACACCCTTCCACACCTGCCCTTACTACCTCACTCTGCTGTCATCTCCTGTAATAAAAGTCTATATCAGTTTAGAATTATACAGGTGATGGAATTAGAATGAGGGAGTATGGGTAGAGGTTGAATGATGTGTCATGGCAGAGTAATTATAATTTGGAATGGACCATGGTTATTAAAAACTGACTCTATTTACAGTCATACTTTTATACTTTCCTTTCATATTTTTCATTCCTGCCCAGCCACATTAACGTTAGGATTGGTTATGTAATGAAACTGTTGTTCTCAATTGTACATTAAGCCTCAACGTACAGGAAGTAGAACTGTGCTGGGGTGTACATATCAGGCACGCCACAGCCTGAGTTGTTGTGGGGACAGGAGGCCCAGGGCAGGTCCGTCTGTAGGCTGTCCACGAAATAGCGCAGTGACCATGCCAGTACCATGCAAGAGTACACACCCAGAACCATGCACACGAACAGCATGCCCACACCAACACCTGCAGTATGTATGTGCTTTTGGTTAACATATGCAGTACCACACCCATACCTGTAATACATAGCCAACTTAGTACACACACACACACACACACACACACACACACACACACACACACACACACACACACACACACACACACACACACACACACACCATGTGTGTAGTGCAGATATTATCAGTTGCATTATGTGTGTGTGTTGCAGCTGTAAGCTACCACTCCAACCATTTTAAGTATGTGTATACTGTATTTCATTAGGAGTATTGTGTGTGTACGATTATTTCCTTTTTTAAGTATTGCGTTTCCTTTTTCACAAGTGAGCTAGATGAAAGAAGCGTGCCGTGCCCCACCTGTAAGTACTGGTAGACACCGAAAAACCGTAGTGGGCCCTAAGGATGAGAACTGCGCCATGATCTGCTCCAGCACGGACAACGGGAGGGCCCCCACCACCAACACTATCAGGTACGCCAACAGGAACCCAGCTGTGAAGTACAACCAGAAGTAATGTACACTTGCAGTTAGGACTTTATTTACAGTGTCTCCAAATTGTGTCCAAACATAACGAGATCTTGCAAAAGTAATCATCATTATCATTATCATCATCAAAGCCCTGTTTCCCAGTAATAAATGGGGTAAGTTCAATGTACAAGTAGGAATAGAAAGGCACACAAGTATATCTTTACATCCGTTTGCAGAGCTCCACTTGTATGCCAGTGCCGGTATCCTGAACATTGCCGGTGATGCCAGTGCCAGGTGGAGGTGCTGGAGGAGGTTAGTCGGACCGTAGGTCAGCAGCGGCTCCTCTTCTGCTTCCCCTGACCCCCTGCCGCCCCCCACGCCGTCATCCTGCCCCTTATTTCCCCCACTCCCGCCCACGTCGGGACTGTGATGGGCCTGTAAGAGTGTATAGGTACAGTCCGTGTCAGCACTGTTACGTGAAGCGATTAGAGTAAGTGGTTATCTGTAGACTGCCATGCCGTTATTAATCCCTCCAATACAGTGAAGTTTTTATTTTTTATAATTTTGCTATTTTCTATGTATATATTGTGCTGTATAAATAATGCGCCATAGAGTTAAGATCATCCTTACTATAAGTGAAAATTTCATATATAACTGAAACACATGAGCCGTTAGGTAGTCCATCGTGAAACATCTGTGGGACAAGAGGACTGTAAACTAATGCTGTCTTGTGAGTCCTATTTTGTGTGTTAAAGAGATGCTCTTGGCTCACTGCACGTCCCGGGGTTAAGGTATCATTATCGTAGGGGATAGGGAAATAATATCATTCCCTAAATAATCTCAGCGTCATTAGTACTCCAATTGTAGGGACTAAATGATGGTAAAAATTCCTCCCCCTCCTCCCCCACTCACCATCTCCTGTTTGATCTTCATGTCGACGTGTGTGGTGTCTGGTGAGGGAGCCACGCCCCCCACTGTCCTGGCCCCCTCCAGACTGTCCCTCCTACCCACCACCGCCCTCCCTTCACCGTCGCCCTCACCCTCATCCACCTCTATCAGCAGCGATCCTCCGGGCATATGTACCATCTCTGTTTTAGGGGAGAGAGGGAATTAATGGAGTTACACAGATACATAGGCCACAAAGACATTACAGTCCCAGCGAGACCTATCATTTTGCAAACGAGTATTATCAGTTAGCCTTACCTCCGCGTAGCCGAGTGTTGCTGGTCCGTTAATGTCAGGGTTTGAATCATGGTGCAGGCAGAAGGCACTACTCGATTCAGGTGTTCATCCGAAAAATGAATTCCCAGGGCAACACTAAGGGAAGGTAACTGTGGTAACCTGCATGATGAAGCGTGTTGTATTCTAGGGTGACGGATGAGTAACCCGCCACAGACCCGGAGACCAGAGTTACGGAGATAAGTACAGTGGCTAAGCGTCTTATAGCTGCCCTGTCCTTACCCTGCACAGTTCACAGAAGTAAAAGAAAGGGATTGAACAGCAACACACACGCACACACACACACACACACACACACACACACTAGCTCACCATTCCCTCCTACTCATCTCTTCTCATGGCCTTCATTCGTCCGCTCCCCGGTACTCACCAACCCCATCACACTTTTCAACTCACAATCCTTACACACTCTTGCCATGCCTTTGTTTGGCAGGGTAATCTCTCAGATGAAAAAAATCGTCTGACGTTAACCACAATAAATTATGCAAGTGATCATTTGCCCATACAAAGGTGTAACGCTTATCTCTGCCAATGCAAACAGACTTGCTCACCACCTCATCGCTTCTTCCCACTCGTCTTAACAATCCCACTTACTCCTGCTATCCCATTCACCACTTCATCCCTCCCTCCCACTCACCTCGACTATTCCGCCTACTCCCACTCACCTTTCACTCAGTCCCCCCCCGCCCCCCCAACTTACTTACCGACCCTGGATCCCTTTCTGGTCCTTGTTGTGAGTGTGGACGACGCCCTTGACAGCCTCGCCCTGATGGTGGCCTGGCTCTCCCTCTCCGCACTACTCGTTGACCCATCATTCGCGCTCATCTCACCCTTGCAGTACAGGACATCAGCTTAGATAATTCCAACTGAAAACGATTTGTTCAAGTTAGCCAGATTATACTGAAAATAAATATGAAGAAAGGTCAGGTTAACTTCAATCGATCTGAAAATGGTTTGGAAGTTAAATCCCATTCAGTCAGAAGCAGATTTCCTTATGTAAATTATGAATAGCTAGAGTTACGTTAAAGGAAGTTTCTCTCCTATCCTTACAACAGTTCATTCAGTTTAAGCAGGAGGAGATATGTCTTTTTGCTGTTTATTACACGTAGCTGTGTGAGAGACAAAACAATACTGTGGCTGTACATCATTTCCATGGCACTTCTAGCATCTTATGCAAATGTTGATCTCCTGTTACAATTCAAAGCTGAAGCCGCGTAGATTACAATTATTTTACACCTAGTTGAAGTGAAGTGAACAAAGTCAATCCCAAAATTATATTCGTTTTGCAAATAACAACGGGAACACGGGACTGGATACCACCCCACCTCGCCCTGCTCTCTCATCACCGTGTACTGTTGTAAGGATGTTCAGAAAGAGTGAAGGCGGCCGAAATTTCCATCTCTGATTCATGCCTTAAGAGATATCACAGGGTCGTGGCCTCACGGCTAGTTTCTCCCCTTCTTCAATTGGTTTATCCGCTCCTGATGACATGAGTAGGTTTGCACCACAGGTTGTCAGGGCTTGCTGAGTACGAATGTGGAACGCGGATTCTAGTGCAAATGATTACCTACAACGGTTAGTTGATTTGTCGCAGGAGTTTTATTTTTCTGTGTCATTGGTGTGTGCTTACGTATAATACTTTAATAGCTGGATAGCCAAAATACTCGAGCCGAAACTCATACTATAAAGCAGTTAAGACTTGTGTATTAGTAAACAGTACCACCATTCAGACATGAAGTTTTAACATGCATAGATTAAGGGGACAAACTCACTGCACTCAAAATACTACATTGATTCTTCGCAGGAGATACCGTAGTAATACTGCAAAATGAGAAGTACAGAATTATTGCTCACTTAAATCCCATAGTTGTGTAAGCACCAAAGAAAAAATACCCCAGATACGCTTGTCAGATAACACGAAGAGCATGTGTAATCTTGCCGCTTTTTTTTTTTTCTCCCTGAGTATCTTGACGGAAGATCCAAGCAATATTTTTGATTCGATTTGCTGTAGGCCATGATCCAAGCTGTTATTTGATTTCATTCTTTAATTTGATGAGAAAATGCAAGTGCTGTGGTTAATTTGCCAAGCCTGTAGGGCCTGCATAACTTCACTCAGCTATTTGTAATTCCACTCTACTATTTCCGGAACATTAATAGTCCATTCCACCCCTAAAAACAAGCTGCATTTCGAGATGATAAAGTTTGAAATTAAGTACCATTATGGAAGTCATCTTGCGTTGCGAATATACAGGGTGGTCCATTAATAGCGCTCCAACAGATCGTCTCTAATGTGTTGCGGGGACGGCCTGGTATGCCGGCGTGGGCGTGGGTGTGACAGTGGAAGTAAGGAATAAATAAATGATGCCGGATAAACACTAATAATGCTAACTGAATCGTCTCTGCAATACACTAGACTCGCCTATTGGAGTGGAAAAGGGACGTTATAAATGGACCATCCTGAACATAAAATAAACCTTACATTGTGCAAGGGGGAATGACACTCTTCTGATGTTTTAAATGGAGAAATTTAAAAAGCTAAAAGTCTGCTAGTATGAAGGCAAGTAATTAATGTAACCCTGTGGATGTATACTGTACATGAGGAAGGACGGCTTGGAGTGGTGGGAGGGATATATATATATATATATATATATATATATATATATATATATATATATATATATATATATATATATATATATATATATATATATATTTGTAGGGGCCACTTTGGATTAAATCAGACACAAAGGGTTTAATGACAGACTGACTGAGTTGTGAAGATAAATAGGTTAATATGTGTAATTTGATACTATCATTATCATTATTTCACTCTTATTTGAGAGTGGATGGATACTCGTACAGTAATGTAAGCAAACTGAGAGAGAGAGAGAGAGAGAGAGAGAGAGAGAGAGAGAGAGAGAACTATTTTTAGGATGCCATGCGAAAAATGAGCTATATTCCCATTTCTTATCAATCATTTAAGTCTTCGAAATTCCCGTCTCCACCTTAGCAAGGCCAATCAAACCTCCTTGCATCACCTAAGTCTCCGTCATATATCCTGTGGAACGGAGGCATTATGCTGACTGCAAGTTAAAATTGAGATGCTGCCTTTGTCATGTTCATCTCCTTCCATACTCCAGGTGTTACTCATATATTTTTTATATCGACATGCTTTGCATAAGTAAAGGTGGTAACAGCAAGAATAAAATGGGAAAGTGTTAAAGTACCGAGAATTGTTAACAATTCCGAAACAGATATAGCAGAGACTCGGGAGAATTCCTCGCTTATCGGGGTCAAGAATGTGATAACCCTGTGCTCATCTGAACTTGATAGTGGCGCCATCTTCCTCTCCTAGGGGGGGTGCTCACGTGCCCTAGTGCTTTATCAGAGAGAGAGAGAGGGAGAGAGAGAGAGAGAGAGAGAGCACAGTATTGTGCATGATTATTACTCTGAGTCTGATAAATTTATATTTTTCGTGCATTTTATAGTTAAAAATCCAGTCGCTAGTTCTTTATTCGGTAATGCATATGCACGTAATTTTTCTCCTTTTTTTATCATTCCAAAGGACAAATATTGAACAGATGCTGATTGAAAGCGAATAGTGATGTACTGAGTAGTTTGGAGAGACAGAGCGTATGGAAGGTGGTATGGTCGATTTACATACTGTACACGTTCTGCTTATTTTTAGCCTTTCACTTTATTCTACGTTGCCACCTCTTTCTCGGTCCTCTCCTCCTTCTCTCAACAACTTCCTTCCATATATTTTATCCTTTTATTTTGTCTTTCCCATCACGTCTTTTGTTTTCCCATTCTCATGCACTAACCTCACAGCTCTTCACCACCCCTTCCTTTACTCAAGCCGCCCTCCCTCATACACCCCTGCATTTCATTCCTCCACCTCATCATCATGCTTAGCCAAATTCGTTGATAAATAATGCAACAAGTGTTACTGGCCAAATACTGCTTTATATACAGTAGATATGAAGGCTATCGTATAAGAAAATAATCCTTGTCTATGTAAGCGCTGTCACGGAAGGATAATCTTACTCACATGTTACTTAGAAAGATACGAATTTTTGGCTTAATTTCATCAGACCGATGATCCTTGAGCTCGGTAAACCTCTCTCTCTGGGTTAAGAATTGGGGAGAGAACTGTCATTGAAGTGATATTAATGGGTTCTAAACCCTTCATTGTCAGGCTCCTTCTCAGTTTGAACGTAATCGCCTGCCAATAGTTAAAAAAAAAAAAAAAAACTACTGTGGTGAAAGGGCGAATACTACTCTGCCCTTCTTAATCTAACTTGCCCTAGAACTGCCTTTTCTCCATCTTAAATACTCAGCCAGTAAATTAGCACTAAATTATGATGCTAGTCAGGAACAAGTGCTATGGAATCTCTGTCTCTCTCTACCACTTAGCTTCGTGAAACAACAAAAGGAAAAAGAAATCTGGGCCAAGTTAAGGTGAAAGAACTATAGTCGACACTCAAATATCCTGCAACCAGCCAACCAACCTTACCTGGATTTGTTTACCACTCGACCCGGTTGGTGTATAGGTCCATTAAAGAGTTCTACCTGGCAGAGTCTGTGTAAGTTAGAGAAATTTTACACAGCAAGAGCAGAAACCCTGTGTGCATCTGGTCTTATCAGTTATTTCTCTCTGCCATGTCGCTGATGTGTCAGAGGAGTTTGGTTTTCTTTGATGCGGTTCAAGTGTTGTTTTTGGTTTCTCCTCTGTGTGAAGGTGGCATTATACACTTTATCAGTCTTTATATTGTCACAGCTCCCATTATTATAATTCACCAGGCTTATGAACTTAGTAATGGTCCTTATATTTTTGCAACTTTTATATATAGTTAAGATTATTTTCTAGGCAATATACGCACAGTTTTGTCCCTTACATAAATGCCAATGTCCTTTATCAAGGATGCAGATTCGGAAAAAAATGTAAGAAAAGTGAGGATGAGACGTGATCGCCAAAACACCAATGATATATACGCAGCTTCCTTCCCTGTCTGTCATCGATCACACCTCGCTGTTTGGCAGGGGAATTTGAAGAATAAATCCTTCCTTTAACCATTCACTGTCACTCCTTCTGCTTCGTAATGACGGTAGCTGTGGTGTGTCTTCTTTCGCATGCCGGGAATAGAATAACATAAACAGAACATAAGTACTTAGGAACATAGAAATATAAACCTCTCACTGTCACGAAGTGGGTCGCCGGAACTGTGACTCAACGAACATAGATTAGATGTGAAAAATGTACAGTGAGCGAGTAATCAGAGAACACTTTTTAGCAAGGAGTGGGATGTGAAGTTATGGGGATGAGTGTGTCGCTTTACTGGCGTGCTTCTTCATCAACCTGTCTTCCCGATTCCTCCCAACAGAGTTATCAGGTTCTTGAGTTGTCTGGTGGTCCCCCGTGGCTCTGATAACACAGGTGCTGATGGCTACGCTCACCCGCTCTCAATATGACATGATAAGAAAGACACACTTTTGGAGAAGCCCAAACGTTACTCAATCATTTCTTGAGAGGCTGGTGTACAGTTGAATGCATTACGGTACTTGTGTCAGAGGTGGCTGTTGCAATACGTGATACATGTGTATGCGGACACTCACCAGTGTAATGACAAGGAACTGCGAGGCGTGTGGAGAAAGATAGGGAAAGGGAAGAGAAGAAGGTCAGTGACCCACCGTACCTCCCACTTCCCCAACACTCTCAAGGATCGAGAGTCACATATTTCCTGTATATGAGAACGTTCATTACGCCGTTAAATGTGTGGGACATTAATTTGCAGAATAAATCGTCCGACTGATGTCAGAATATCATCCTGTGTGTCCAATGGCCTGTCAGGTGTTGCTAACTAATATGAGTGAAAGATCAGTTTGAACTATATTGTTTATTACAAACACATGTCCAATCGCCAGCGAGAGGACACAACGTGATACAAAACATTATATACATAAAAAAAATAAAATAAACACAACCTGCACAGAGCTACTGATCAGTGAGCTTCAGTGCGCGTGGCTGACAGGTAAACACAACAACGCACCCGGGGACAACAGTGGGCTCTTCTCGTGGGTTTAGGCGGCTTTCCAGCACTTCCTCCTTGGTCAGTTATTTTCCATTTTACACATTTTCTTCTCTTGTTTGCTATCTGTTTGTCTCTGATATCGACAAGGACCGCGTAAATGACACGAAAGAATATTAACGAGCCTCATACACAAAACAAACTGGTTAGGCAGAGTCGGTAAAAAACTTCCCAGACTGAGAATACGATACTAGGTTCCTGTCTACTGTAATCATCCGTGGTCCTGTGCCTTCCTGTAATTCTTATATTGTACTGGCTTCATCATAACCAGGCTAGAGACTTAGCTACACTCTCATGGGGCGATGGGGAGGGTGTGATGGGAATGTGGAAGGAAATAGTTAAATGTAATTGAGATCGAGGTGAGGCAGGGAGGGGGGGAGGGAGAAGGACTGTGATATGGGAGGGAGGGAGGAAGAAAGACTGTGATATGGGAGAGAGGGAGGGAGAAGGGGAGGGAGAAAGACTGAGATATGGTAGGGATGGAGGAGGAAAGACTGTGATATGGGAGGGAGGGAGGGAGGGTAGGGAGAAAGACCGTGATATGGGAGGGAGGGAGGAGGTGAGGGAGAAAGACCGTGATATGGGAGGGAGGGAGGGAGGGTGAAACTTTGATATGGGAGGGAGGGAGAGAGGGTGGGAGGGACTGTGATATGCGAGGGAGGGACTGTGGGAGAGACTTTGATATGGGAGGGAGTGAGGGTGGGTAGGAGTTTGATATGGGAGGGAGGGAGGGTAGGAGGGACTTTCATATGGGAGGGAGGGAGGAAGTGACTTTGATATTGGAGAGAGGGCGGGAGTGTGGGAGGGACTGTGATAGGCGAGGGAGGGAGGGAGGGAGGGTGGGAGAGACTGTGATATGCGAGGGAGGGACTTTGATAAGAGAGAGGAACTATGATATGGACGGAGGGAGACGGTGATATGGGAGAGAGGAACTATGATATGGGAGGGAGGAAGGGAGAGACTGTAATATGGGAGGGAGAGACTGTGATATGGGAGGGAGAGACTGTGATATGGGAGGGAGGGACTGTATTATGGGAGGGAGGAAGGGAGGGACTGTGGTATGGGAGAGAGGGACTGATATGAAAGGGAGGGAGGGACTGTGATATAGGAGGGAGGGACTTTGATATGGGAGTGAGGGAGGGACTGTGATATAGGAGGGAGGGTCTTTGATATGGGAGTGAGGGAGGGACTGTGATATAGGAGGGAGGGACTTTGATATGGGAGTGAGGGAGGGACTGTGATATAGGAGGGAGGGACTTTGATATGGGAGTGAGGGAGGGACTGTGATATAGGAGGGAGGGACTTTGATATGGGAGTGAGGGAGGGACTGTGATATAGGAGGGAGGGTCTTTGATATGGGAGGGAGGGTCTGTGATGTGGGAGGGAGGGACTGTGATATCAAAGGGAGGTAGGGACTGTGATATGGGAGGAAGGAACTGTGATACGGGAGAGAGGGACTGTAATACGGGAGAGAGGAACTGTGATACGGGAAAGAGGGACTGTAATATGGGCGAGAGGGACTGTAATATGGGAGGGAGGGACTGTGATATGGGAGGGAAGGCCTATGATATGGGAGGGAGGGACAGTAATATGGGAGGGAGGGACAGTGATATGGGAGGGAGGGATTGTTAAATGGGAGAGAGGGACTGTGTTATGGGAGAGAGGGATTGTGATATGGGAGGGAGGAACTGATCTGGTGGGAGGGGGGGGAATGTAATGTGGGAGGAGGGAAAGAGGGAGGGAGTGTGATGTGGGAGGGAAGGAGGGAGGGACTGTGATGTGGGAGGGAGGGAGGGACTGTGATATGGGAAGGAGGGACGGAGAGAGGGATTTTGACAACGGAGGGAGGAAGGGATAAACACGAACGAGGGGGGCGCTAGGGAGACAATAAAATTGATATTATCTACGGTGATTTGGTAGTCGATGTAGTAGATGAGATGGGATAGTGCGCCTCTCCGTCGTAGGTGATCTTGGGATGGAAGCCTTGGTTGTTGGCCACGTAGGTGACCGTCTGTACGCGACCATCAGGCAGCTGGATCTTGTACGAGCCCTTAGTCTGACCCTCCTCCTTCTTCTCGGCGTGGAAGAACTGCGTGGAGGAAAAAAAAAAAAAAAGAAAATAATAAGGGCAAGGAGTAACTGAAGAGAAAACCAAGGAGATGATCCACCTGGTTATATCGGTGTCAACACATGAGGGCGCCCTTCTCTACACCATGAATAAGGATAAAAGTATTAACCAAGCAATATTCTCCACAGGTTAAGCAAAAGAAACTTCTGGGTACAGTACCTGGTTGCCGGAGGGTTTGTCAAGCACGCCATACCCAAACTCATACTCGCTCACTTCCGAAGCCTGGAATAAAAAAAGCAGAGATATATTGTTAAAATGTACACTTGCATTCAAAAGTCCCTCCATATATATTCAAATCGAGAAATACGAAAAGGAGAGCACAAAGTAGTACAACAATAATCAGAGTGGTTAGTAAAATGGGCCATTCATCCGTTCATTCATCGTTCAAGTCTTTGATATTTTACGATGTCATCACTATCATCATCCTGATCATTTTTCACGCCTAAGGATCGGGTGATTTAACTTTTTAAGAACAAGGAAAGAGCCAGAAAACACAAACCGGAAGAACTCTCTAAATGAATGGATCCCGTGTTGACTAGGTAGAACTGCCGACAATAATATTGCTATGGAAAACACCACATTAGGACAGGTCTTCATTGGAATTGTACGTTTCTCTCTACCGAATTTTATCAAGTACCTGATAACGTTAGGTAGATTGAAATGCTGCAGCAACACTAAGTAAACTTTGTCCACATAAAGTGCTTCCATAACACTGAATCTCTTACCTACCCTGGTACCGTCCTCGTTGTGAGTTGACGTGACCTTCATCTTGATTCCCGTGTTAACCACTCCTCCCTTTCTAGCTTCTGTCTTGCCGTCCTTCCTTGACTGCACCTCGGTCTTCGACTCCTCGGGGCCCTCCGAGGATTTGCGCTGTGCTGTGAAGGGCGTATGGGTAGGGGAAGGCGAGTTGGACAATAGGGTGATTTGAGGGTGAGCGTCGGATTCCGTGGGTGACTGAAGGAGGGTCAGTGAGGGCTGTTGGGTTGGTGATTCAAGCTGCAGGAGTGCTGAGTGGTCTGATCGGAAGTGCTGTGGTGTTGAGTAGTCTGATCGGAAGGGCTGTGGTGCTGAGTGGTCTGATCGGAAGCGCTGTGGGGTTGATTGGTCTGGTCGGAAATGTTGGTGGGTCTCCCTGAGCTCTAGGGCTTCGTCGGGCTGCAGGATGGAGTGAGGGGCGGGCTCGGGCCTGAAGGCACCAAGAGTAAAAGTGGCGGTGTTGCCAAAAGGTATACCGGCAGAGTCACTTTGTTCAGGAGGACCTCGACTGCCAAAGGAAGTGAAAGCCGTGCTTGAGGGACCTGCAGAGGAGGAGGAGGAGGAGGTGGAGGGACCATGAGGGGGGAAGGTGTCAGGTGGTAGGTGGTTGTCCTCGAGTGGCAGCGGGCGGCCCTGAGAGGTCGGAGGGCGAGGCAGGTGGTCTTCATCGATTGTTCCTTGGAATGGCGGGGGTGCTCTAAAGGCATGGCCGGTTGGGGCGGGGGCAGGGGCTGAGGGTTCATGCACTACTGCGAAGAATGAGGACTGTGGGCCTGACGAACCTGATGAACTTGACGGACCTCCATGCGACTGAACCACAGAGGGCAGCACACCACCCTGATGGACGCTCTCAGGTTGTGGTTGGTGGAAAGACGGAGGTGGGATGGCCGGCTGCTGGGGGATTGGTGGAGGCCGGGGTGGAGGTGGAATGTTATGCTGGAGTGACTGGACTGGAGGGCGCTGTGCCGGCTTGTTGGACTGCGCGCCACCTCCGAAGAGACCCTGCAATCTCTTGGTCATGTTGTCTCGCAGGTCACCCAGCATCTTGAGGCCCATGGAGAGGGGTGACTGTCGCTGCCGCTGGGGTTGACCTGACACCGCCACCGCAACCGTCACCACCAACACTACCTGTGGGGACCACATCAAGGCAGAACCTAGATTTACAGTGGAACTTGTGCTTAAGTCCCTGTCGCCAGACTTCTTTTTTTTAAGGGAAGATAAGAAAATGAGTATACAGAGACTTCAGATATCCTTTTCTTCCTACAAGAACAAGTCCGCAGAAACTTCCCATGTGTCTTATTCTTCCACAAAAACATCTCTTGGTTATACAAGTGACGATAAGTTTGTTTATGCATTCGGGACCTGATCAGATTCGCATAAGGTCAGGCCAGTCATAGGGTTGTGAAAGAAGTAGGTCGAAGTCAAAATTTTGCCATAGGCTGGCAGTTTTAATTTATAAGAAACACATTTCTTTTAGTCTGGAGGTCATGATGCAGATTTTGGGCATACCATAAGTTTATTTGTTTCAGATCTTAAGCTTGAGAGCAAGACATTTAAGGGTTACAGACGTGTGACCTAATCTGCCTCCTTAGAAAAAGAATCACTAGAAAAATAAAGATTCAAGGACACAATGAATACAGTATATGAGAAATTTCCATTACCGGTGAACTGTTTCCAGACACATATTAAGTTGATAAAGGATACATTTCCCCTCCGTAGTAAAGAGACGATCACAGATACCGTAATGAAAAAAATGTAGCCTAGAAGGCAAGTTAGTTCTTGTGTTGAGAAAGAGAGAGAGAGAGATTAAACACAAAATCACCACTTTCTTTTCTTTTTAATACGTAAAACGCAGCCGCACCTAGTGAAGCAGCCTCATCCCAGAATACACTTACTCTCTCCACCCAACCGCTGCCGTACACCTCACTTTCTAAAACAGTCACGGTGAAGGTTGAAGAAAGCTGCGGCAATTATCACGGGGGTTCATTCGTGCTGCAATAGTTCAGTGGCGCCAGATTCAACAATGAGTGTCATCTGCTGCTTCTGCTGCTATTGCTGCTGCCGTCACCTGTTCTTTCACTCATACCATCACTCACTGTTGTTCCTTTCAATGCTCGGGATTAAATACCTTCTATATATATATATATATATATATATATATATATATATATATATATATATATATATATATATATATATATATATATATATATATATATATATATATATATAACTTATACTATTCTGATCCCCTTAGCCCTTGGGTACGTCTTTTCTTCGGATGTATGCAGTAGTTTGACATGAATCAGAATTACGAGTAAATAAGACATCCTCGTACTTAAGGTAGTAATGGAGAATGTTTCTAACCCCTTCATGCCGATGTTGTCTCTTCTAAGCTGAATGCATTCGCAAGGCATTAACCAAGAAAAATAAAATCGTCTCCGACTGCAGGGGTTCAAGCAGACACAATATACAAAAAAATGATACAAAATGCAGTGGTATCTTTTTTGCATTATACTGAATTTCCCGACCAATACGGAATGTAGGTAATCGTAGCGACCATATTATTAATTAGTTTCTTTAAAATTTGACAAATTCGTTATACTCGTTAAATTAGGTAGTTGTTATATTAGCTCTTTAAGAGATATAGGCTAGCCTTGGAATGGAGACACGAGGGCCATGGTATCACAGTGATCCTTTAAAGAAGGAGACAGAGAAATGAAAATACGATTCACGAATTCTCTGTGTCGTAAAAGACGTTTAAGAGTGGCTGGAGTGGGGACGGGACCCGGAAGTGTTACCATCCTGTGCTGATACAGATATGAGGCCACCTCAGTGTTCGACGTTGATGATGCGTAAGGAGGAGATTGAAGTTTGCATCTGGCACTTTCTTTCTCCTCTGATTATTGCCTGTAAACAAACTCGATGTGCGCTCAAGATCTCCCCAGTCCATGTGCTCATGAGAAGCGGTTAGAACAACGATAATGATGATGATAACCTCTAAGAGTTCATTGTTTCTGTTTTCTTCTACAATACTCACGGTGATACGACTTGGATATCGACTTCCAGAAAGCTCATTCTTGGGCAAGACCATCGCGAAACTTTGAGATAGATAGAGAGAGAGAGAGAGAGAGAGAGAGAGAGAAAGGTAACTATATTTGCTCGTCGCTCCTCCTCGCATCTAACTGTTCGCTTCAAAAATCCATGTAGTGTCCTATATACTTTGATTTTGGTTATTTTGAGCATTAGCGAAAACTTGTCTCACGTTAACGGACAGAAAGAATGTAAATGACTTGAGACATTGTAGTACTTGGCGTAAACATCTGACTGGACAGTAAGTGACTGTACCTTATATCTCAAGTAAATTGCCAGTTAATTTCTACAGCAATTTATTTTGACTGTGGATCCCTACCATTACTTCCATCATCATTATCATCACCATTATCATCACCACCATCTAACCCTATTTCCTTCCAAAAAATACATGGAGTGGCTAGGGTCATCACAAGCAAACCGGAAAGAAGAAAAATGAGGATGATTCGAGCAGCTTTGAACCTGAAAACATTTTTTTTTTTCTTAATGCAAATAAGAAAGAACCAAAGCTAGAAGCCCGCAGTGTGGCTTTAAAAAATCAAGATCCGATCATTTTGAGATATAGACTTATTGGGAGTTATAATGGGCCATCTCTCTCACTTTAGTTCTCGATATTGATATTTGCAGTACTTAAGGTACTGCTTTGCGTGTGAATAATTGCGAAGACTCACCTCAGACTAACTGACCAGTGTGATTGACTTAAGAAAACTATGAGTCTAGGTAAACATCTGTTGACGGTAGATTGATTAACGTCACCTCTTATTGATATTCGCCCTGTTTACTCATATATTTTGATTGTGAATGCGAAGTAATCTTTATCCGAAAAACAAGATGTATTATTTGAGACATTTTTCGTACTCGGTGTAAACAGCTTAGTGGTTGTTTACGCATCTTCAACAGGCCCTGTGTTTCTTAGTTGTGATTACATGTACGAAAAGTAATCTTCCGCTACCCAGGAAAAAAGTGGATTATTCCACACAAATTTATAGTAACGTAAGCAACCTTTCTTATGTTTGCAGTATTTTTTAATTCTTTATAAAGTAGTGAATATCTAAGAATACTAATCCCATTCTGAACGAAAAAATGAGGGCGATTTGTCAACATTGCACGAAAACAAACTTCAGAATCATCAGTATATGTGGATGATTCGAGACAGCATTTAAACTCGACGCAAACAACTCAGACGATAATTGTCTCCCCCCCCCTTCCTTTCACACGTAAGTTCACTCCCCCCTACACGCACCCTTGGATTAACACTTTCACACTTTATTGCCTCAACAGCGCCGAGGTGGTGAAAGTGGCGAATGCTCCTGGCCCGTGACAACCCCTCCAAACCCCACGCCCTTTTCCATCTCCCTTTTTTCCCCTGGCTTGTTTAGCTCTCTCTCTCTCTCTCTCTCTCTCTCTCTCTCTCTCTCTCTCTCTCTCTCTCTCTCATACAGGTTAGGTCTTGGTAGAATTAGCCTTTTTTTCCAGCAGATAATCTCGACATGGGCCAACAGGCCTCCCGTAATCTGAACTTCCTGTGTACGCCTGTGTATTCTAAGTGCTACTACTGCACCATTTGTAAAAGGAAGGGGTGAAACATGCAAGGGGAATGATAAAAGAAGGAAGATAAAGCGCGGAGAAAGAGAAGGAAGTGGGTAAATGTGATGATAATGATGATAATGATGCTCTCTAAGCTTTCTCTTCCCTCCATTGTTCCTGCTCTCTCTCTCTCTCTCTCTCTCCACAAACTTACCCTCAAAACAACAATCGGGGTGCGTGGAGAAAGGCAAAATCTCTATTTAAGACGAGCTGAGTGTGGCGCAAAATATTTAAAGGATGAGTCGCAGTTTCTTGATGCGATGGGATAGAGCAGCTGCAAAAATAGAGAGCTGAGGAAGTAAAGCTAAGGAGCTGAGAGAGAGAGAGAGAGAGAGAGAGAGCATGAAGTTTCTAGTCGCTCGAGCTTTGTGAGCATTTTTAAAGTTTTCGTTATGATGACGTTTTAGTTTTTCTTAACTCTTGACCATTATTTTAATTATTTACTTAATTGGGCATATGATAGCTCCTGCTAGTTTTTTTTTTTTTTTTTAATCCGTCCTCGTCCCGGAGGGGCTCGGGGACAGGTTTTGTTTTCATTCGGTTTGTCTGTCTGTCTGTCTGTTAACAACTTTACGCAAAAACTACTGATGTGATTTTGACTAAAATTACAGGGATGATGGGCTATGACTTTCTCATCACCTGTCTAAATTTTGGGCCAAATTGGGCCAACGCCTAGGCTGTAGGACCAAAAAATGCAAGAAAAAAATTGTTTTCTCGCCACAACTCCATTCGAATTCGTCATATCCACATGAAACCAAAACTTAACGGTGCATCTTTCAAATATGCATCCTGTAACATGCCTCATTACATCAGGGGGGTGACCCCTCTGTTATCGGTAGGGGCAATGACAGGGGGGGTCGAGCCTAAAATTTCAGATGGGCATAAAATCGTCAATTTTCACCTGATTTACTCCAAATTTGATATGTGACATCTTTGACTAGGTATCCTGTTGTGTTTATACGTCAGCTCTAAAATGACTGCCGGGGATGGGTTTGCTGTGCCCGGCATCACTTTTTGTTTAGTTTATTCTTGCTTCAGGTGACTTATTCTGGCATAGAAGAAGAGTCTCAATTGGTACTGATATGGGTGAAGAAGGAGGAAGAGGAGGAGGAAGAGGAAGAGGCTAGGAGAAAGAGATGAGGAGGAGGATAACTGAGGGGAAGAGAGGGGAAGAATGGAAAAAAAAAAAAAAACGGAAAAGAAAAAAAAAACTAAACTTGAATCAAATCATCGGGAGTTGGCAGGAATGAAATAAAATTAACGTCCTTGGGCTGAAGGGGTAACACGAAATTCCTGCGGTGGGATAAACACTGAAGAAAAATATAGTCCAGAGAAAATACTACATAAAGATTTTGTATTAGAGAGTTCATTTTGCACTTTCCCAAAATCTTTAAATCTAAACTTTGTAGATTTACGTTCAAGACTTCATTTAGGCCTTCCCTGCATCATCATAATCTCGTGCACGAGTCTAGCTTGATGGTAGATGAGCAGGTACGAACAGTTACGTGAAGAATTCTATTGGTTTTTGTGTGAGGAAGATTGATTATGAATTTAAAAGATGACACAGTGGAAGTCGAAAGATTCCTGGGAAAGGAGGAACGTAACGACAAAACATGTGACATGAAAACAAGAAATTTTTACATATTGACACATTACCGTAAAAAACTGCAGCTCTGAAAACTGGGACAGCTCAGTTTGCTTTTTGCCTTAAAGTTTTTCTCTTTTTGGACAGTTGAGCCTTTTTTTTTTTTTTTTTTTTTCCGCAGCTCACATTTGGAAGAAACCGAGTCCAGTTTTCAGGCCGGTCAGAACGATTGATGCAGTTTGTTTTCCCGTCGTCCCTGTTCACCCAGCATACTGCAGCGAGTCTTGGTCTAGGGGGAAACAATGACAAGCACAAGATTGATTTAATGTGCCTTATTAACCCTCGTGAAGCAGACAAGCATTCGGCTTTATTTCCTTTTGCCGAACTGTGCTTTCCAATGCGTTTTTCATTATTTTTTTTCTTCTTAGCGAAGGGTATAAATTTTCCTTAGCAGGATCTGGATATAGTTTTATGGTTTCCTTGAAGAAGAATTAATGACATGTGATTAACGGGATCATATTCAAATAGATAAGTGTTGAAATGAAGGATGATGCATAATGTCTACAATATGGAGCCCCCCCACCCCTACCCCCCAAAAAAAATAAAACTCTAAAATGGCAAGAAGATCGAGAAAATCTGAGTTGCGGTGTGCCGTACAGTTTCTTGCGCCGAACAGCTTATTCCATAGCGTTACGCAGCACATTTCTCTTGTTACGTCGTAGGGTGTAATTTCGGTATCAAGTTACTATGGAATTATAGAAGTGACGCAGTCAGGAGTTACCGGCATCGAGAAAGCTTGTTGCGCAGTGGAGTTTCTTGAGGCGAACCGTGCTTTCCCAAGCGTTACATCGCACATTATTTCCACCTACATCGTAAGGTACTGTTATGGTGTCAGATATTATGAAATTGTGAAGTAAGTCTCTTAGAAATTCCCAAAACTGACGCATAAATATGTGCTCCACCAAACTTTATAGTTGGTTTTCACAACACAGCACATTTCATGTAATTACGTCATAGTAGACTAATTCTGTCAGGTTACTATAAAAAAAAAAAAAAAAAAAGAGTGCCGTCAGAAATTACCGATATGAATTTTACGCTGGACCTTTCATTTTAGTCAAAGTTTGTAATATGTTGCGTAATGCTGTGCTATCAGTTCATTTTTAACCCCTTCAATACGAGGACTTAAAAAATTCATACTATTTCTATGGGAGTAAAATGTAGCGCCGTCTGAATTTATCGACGTTAAGAAAGTCTGCGTTGCGTTATGCAGAAGTGTGCGTCTCGTTGCGTTACACTGCACATTTTTTTTTTTTCGTACGCCGTAGGGTACTATCTATCTGTATATCTGTATCGATCTGTCCATCTGTATCTATCTACATAGCTGTTTATGTCTATCTACCTATCTGTCTATCTTTCTGCACACACACACACACACACACACACACACACACAAACGGTACTATTATTACTGTAAGTTCCATTTAAAGTTCCTGAAATTGATAAAGCCTTAGCTGTGTTGCGCCGCGAAGATTCTTAGGAGCAACTGTGCTTCTGTTACGTTACGCTGCACTTTTTTTGTGTGGGTGTGGGTGTAAAGTGTTGCGTCAGTGACCGGTGTACTGTACAGTTTGTGTGTCAGGTGTGAGGGATGAGGCGGGGGTGCGTCATGGTGAGGAGTAATGTTGCAATGACCATCTGATGTAACAACCAGAGTCCTCCTGAAGTGAACTGCTATTATTGGGATGATGTCACTGCCCCAGGGCTGCCGCAATTCTCATACCTTATCACACTAGTCTGCTCCGTCAGGTTTTATACCAGTATCTATCTGTCTGTCTATATATACAGTATACGTGTGTGTGTGTGTGTGTGTGTGTGTGTGTGTGTTAGAGCAAAAGAAATATAGTTTCATGAAACATGAGCTGCCAAATTCATTATCAGATCATTCCAGTGGAGGGGTAAGTTAAATCTCTCAACACGGCATTTTCGCAGATTGACAGTCTGAGAAGATTCAAAGGACCCACTGATCGAGCTCATGAGTCACCCTACCAACAAAGGTGTCTAGTTGCCAAGGGGTAAATGTCATCGCGTTGAATTCATAAGCACCTCTTCCTTACTAGTGTGACAACTTTCACGGTTTGATTGAAATTGTCTGGAGACAGCAAGCACGATATAAAGAGCATGTCAGTTGACAGCAAGGGCTACAATTACATAACGCAGTAATCAATATCCATTGGTATGATGTCAGTGAAGCATTTTTTACTTCTTTTTATCTAACAGCAGTTGTGGATGCGCAAGGAAGAATTTGGACTCGCTTGCCAGGTGTCGCAAAGTGACTGATGCCAAACTTTCTCCTGCACATCGCCAGTCATCATGCCTTCTCTTCAAAAATGTTTTTCTCTGACCGTCTTCAACCCCGTCTCTATCTCACTCACTCTCTACCATCGGTCAGGAGAAAAAAAATCCCCGACACATCTCTGCCGACTGTAACAATGGAACGAGGTACATGATTTGTTTTCATGTGCCAGCATTAGAAGGAAGGATACGCCCTATCGTTGGAGGAGAAATGAGAAATATGGAAGGTAGGACGACACAGTTTTGGCAGAGGATTATCAACGAACTTTTGCTGTACACAGGGCGTTGTAATACTCGGAAAGCACACCATCAGAATGAACAGCACAGGTGGAAGTACTTTAATTCCAAAATATGGCGACGATATGTTTCTCTTGTTTCTAATCAAGGAATCTGCCTTTTTAAAGAAATTTGTTTTTTTATAGGATAGTTTCCTTATCGCTGAAGTATTTAGTTTCTGAATTTTTTTTTTTCTTGTGGATGTTGTTTTTACCGTTATTACCTCCGCCATCGAAATGGGACGGAGGTTATGTATTCATCTGTGGCTGTTTATCTGTTGTGTACAAGATATCTCAAAAAGCTGTTGTCGGATTTCAATGTAATCTGGTGGATAGGTGGATAGTGGGTCAAGGAAGAGTTGATTAAATTCTGAAATGGATCCGGACCCGGATGCAGGAATTAACCCATAATTTTATTGGCTTTGGCAGAGATATGCCCTCTCTGATTTTTTTTTTTTTTTTTTTTTTTTAGTGCGTGTCCACACGTGTGCTCAAACAAGTGTTGGCACCACGTAAGCAACACAGTAACGAACTCGCTGCACACATGTTGGGAACAGCAGCGTCCAGGTCATGCTGGCAACATCATGATGAAATCTCAGCTGCCTCGTATGGACACTCTTATCCCATCACCTCTGCTGTCAGTGTTCGAAACTGCACTGAAATAAGTATGCATACATCTGTCCAAATACTGCTGCAAACATGATTCCGAACATGTTGCCAGCTGTGTTGCCAACATACGTTTGAGTACACGTGCGAACGCGCCCTTAGGTGCGGCTTGGCATTGAAATGAAGTATTCGTTGCAGCTGATAAACGCGGTCTGACAGTATTAGAGTTAGTTACACACAGATACCCACACTGACATACAGACATACACTGTATATGGTTACAAAGCACATTTGCATATACATTAAGAGCAGTCTCTCTCTCTCTCTCTCTCTCTCTCTCACACACACACACACACACACACACACACACACACACACACACACACCGCAGAACAAGTAAAAGAGGGACGAGTTTGCAGACTTATTCAAGATTTTCCTTTGAGACTCATCGTGATCCTTGTCAGACAGTTGCTTCCTCGTATGTGAAGGAAATGTGTGCGAACTGCATAGACTGAACAGAATAAGATATACCGGAGAGTTAGAGATGTGCGAAGAATGTAAAGTGAATGTGTTGATAATAGGGGAGATGGGAGGAGATCACGGAGAGAATAGGTAAAGCACAATGGTGAGAAGGGAAACAGTAAACACATATATAAACAAATGATGTTCTCGCTCGGAGACCTAGTTCGAAAGGCAAGAAGACTGCTGGAGGTGTTAAGACTGAGTTGGAAATCGTGGTACGGACGTTGACACAGAAAGTAAATGTCAAAAGAAAGTTCAGAATAATGATAATAGTTGCAGTAGTAGTAGTGGTTGTAGCAGTAATAGTAGTAGTAGTAGTAGTAGTAGTGATGATAATAATAATAATAATAATAATAATAATAATAATAATAATAATAACAACAACAACAACAACAACAAAACAGCACTAAGATGGTGCAGCACCCTCACCCTACAATCGAAGTCCTGTGGCTCTGATCTTCGACCGTTTTCAAACTCGAATTTCATCGTTCTCTCCTGATCATCAATCCTTTCACTAAAATTGGTCTGAATTGGATTAATTGTGTTTTAAGTTAAATTTGCCCTATGAACCTGGCTTTTGACTTGCTGGACTCAAAACATCACTTCATGTACGGCTGACCGTAAGCCAAGTTTAGTCCATCGAAAGTAAAACAATTAACTAAATCAAAATTGTTCGGAGAGCACAATGACAACGCGCCTGACCCGTGACCCTGACCTTTGGTCGATCTGCACCAAAATCGAATCACTTCTCATCCTCCCCACCCCCCCCCACCCCCTTCTGACACAGAGTATGTGCGAAGTTTGATCCAAACCGCTTGAGACATGCACGAGATATTTTAACACAGATATAGATTCATACAGACACGAACTCGATCACCATAGCTACACTTCTGGCGTCGCTCATTATGGCACCTTGGCACAGAATGGGTGGACTGGAGATAATTAACCTGTTTCACCATCACATGTCTCCCCTTAAGCTGAACATAATTGTTTTGTATTATCCTGACGATGCAGGAATATAAAAGACGTACTTGTAGTGAGAACCCTCGCATTTGACCGTGTGTGTGTGTGTGTGTGTGTGTGTGTGTGTGTGTGTGTGTGTGTGTGTGTGTGTGTGTGTGTGTGTGATCAGTAACATCTAATTTTGCCAAAACTTTGTTAATTCATAAAAAGGCCTTAACTACAAAGTATTCCTCTTTTCCGCAAGGAGGACATATGATATCAGAGAACTTAACATACAGAAATAAATATCCATGAAAAGGGGTCAGATAAGGTTATAGCCACAACTGAGGGTGTGAGAATTATAACAGCTTGTCCTTCCCAACACACATCATCATAATTATGCTTAATGTATTACTGTCTATATGGAGGAATCGTACTATTTACCGTTGTGTAAATTTATTGTTAGCAGATTGTTCATACATAAACACACGGACAAGGAGAGAGAACATTTAGTATTTCGAATGATTGACATCGAGAAGTAAGAACTGTCAGATGACCGAGGAACAGTACAAGAAAGTGGGTTGATATGGCTCATTACGCACATAATTTGATCCTTACCCTCAGTATCTTCATGACGCTCTGCAATACCCGGCAATAGTGAGACGCCGGCCAGCCATACAATTCTCTTATATACACTCGTCTACGTGAAAGTTTCCTTTCCCACAATGCGCATGCGTCGTCTGCCCTCCTCTCTTCTCCCTTTCCCATATTCCCACTATTCCCTCCTCTCCTCCCACCCCTCACAACGTGCTGCAGACACCTCTGCAATTACCCACATAACACTAAATCAATTTCCCAGCGTGGAATAAATATGGGCATTGCGAGACTCCGTGACTTGTTTTCACTAGCACGGTCGTCATGACATTAAGCTCAACGGAGGGAGGGACTTCACAGTTTGAGACGAGTGAAGCTGAAGGGAGTGGCTGACTGGAAACTCCCCTTCCTTGTACCGACATAAAGTGATGCGATCTCACTGCGCATCGCTTGTTTAGTAGTAGCCGTAACTGTAGCCCCTGCGGCACAAGAGAAGGTGGGAACAGCTCGTACTTCTTTTCTCCACTGATCAGCATCACGACACAGACCAAAGGGCTGTGTCAGAGATCCTCCCACTTGACATTTCTACCGGTAAGAAGGTGATGATTATGGTGATGATAATGTCACGATGTCAAGAAGCAAGATAATTCCTTACACCGGTGCTCACAACGAGAGAATGTAATGTATTCACTGGGTGCATGCGAGTTTGTCACTGTGTAAATACACTCCGAAGGCTTTCATCCGAGGTCAACATCCTGAGGTGGCTGTGTGTGTGTGTGTGTGTGTGTGTGTGTGTGTGTGTGTGTGTGTGTGTGTGTGTGTGTGTGTAGAGGGCGGCATCACACACGAGTAACTCTCCCTCCACATTCTCACCATTCTGCTTGCAAGAATTAGAGAAAAGTCACAGTCTGATTTAACAGCAGGTATTACGGTTTGTGGCACGATATCTACGTCATACCAGGTGTGTTAAGTGTGACAGAAATTGTGGGTTTAGAAAACTCTGCATCTCATTTGGAGGTCAGTGCTTTCTCTTCCCACAGACACATGCAGAGGAGAGTAACTCCTTCAGTCCAAGAATTTTTTTAGATTGTATACTAAGTGACTTCGGAGAATTCATAACACCTAGTGGTAAGCGACTTATTCTGCACATCAAACCCAATATCCTCCTGAATGTTAGTGATGCAAATTAAACTATGTCGATATTATAAAATTAACAGCATACAAGAGAATGTTGATTTGCAAAATAAATCGATAAGGATGAAGTGATATGAAGCCCCCTACAATACCTAGAATAGGGATCTGTACTGTTATTCTGGCTCAAACCAAACGATATTATTCAGCTTATTGAAGATGCATCGAGCCGAAGGGGATATGAACGGTGCAGTTTTCCAAACTGTAGTCGATTTACACCTCTTATTTATTTATTTTATTTTTTTAAGAGAAGATCAAGACTAGAATAGGCTAGTCTTTGAAGATTAGGCTGAGTTGGGTTAAGTTTGCTTATATTGGGTTGAATTATTGTTCTCCTGGGAAGGTGAACATAACTCAAAGTGCTAAAAACACTTGTGCAGCGATGTAGCAATGGGTGACATGGGGGGCCTGTCCCCTGTCAGATCCTTGGCCCCCTCCACTAACTTTCCACTTGCATCTTCGGATTACATAATTTATGCACACTATGCAGCAGGTGCAGCAGTGGGTCCCCTTAGAATTGGGCCTGATCCCACGTTTACCTGTCATTTCTAGACCTGGGAACGCTACTACGTTTATGGTACAAAAATAAGCGTCCCGTACGCACTTTACAGTTGGTGGCAGTTGTAATTAGTGCATGCAAATCAGCACCGTTTTCCCCAAGGGTAGGGAGAGCGAGTACCACCCACAAATGTCAGGCGTGTCGTAAAACGATACCTAGGGGCCAGGAGGATGGGAGTGGAACCCTCCCTTGCTGTACAGCGACTACAATGTAGCGACTTCGTATTTGCTTTATAGGGCCCTGTTCTGAGTGCCATAGAAGTCTTGGGAACATCTCTTCCAGAGCGATTGAATAATTATTTTTATGCGCGTCAGTAATCTTGTGTATGATAAAGAATTTCCTATTATTGTACAAATGTTTAAAAATATATGTAATTATATATAAAAGCACCATACCAAGAAATAATCGAGTAAGAAAGAGGTGATAGGGAGCCTACTTAACCGACGAGATTACGAATTTTGGGCCAAATTGTCTCGTGGCTCCAACGGTGCTGGAAGGAGAAATGAGTCTGCTGTACAGTAGGACGCCTTTTTCTATGAAATTTCCGCTTTCTTTATCACACTTTCCTGACATTTTTTTCTGGAGAATTTAGTGGGCGAGGGAGTCTTTGTTATCCTTGCTTTATCCTCGTAGAGCAGTCACTTTTGGCGGGTCTTAGGTTCACTTATTTATGATCTAGAAGAGATATAAAACTTGTGTTCAAGGTCTCTCCACCTCATGTAAACGTTAGTAACTTGATGATGATGATGATCATGATCATGATGATACAAGAATACCAGAACGGCGTTAGTCAAATGTCGCTCGAATTTTAGGTTGATATTCTGTTGGCATTAGTACTCGAAAGCAGTGAGAGTTTTATTTGCATGGCACTTGCTTCTGATTCTTGGGATCACATCTGTGCTATTGAGGTAAGTGCCACAATGAAAAGTTTATAAAAAATTGCTGAGCTGGTGCGCGTGATGCAATGTGATCCAGTGTTAAATGGACACACACACACACACACACACACACACACACACACACACACACACACACACACACACACACACACACACACACACACACACACACAAAATTAACACTTTCAATCAGATGCCTTTTTTTTTTTTTTTTGCCTACAATTTCCAAGCTAGTATAGATACCTTTGAAAATATTTTGCGAGCTAGGAGGGTTAGAACTAGTTTTCATAAACCACTTCACCACTAGAGGTTTGTCTTAAATTGAATGTAATCTTTATTTGGCAGCACATTCAACTTAACAGTGGCTCTTTGTTTTTGCGAGTTAAAGACATCGTCCATTAACGCTCTGACGACGACAGGAATATTATTTATGCTACTCTTGCTTCAGCAGGCTATTTCACTCTCCTTAGGACTGGCCTTTACGTTCTCCACGACCATCACGTCGTTTATCGTTTGTTATCAAGTTAGGAGACACGTTTTAAACTGAGATTGACGACGTGTAAAATGGGTGCTGGTAGTATGTCCTTCCATATGTTTTAGTATGTTTGCACTCTGTCGGTTATAGCAACGACATACACAGACTATGGCACACACAGGCATACGAATAGTCATTACAGCATTACTATTATTACGTATATCACTCTTCCTACAGATAACCCCTTCCCATTCGAATTTTTCTAGCTTTCACTTTTCTTCCGAGAAGCTGTGGTCCTGCCGCCGACCTTAATATGGACTGATACAGAATACATGTAATCCCTTCACTACAAAAAGTCTCTCCCAAGCTGAATCCTCTGGGGGTAGCAAGAAGGGGCAAACATCAGAAGCTTTTCTTGAGTTGAGAGAAATCCCATCACTCAAAGGGTTATTGAGGATAATTAGTGTCTTGGAACCACTTAGAGCTGTAGACACCCACCGTCAACTAAATGATCACCGTAATTAGTACCAGGGGAAAGTGGCGGGGCGGCTTATGCCACGGTTAGGAACACCCTTTTTTAGGTACCTCCCCCTTCCCTACTTCCTTCTTCATCTTCATCTTCATCATCATCATCATCATCATCATCATCATCATCATCATCATCATTGTCATCATCATCATCATCGTTTTCTCCCCCTTCCCTTCTTCCTTCTTCAGTTTCATCATCATCATCATCATCTTCTTCTTCTTCATCATCATCATCATCATCATCATCATCATCATCATCATCTTCATCATCATCATCTTCTCCTTCTTCTTCTTCTTCTTCTTCTTATCTTTTTCGCGTTTCCTTTTGTTTCCATCTCTCTGTCTGTGCTCGGCTTCTAACTTGTAAACGCCTTGACCTAAGAATCTAGTTTGTATCTAGGTACTGTTCAGATATAAGGGTCATGGAGCAAAGGTCAAGGTCATTAGACTGAAATTAAGTCGACCCCATCTATCTCAGCAGTCTTAGTACTTCAAAAAGAGAGCTTTGATCTCTCTCTTTCTGTGTGTGTGTGTGCGTGTGTGTGTGTGTGTGTGTGTGTGTGTGTGTGAGCGAGCGAGCATCTTTCCGCCTGATTGGGTTCCCGAAGAGAAAACGTTGGAGTAACTTTCCTTCACGTAATCGCTCAGGTAATTGGGTAATGGCACAGTGATGGACTGAGGAACGACTATGGGCAGACCTAGGGGTGCGCTCGCTAGTGGTTTTTCTGCTCTATTGATCTGTCTGACTTTTTAACCCTCTCGTGAGGTCTTTTGTTTTTGACACGGAAGACGATTTAGAGGCCCAGTGACTGCTTTTTTTACTGTAAATTTTCAAATAAAAATTTACGTGAACATTCTTATGGATTTTCAGGGTTTTGTTTTCTTCACATTTTGCTTTGTTACTTTTAATCCTGTCAGTACGCTCATTAGTACTGCCGAATTAGGATGAAAGATGGAGAGAATGGAATTTGAAAAAGGAGACTGTAAAGAGATTATCAAATGAAGAAAAGGGTGAATGAAGATCTTGGGAGAAAAGAATAATGAACATTTCTCTGAAAATGCGGAACTGCTTTGGAAAAAGGTGCGGAAGTGTAGGAACGTAGGAAAAATAGAGAAAATGTAAGGGATCAGGGTGAAAGAATGCAATCAAAAGGAATCAGAACAGTGAGTTTGCAATAAGTAAACAAACAAACAAATAAATAAATAAATAAATAAAACGCTGAACTGGAATAAAACGAGCAGAACAGTGGTGAACATTATTTAGTTCAGCTGTACAAAGGAATGTGGTTCATAAGAATATCACCATTCCAAAAGTGAAGAATGTCGTGAAAAGGGTTTATGTGAATTTAGTAATAACCGAATTAAGATAAATCATTTGAATACCCATTTGACTGGAGAGGAAGAGTGTAATATTATCTTCGTTAGTCCTGCGTCATTTTTCCTGCGTGATTACATGCATAACGACGGATATGATGCATCTGTATTCAACTGGTAAACAAATAATGATATCTGCTTTGTGTGCACTTATTATTTTGTACAGGAAACTGCAGAAGATGTAGATGAATAGCTTTAAGATGATACGTTGGGAGGGATTGATTGTTAGGTTCTCTCTCTCTCTCTCTCTCTCTCTCTCTCTCTCTCTCTCTCTCACACACACACACACACACACACACACACACACACACACACTTTTATTTCATTCTTCATGCATCCTGTCGAGATTTTATTCAGTTTAAGATAGGTTTTTCAAACTGGAAGGGTTAATAGCTTTCGTTATCCCTTCAGGTGACTCTAAAGCCGCATAAAGTCGTCTAGTAGTACGAATGAATTAAAATGTTGTTCTCTGGCTGAAGAGGTTGATGATTTCGTCAGATCTTCCATAAAAGTACGGTTGTAGCGAGAAAATTTGTGTGATAACGTGTGCAGGTTTTTATGACCAGTGTTTGCAAAGTTAATCCTAAAAATGAAAAGTCAGCTTTATTACAGACGCAAAGGCGATCCAGGTAACTAATTTCGATTTTTAGGGCATCATCCATTGACATATTAAGGACATACTCGTAATTATCGTCAGAATCGGAATGTGCTGAGTGGAGTTATCAACCATATTCTTCTATGCTTTTCCTATATTTTTTTCCGTACCAGTTAATTTCTGCATCTAACGCGTCAGCAATCTAATGAATGTTGTTTAAGTAATCTATACCGACATTACAGAGACATTATCAATATACAAGGGAATAGGAGAGTATAATAAACAAACTAATCACCCAGGGAAAGGTTCTAGGGATACCCCAGTGAATGGATGTAATTCTCATAATTTGGTCAAACTAAATTGTTAGACTAGCTGATCAATGATAGTGACTTGCTGAAGCTCAGTAAATCCTTATTTGTAATATCACTACCGAATATAAGAATCTACTGCACCAAAAATGTTCGTGCTGTCCTGAGAGTAACAATGTGCAAATAATCGCTAGAGTCCCACTAAATTATAAACCTCAAAACATTTCATTTGACGGGATATTATATGTGTTAAATCGTATCCTATACACCAGCAGTACGTGAGTGTAGGTGAAGCTGACCACAAATCTCTACAACAACGGGTGTTAAGTCATTTTCCCCGATGATAATGATGATGCCGTCTGTCTCTTACTCTCTCACACTCGCTTCCGCAGTTTCACCTTCACTTGTTTTTCGCCACGGGAGTCCCAGCGAACTTCAAGTGTGGGTTTATTTGGAGAGCAATACTTTCTTCACTTTAACTTGGCCTAAAATTGCCGTCGCCCCGTCTTGAATGCTGAATTGTAACAAGAGACATACATTAGACTATGATGCAATTCATGACGAAGTTCCATGGAAATGAAGTAGAGCATTAGCACTTTTTTTTTTTTTTTTGTTGTCCTACTCTGGGCAAAGGCTTCAAGGCCCATCCCAAGGCCCAGTAGCCTTCCTACACACCCCCACAAGTCACCACTTCGGCGCTAACACTCACCGTCCATATCGAATACATGCAGGGCTGTCTCATACAGGACTAACGTACTGGTATTAGCGTGGGTATTTCTACGACATGTCGGCGTGTCTTCTGGTAGATCAGTAAAGTCTGCTTTTTATGAAAATCAAATCCTTAAATTGTTCCCTGCCCCAGCCGGAATTGCCACTGAGCTGCGTGAAATAACCTGCAAAAAGACGAAATTCTGGGCCAAGTAGAAATGAACGAACTATAGTGGGTTTATTTTCTGCTGACGGAAATGGCCCAATCCCACAGTGTGAATACAATATCGTGGTGTCTTGAAATTTGAATGAGCTTTAGTTTGAGATATATACGGGTCTTCTTCGTTACTCGTCATCAGCCTTCCATTCTGACTACATTTGAGTTAGGGATGTTCGTCAGGATAGAATAGCGTGCAGTAGTGGGTTTTGTTATGGGTACTACGTCAACTGTGTTGTTGAAAGCGATCCTAATAACAGTGATGGTTAGGGAAATGAGTGATTTTTGTGAAAGTGATAGTAAAAGAGAAAAGCCCTTTGCTTAGGTAGTTTCATTTGCTTGTCTTCCAGGACAGCTTGACGAACTTTGATTTTATGTATGCCTAGAGTAGAACATAACATCTCCGAATGAAATTATGATTATAATGACAACGTGATAGCTACCGGTATTAATGTCACAAACGAGTTAAGTATTTCAGTTTTACCTTCGTTTACTTGTCCACACACATACACAAATACAGAAATAACTATACCAATCAACTCGTATGACTCTCTCTCTCTCTCTCTCTCTCTCTCTCTCTCTCTCTCTCTCTCAGTGCTCACGTAACTCCCCACCAGACCAGCTAATGTATTGGTAACACTACACGCTCCATCAATCAACCATTCACTCACACCCATACACTTTCCTTTCTTTTCGTTCTGTTTCTTTTTGTTTTTTCCTTTTTTAACACCTTTTTTGGGATCAGGTAAACGATATCCCAGATGTGTGTGTGTGTGTGTGTGTGTGCGTGTGTGTGTGTTCCTGTGTTTGACCCGGACGTGCTCACTCCCCACCCTGCGTTTGCGCCACACCTCCTCAACAACAACAAAACACACAGTCAGTAGCAAGCAGATACTCCGGGAGCCAATTCCAAAATGGAAACTTGGCCGATTAATTACAAGATTATTGTCACTTTCATACCTGACAGATTTGCGTCCTCTTTCAGTCGATTACCGGCTACTTAATGGCACAAAAAGATAATGCTGTTGTATATCCACACACCATTTTCTTAACATGCCCTCATAATTATGTTCTCTCTCTCTCTCTCTCTCTCTCTCTCTCTCTCTCTCTCTCTCTCTCTCTCTCTCTCTCTCTCTCCGAGTATGCTGATTACATCTGTTCTGTTAATTGTCTTTTTTTTAATCATTGCATAATTATTCCATTGTCTGACTGATATTCGTCTGACAGTACCAAAACATCAGTAATTAATTTCTTGTCTTATATTTGATTATATGCATTTAATGTTTCTGAGTCAGTGCGTTTCGGCTATATCCACACATGAATTTTTAGGCCGTTGTGGTTTCTGTTTGTGACTGTTCGTTTGATAAAGTATTGAGGATATAAGAAAGCTTGCAAGTACGTGTATGTGCGCTGATTGGTGCTGCAGCGTGTAAGTGTAGCCGAAAAGTGAAGGTGAGGGAGGAAATCACCCAGTACGAACACTGATTAATGACTCTTATACCTGCACCCCTACACCTGGTTTGTGTATGTGTGTGTGTGTGTGTTTCATCTTGTGCTTTTTTTGTGTGTGTTTGTTGATGTGGGCGCATGGATTTTTTTTTTGTTGCCGTGTACGAGCGTGCGTGCGTGTGCTTGCGTGCGTGCGTGTGTGCGTGTGTGTAATTCACCTGGTCGGTCAGGATCACTTGATGGTCGTGATCGTCAGCTTTTACCCTCCCCGAAGGGAGCTGAGAGCTCATATAGTCCGATCTAAGGGCAAGGCTGTGACCTTCACACAATCACACACTCGTCCCCTTGCTCAAGGGGGACAGTAACCACCCACTTCGTCAGTGAAACTTTTCGCAACCTGAGCGAGGCGCGAACTCCCGTCCACCAGTTGGCAAGCGAGAACGTTACCACTGCACCAGCGAGCGGTGTGTGTGTGTGTGTGTGTGTGTGTGTGTGATGAGATAATTATTTACGTTGTGTTCAAGAGAAGGCAGAGCGCAAGACAGATTAGGTACAGTGAAGAGGCTCCCCACTCATATAGAATTAATCAGTCTTATTACTTTTCTCCTCAGTTTTTTCTTCTTTCCCTTCACTGGTGCGGTGGAGGGTTTAAAGCGAAGATCCGCAGTTCCTTTCAGCTCAGTTTGTAGCCATGTGTAGATCAGAGAGTCGATCTGACTAGTAACCAAGGAGATTTATCCCTTTCTCATACCTAGACCTCATCGAATTATGTATTTAAGAGGCGGGAGTGGCCTAGTTCCGTCAGATGAAAACGTATCGGCTATAGTAATACACGATTAGTTCATATGTCGAAAGCTTACATAAAAGGCTATACGTTGGAGAGAGAGAGAGAGAGAGAGAGAGAGAGAGAGAGAGAGAGAAAGAGAGAGAGAGAGAGAGAGAGAGAGAGAGAGAGAGAGAGAGAGAAAGACAGAGTACTAGGTGAACGAGAGAGATGATATTTATTTGGACGGCGTATGAATGTGTGGTTGTAAGGTGATATACTAACAGAAAGTAAGAAATTAACTAGGAGAGTGAATGAGACTGGGGCGGCGGAAGTAAGATAACACTAACAGAATGTAAGAGTTGGGGTAGAAAGGTGAATGAGAGTGGCTTGGATGGGTGGCTGATGATGAGGTGGTGACAGGGAAGATGTGAGTGGAAAAGTTGGAATATGCTAAAATGGAGAGTTGGGAGAGTGTGTGGTTGAAAGATGCCAAAAGAGAGAGTGGGGAGAGTGGTGTGGTTGACAGATGCTTAAATGGAGAGTGGGCCCAGTTCCACAACAATACTACATTAATAAATAAATAAGATACAAAGGTACAAAGCAGGCATCAGCAGACCTGTTGGTTCTTTCGTGACTGTTTGGTAATGGGAAGGTTATAACTAGCAAAACTAATCTATCAGCTAGATCTAGGGTAGGACCTTTACTTATGGGGCGGTGATGAGTCTCCTTGGCTACTACTCAAATCGACCTTCCATCTCAAATCGACCTTCCATCATGAATGCACTTGTCCATGAGCTGTGGTGAGAGAGGTTATGGATCTTCTCCACTCTGTAGTGTTAATCCCATCACTCCGATGACTTTTCTTCACTTTCATGATACCGCCAGCTTTGGGGAGACCTCTCTTAGTGAAGGGGTTAATGAATTTTACATCAAACTACTTCATTTCGAATCGTCCCTCGAAAATGAATAAAATCGTCAGGAGATAGCAAGAACGAAAATAAAAACTCACTTCACTGGACTGAAAAGGCTAAGAACATCCCCACTTCAAAACGTACGAGAATGTGAGCTTTCTCTCCACTTTTTTTAAAATGCGTCTTCAATCTTGTGTGTGTGTGTGTGTGTGTGTTCTTACTACCAGTCGATTTTATTCAGCTGAAGAGATCGTATTAGTGAACGACGCTATGTGCTAGGCTGGAAAATACGTCGAAAAGTATTTACAATTAAATTTATGTGTATTTCACGCACACTTGTTTGGAAGTGAAATGCTTGGTAACGTGACTTACGCTGTCGTCATTGTCATGTTTTTGTTTATTTTAAATATGACGATACTTTCCCTGCTGACTCGACACTTTGCTTGGTTATCGTCAACAAGCATTAAGCGAAACGTTTGTTTTGAACCTAGGTATAACTGATTTCTTGTCATATCTAATATACTATAGCAGTAGCCGTGTGTGTGTGTGTGTGTGTGTGTGTATTTTGGGCAGCCGAAACTACACATTCAAATTGCACCAAAATTGGCAAAAAAATCGCAAAAAATTTGCTAATGTGAAAAAACTTGGTCCCTTCACGATTGAAAAATTTTTACTATATTTAATGAGCGATCAAATTTTGACCAATAAACGCCGCTCCTGGCGCTCGGTCAGTTGCCGTGGCCGCGTGGTTAATATCTCGGACTTCCATGCGGACAACTTGGGCTCCATTCCTGAAGCGAGGTGAGGGCGCCTTTCTCCGGTACGGAGGCGTCCTGGTGCACCAATTTTTTTTTTTTTTTTTTTTTTTAATGCTAGGAAGAAGGAACCAAAGGCCACAAGCCCGCAGTAATCGTTCCCTCCAAGCAGGGGCGTACCAAGATATTTCGGGGCCCGGGGGGCTAGGTTCTTTGCGGGGCCTCCCCTCCAACATCTAGTGAGATTTGATGAAAGAGATTTGCAATGAACAAATATGCTCCACCGCTTAGTTGATAAAAAAAAAAGCTTGGTACGGTATCTAATATCTCAGCCGGGGTTGTCGGGATGATAAATATATATATTATTAAATATTAATAAATAAGCTTCTAAATTTTTAAGTTTTTTTGAGGGCCCCCCTCAATTGGGGGCCCGGGGGGCTGTTTCAAACAGCCCCCCTCCGTTCTCCCCCTCAGGTACGCCACTGCCTCCAAGAGAAAAACAAAATACAAGAGAGCCAAATTCAAGATCCGATCATTTCGAGATGCCTGGACACACTGCGTTTGAAAGACTGGAGATCATTGCTAGCAGGAAATACAGACAGAGGGAGACAGTTCCAGAGTAGACCTGTTGCATAAATGAAGGACTGGGAGTAACGGTTAACTTTTGCATTAGAGAATTGGACAGAAAAGGGATGAGAGTTTGCTACTAGACGGGTGCTACGCGCCCGTCGTAGTGGTGGAGGTATGCAAGCAAACAGTGCAGAGGAGCAGTGACCACTGAAGTAGCGATAGAAAAGTGATAAAGATGCGGCAGTGCGGCGAAGAGACAGAGGTTGAAGGGAGTCAGTAAGAGGAGGAGAGTCAATGAGACGAAGAGCCTTTGACCACCCTATTGGGAAGAGCGGTACGTGGGGAGCCTTCCCACACATGAGAGTTGCACTCCACACAGGGGCATGAAAATCGCAGAAAATTCACTTATGTCGAAAAATTTGGTCCCATCTCGATTGATGATTTTTTATTAGAGTTAAGAGCGATCAAAGTTTGGTTCGGAAAACAGTTCATTCGGTACCGGGACTTTTAGAAATCGAGTCTGCTAGGGCCCGAAGGGCCCACGAGCACTTGTATCATCTATAAGAAATAAGTTATAATGTTAAGTTAGAGTTCTGTAACGTGTATACCACTCAATTCTTTGTTAACCAGAGTATTATAATTATATACTATGCAATTCTTCCTTACCCAGAGATTTGATATGGGGGGTACTGGCGAGTGAAATCTATTTATCTCTATTGCCAGACGCCTTAAAATAAAAATTGTTAAGTCTTGCAATGCAGCATTTCCACCTCCAGGCTTTTTCTCAATTTCCAGCATTGGTTTTAGCGTGGTTAAACCCCGTACTGGGTGGCCACAAACAAATCGCCTCCACGTCGCCCTGTCCCCCGCCATTTCACTTCCCTGCCCCAAACTCACACCCCCCTCTCTCATATACCTCTCCACTCCATCCCTCCATCTCATCCTCGGCCTCCCCCTCACTCTCCCCCGCTCCACCTCACTCACATACACTCTCGTCGTCAGTCTCTCACCCTCCATCCTCTCCACATGGCCAAACCACCTCAGTGTATTCCTCCTAATGCTTCCTATCACATCCACATCCACACCACAACGCTCCTTCACTTCCTCATTTGTCAGCCTGTCTCTCCATGTGACTCCACAGGCTCCTCTTAAATAACTCATTTCCACTGCTGTCACTCTTGACTTGTGTCCTTCACTTCCATACGTTAGAGTTGGTATCACAATACTGTCATGTAGGCCTAGTAACTTTTTCACTTCCATGCTCACTTCCCTGTTTCTTATCACTGCTTTCAGGGAACCAGCAACCTTTCTTTCATGTTGTACCCTCTCAAGCACTGCACCCTCCAGACTTCCATCCTTACTCATCACACTACCCAAGTACTTAAACGTACTCACATTTTCTATTTCCTCACCATCCAACCTCACTGTACATTCACTGACTTCACCTCTCTCAAAGGCCATCACTTTACTCTTCCCTACATTTACCTTTAGATTCCGTTTCTTACACACTCTCCCAAACTCATCCACCAAGCCTTGCAGCTCCCCATTGTCTTCACTTAACAACACAGTATCATCTGCAAACAACAGTACAGGGAGTTTCCAAACACTACCCCCTCTCACTAGGGCGACTCCAACATCCACTACCCTACCTTGTATCTCTTTTATTACCCCATCCATGTACAGATTGAACAACCGTGGAGACATGACACATCCCTGTTTCAACTCAACCTTCAAAGAGAAAAATTCACTCAGTTCACCATCCACACGCCCTAGCACCATCATACATACTCTTCACAGCATTCAGCAACTTCCCATCTACTCCATATATATATTCTTAATACTTTCCACAATCCTTGTCTATCCACCCTGTCATATGCTTTCTTCAAATCCATGAAGGCCGCATACAACTTCTTTCCCTTCTCTAGAAACTTTTCCACTAAAGATCTAAGAATGAATGTCTGATCTACACAACCTCTTCCCTTCCTAGAGCCTCCCTGTTCTTCTCCAACTAATTCCTCTGTTATTTCCCTAACTCTGTCAATAAGTATCCTACCATACACTTTTCCTATTACAATAAGAAGACAAATGCCCCTATGATTACCACACACTTCTTTTTCCCTTTTTCCTTTGTACAGAGGAATAATTATACCTGACTTCCGATCCTCCGAGACTCTACCTTCCTCCCAGGCCAATCTGCACATCTTCCACATCCATTCGACTACTATCTCTCCCCCATGCATCAGCATTTCACCACACACTCCATCAATTCCTGGGGCTTTCCCCAATTTGACTTTCTTCATTGCTTCCACAGCTTCTATCCTACCGATTTCTTCCTGTCTTCTCACCGCCCTCCTTCTCCCAGCGATTCCCCAGCCACTTATACTCGCATTACTTCCATTCTCTATGTTCAACAATTCCGTAAAGTGTTCTCTCCATCTGCTCACTTTTTCTCCCTTCTGCACTAGTAATCTACCATTTTTATCTTTCACTCCCCTACTAACTTCACTGCCACCTTGTCTTACTCTCTTCACCTCATTCCAGAACATTTTCTTACAGTCCCTCCACTTTACACTCAAATTCCTTCCAAATTCTTCATCCACTCTCTTCTTTCTCTTACTAATCTTTTCACATCTGTCTTCCTTTGTACATATAACTCTCTCTTCCGTCTCTCAACTTCTTCCACGTCCCTATTTTTCATCCATTCATTGTATGCTTTCTTCTTTTGTGGCACAGCCTGTCTCACCTCTTCATTCCACCATGCTGATCCTTGCACCCCCTTCCGTCTTCTCTTCACCCCACAGATCACATGCTGCAAATATTTCTTCTGTGAATATCTTGCACACACCTTCCACGTCCCCAATCTGCTCCAATTCAAATTTATCCAATCGTTCCTCCACTTCTCTCTTATATTCTGCCTGTTTCTCATCCTCTCGTAACCTTTCTACTCTCCTTGCTACTACTCCTTCCTCCCATCCTTCCCTTCTTCTATTTCTCCATCTGATTAATGTTTATTCCAAAATGTAGGGTGACTAAGAAGTATAGTATAAATAACTGATTTATTTGTTTATATGAAATGTGAGCTATTGGGCTGTTCGTTTCATTTTTTTTTTTTTTTCATATAGTATTTATTGCCTTACCTTGAAAATAAGGCAAAGGTGAATAGAACATGCAAAATTTATTGTAGCTATCATTCCGGATATTGAAATTTTCAAATCCTTTGTCAGTGGTGCATGAAATTAGGGGAAAAAAAAAAAATGAAAAGTAGTACACTACTTTGTTGCAAATGTTATGGGTATGTACCGTATAATTATTACCAGAATGTTATGTGAACATATTCTGCTCCTGATTACGAAGATTTATGTATCCAGGCACGATTTCTTTCAATTTCTTGAGAGTTTCTTTTTAGAATGTATGAACTGTGATCCAAGTATAGTCTGCTTTTCCATATGGTTGTGTTCGGTGTGATTATTTTGCTGATGACTGAATGCAGTAGGTTGGTAACAGTTCGGATTGTAAACAAGATTGAGATCGACGTAGTGGGTGAGCATTGGAAGATCTTTTACAAAGGGTTGTATGCTTTCATTGTCAAGACAAGTCTTACAGTGAGAAAGCGTTTGAGAGAAGGGAATTTAAGCATTAGTAAATGGACGCTGTGGCAATTTAAGAGTGCAGTAAGTAAGAATCTTGTACGAGCGCCATAACACTTCATTAACAACCAGCTACCGGTAGACACCAATTGTAGGTAGTTTGCAAAAGAGCACACACACACATATCGATTGGTATTAAAACTACTACACGGGCACGGCAGTTCCACCTGTCTTACATTCTCACTTACTTAAGGAAAGTAATTTTAGTACAATGTGCAACACATAGTGCTTGTTGATTTTGAACTGCAAAACATACAACTTTCACCAGTTTTACGGTATCAGAATCTGCCTAGATGCCCACAGTATTTCATTTGCCGTTCTTGTCAGCCAAACCAAACTGGGTGGGCTTTGTCCCCCAGACTTCTTGTGATTTTAACTACCGGTACATAGGATTACCACTAAACCTAACATTGGAAGCCCCCAATTTTCTATCAGATCAAAAGTTCCAACCTCACCTATCCTAATCAATCTGTGAAAGACCCAATTATCTAGGAAATTTGGAAGAACTGTCCCATGTGGTTAAGTATTAGTCACAGATATATGTGATATTATTGTAGTTTCAGCCAGCCACAGAATTACAAGATTTTATCTGTTTTTCAGTATAATAGACAGTTCTAAGACACTTTTCTTCAATGGTATTTTCATTACAAATTATTTTTATTTTACTCGACGATACCGTACCTAACCTAACCTGATCTTCAAGAGTAAAATAAAAATAATTTGCGACAAAACTGTCATTGAAGAAAGTGGCTAAAAACTGCAAAAACGGATCAAAATCTCTTAATTCTGTGGCTGACTGGAACTACTGTACTGTAAGATGGGGTAACTGCGCATTTAGCAGGGGAACCGGGCACCCACTAAGTTATTTGCAAACTTTCCTATATAAAACCTATAAATCCTTAATTTTCTTAACTTTTATAGTGCTAATTGTAGAGCTAAGTCCCTCAGCAATAACATACCTCAAAATCAACAGTTAGAAATATGAAGTAGTCCACTGATCTTTGCACGCATAAGAGTGACATTTTCAAGAATTCACAGAATCCCCAACATTGGAAACGCTAAGGGTAAGTTACCTATGTTAGAAGTTTGCTAGAGAACCCTACTTATGCTCATTTATTGGACATTATCAAAAGTCGGTTGGGAACTAGTTAACATGCTTCTACAATTAAACATTACTGGTAATGGCAAGGGTAACTTAAGTGGGGTAACTGGGCACTTTGGAGAGGGTAGCCAGTCATTAACTAATTATCATTATTTAGATTCTAAATATGTCTCAAAGACTCCTTGTCATCTACTGCTATATTGCTAAGTTTCAGGGATGCACCAGGCTCTGAATCTGTTAGCTAGTTTGCCCACAGAACTGCAGTGAAGATGTGGAACTACAAAATCCTGAGTAGCAGGAGTACACATGTTTTTTCCTGCTTAAGTTTATGTTATATAGAAGTTTATGTTACATATTATGTTTGCCTGCCTAGTAGCAGGAGTACACCTGTTTTTCCTGATTAAGTTTATAGTATACAGTATATAAGTTTATGTTACATAGTATGTTTGCCTGCCTAAGTTTATGTTATTTAGTAGCAGTCAACAGTAGTGAGCACCTTCATACAGTATATAATAAAAAGGTCTGGGTGCCCAGTTGCCCCATTGTGTGGGGCAAACAGGCACCCACCTTATTTCATTTCTAAGCAAGTTGTTTTTGTATCCTTAAGTATGTGTCTTTTTCCAAAAGATAGCCCTAAATGAGTTATTTAAAAACATTTTTAATTTTTTCCAAATTCCTGCACATCTCTATAATACAGTACTGACAAAAAAGAGGTAAAAATGATGCCCAGTTACCACATCTTATGGTATAATTTTATTATATATATATATATATATATATATATATATACATACAGTATATATATATATATATATATATATATATATATATACGGTAGGTTCACACAGTGCGCGTTATCACAGTGCGCGATTCGCATTGTGCGCGAGTGACCAAAAATCATAACCAAAAACCCTTGAATGCGTGAGTTTGCCGCTCAGAACGCGAGGCAGAGGCAAGGAGTGGCTCAAAAATGCCATTTTCTATTAGTGCGCGACCACCCCTCACACAGTGCGTCAGGTGTCGTCATGTTGATGCGTGATGGAAGGCAGGACTGAGCTGTGAATGTCAAACATTAGCAAGATCCTTGCTGCCATGGATAAGCTCAAGGAGGAGGTGAAGGAACAGGAAGTGAGCAACCTAAGAACGGAGGAACTTCTGGTTGGTATTGACAAACTCTTCCGTTTCTACATAGACAGGCACAGGGAAGAAATAAACAGGAGAAGACAGACGCTTATAACAAGCTACACACAGCGGGCTCAAGTTGGTGAAATTGCAGAACCAGCGACATAGTCTGCTCCTGTTCCTGTTGAGGATGAAGAGGATGCAATGTCAGAAGTGTCAGCATTGGACTTTGAAGGGTTTATGGCCGAAGTGAGTGACTTTGATGCTCGTGGGGAAGGTACTGAAGAGGAGTCTGTGGAGGGAAGTGTTGGTGCGGTGAGAGGTGCGGTGGGGAGTGCGGCGCTGTAAGTGTTGCCGTGCCTCGGAACCCCTGTTATTTAAGGTATTCAGGCCTGTTGTCTACTGTTGTTAAGATGACTACCCATATTTTTGTTATTGTAGCTATAGCTTTAGTACAATGTCTGAAAAATATGACCTTTATTATGTCTCTAAGGGCCAAAAAATGTCCAGGTATGAGGAGGTACTGCCCATATGTAATTATTCCCATAAGATTATGTATTCCCAGTACGCGAATTCTCAGTGTGCGAGGTCGTGGACCGCCCAGTCTCTGGCGCACTGTGCGAGCCTACTGTATGTATATGTACAGTACACAGTATATATATTCATATACTGTATATATACAGTATATATATATATATATATATATTCTGTTGGTTAATTATGACATAAATATTCTGTTGGTTAATTATTACCCTTATGTCAACTCATGCAGGGAAATTCCAGTAGGCCTTCATTATACTACAGGTAATTATAAGTAAATTGTAAACATCCAGTAAAATCAGCCTTTTGCAAGATCTATCTGTCCATAGCCGGACGCCATAATCCCATAAGGGGTGGCCGTTTGAGTTAGTTGTTTTACAGGGAGGGGCACTAACCCTCCACCAACCTACTTGTTGACACATAGGGAACACTATATGGGTTGGTTACATGGTTACCACCCAACATCATATATGGTTTCCTGGCTTACAGGAAATATCACCTGTAACTAAACTAGGATAGATGTGGCAGCCATTATTTTTACCATGAAATCGTAAGAAATTGAACCAATCTTACCAAAATCTTGCGAAAAACTGTGTTTTGGCATTAAACTAATCTGCCGCTGCATTACCTAACCTGAACCTAACCATAGAGTACTGGTACTGTATTATTTTGTTGGAAGGGACACCAGAAAATGGCAGCCCACAAGTAGGAGGGCATTATTTCCAGTATAAACAAGCCCCAGTATTCTAAGGGACCTTAAATTGATCACTGGAGTATGGATATTGAGGAAAAGTTGCTTACAGTCTCTGTAATTTGGGCCTGGTTTTTCCTGGCATGAATTTGGTGTAAAAAAAAAAAAAAAATCCAGGTTAGGCTAGATTTCTGAGGGCTATTGTCATTTCAGGCCAATGGGGGAATTCAGAGTTGTGTGCTACCTAACTGGTGAGATGCACAGTACAGTATACTTTACCTGGTTTTTTAGTGATCATGATTACAGACCACTTTTGTCAAAATTAACTAATCATTTACTGTCCTATTACTAAAAATATATCTCCCAGATGCTTATATATGCAGAACTCATTTATTAGGCAATATATTGATTCAAAGGAGTATTTTAGTGTTATTTTTGGCCTTCAGGATTACAGTATATTTTTCCTTCCTGAAACTGAAATTTACTGGCATTTTAAAGTAGATAGGAAGTAAGCTTATGAATTTTCAAAATTGGATTATAAAACAATTGCTTTGTAAATAAATAGCAGAAAAAATAATAGAAAAAATTAAGTGATTAAATGCAAATATTATCCACAGTTGTTGAGCCTGAGAGGGTTTGTGCATCGGTGGACATAATGGGGTCATCATCGGAAGAAGATGGTCACTTGATTGTGAAGGAGGAGGAAGTGGATGATGATGATGTGGACCTTTGGGAGACTCACCCACGTAGATCTGCCTTCTCTCCATACAGGGTAAACTGCTACTGGATGCTGTTTGTATGACAATCACAAGTTATTGTGGCTCAGGTATTAGTTCTGTATAGTATTTTCACGTTTCCTGCTTATGTAACTATAGAGTTGTTGTGTTTTAAATAGATTGTCTTCATTTTTTGTCCAGAACAGAATATATTATCCCTGTTTTTTATGATGTACTGTACTTTAAAGTCATTATGCCACAGTACGCATGCAGAACTGTAGATCAGGTGCAGTTCTTAAATGTAACAAAGTGTTAAGTATAGGTTACCTATGTATTAACCCTTTAACTTGTAGAGGTTTATTCGAGGTAAATAAAATCATTTGGTAGTAACCAGGATAAAATAAAGGTGGTCCAGCTTCTCATGTCCAAGGGTTGGTTGTGGTTTAATGGTATGCCTCTCATGGGCTTATGAGGCCAGTCACTCTCACCTTAACCCCTAAAGACCGGTGCCTCACGATCGTGCTTTTGTGTAATTTGACACACCAGCCTATCCCGCTCGATCGCTAAAGACACACAAAAACTGGGAGAGGGTAACTCCACCCCTTTGGTGACGTGTATGGGATCAGACCAATTAGAGCTAGAGTGTCTGTGGTGGTATGGTGTGATTGGCCCTCTAAGGTGGGGGAGAAGGAACCTTCCCCCCCCACTACTGTCACTGTACCTCCCTCAGCCCTAATGCGTGATCTCCACATTGTCCCCTCCTAACCAGCCATACCCCTTACAGCGGTGTGTGTGCATAGCAACCCTTCCCCCCCTCTCCCTCCTCCCCTATCCCTCCATCCTCCTCCCCCCTCCAGCCATATGCACTCCACCTCCATTTTTTGCCTGGTTTGTTTTGTTGCTATGGGCATATGCCACAATGACAACTTGTCCTACCAACTTCACACTGACATTAGGTATGTATATATACTGTAATTATTTTGTGTAAATAATGCATTTTCTGTACATTTTCTATTTTCGCCCATGGGGGATCGGTAACTTTTTTGCATCTTTGATGGGCAATTGTGGGATAACTATTTGGTCAGTCTGGCTGAAACATACATTTTCAGATGTGTAAATTCAGTCTCTTGAAATGTGGAAGAAAATTCTTACCTTGGTGAAAGTAAAAAAATCGACCCTGTTTTGCGGCTGGAGGGACAGACCTGCAGAGTGAATTGCGTACTTTAGGGGTTAATTGTCAGGAGTGAGTATCCTAGCTCTGAGTCCCCGTGGTGTTGATGGAGCAGAAAAGGATTAGATGATAACTGGATGAAATTTTAAAATTTGATGATGGCTGGTTTTAGGTCTTTGATAAGGATTCATTATTGCTGAAAAAGCAAGTGCCAGTTGTTAACCCTTTTGATTGTGAATTGTGAATGAGTCAGTACTATACAGGACTGATAGTTTTTTGCATATTTATGTACTGCCTTAACCTTTTCCCGTCAGGGGCGCTTGTAAAAAATTTCTGTGGCAAGTGAAGCGCTGTGCGAACAGTGGCATAGAGTGCCAGAATGAATATCTGATGTACACAACTTCTTCCCGTCCTAAAACCTCCATGTTCTTCACCAACTGACTCCTCTGTTATTTGCCTAATTCTGTCAATAAGTATCCTACCATACACTTTTCCCATTACACTAAGAAGACAAATGCCCCGCTGATTACCACACACTTCCTTTTCCCCGTTTCCTTTGTCTATCTGTCTATCTATTTGTAGCCCGACGCCCTAATCCCGCAAAGGGTGGCTGCAGACAAAATGCCTCTCAGTTGCTCTGTCACCCACCATTTGACTACCCTCTTCCCAACTCACTCCCCCTTCCCTCATATACCTCTCAACTCCATCCTTCCACCTCATCCTTGGTCTTCCCCTCCTTCTCCCTTCTTTCACTTCACTTACATACACTGTCCTAGGTAGTCTTTCATTCTCCAGTCTCTCCACATGTCCAAACCACCTCAGTATATTTTTCCTAATTTTCTCAACCACATCCACATCTACCCCACAATGTTCCTTCACTTATTCATTCATCAACTTATCCCTCCACATCACTCCACATGCTCCTCTCAAGTAACTCATTTCCACTGCCCTCACTCTTGACTTGTTCCCCTCTAGCAAGGTCCATGCCTTGTTTCCATACGTCAGGGTAGGGATCACAATACTATCATGCAGTGACTTAACTTCCATACTCACCTACCCATTGCTCTTCACTGCTTTCAGTGAACCAATGACCTTCCGTCCCTGCTGTACCCTTTCAATCACTTCATCCTCAAAAGTTCCATCCTTACTCATCACACTACCCAAGTACTTGAATGCGCTCACATTCTCCATATCCTCACCATCCAACCTTACTGTGCATTCTGTGACTTCATTCCTCTTAATCACCATAACTTTACTCTTGTTTACATTAACTTTCAGTCTCCTCTTCTTACACGCTGTCCCAGATTCATTCAGCAAACCTTGCAGCTCCCGTTCATCTTCATCCAACAATACTCTATCATCAGCAAACAGCAACATCGGAATCTTCCAAATCTCACCCTCATTCATTAGAGCCACCCCTACATCCACTGCCCTACCTTGCACCTCCTTTACAACCCCATCCATGTATATATTAAACAGCCATGGAGACATCACTCATCCCTGTTTCAGTCCCACATTTAGATCAAAGAACTCAGCTCACCATCCACCAACTCCGTAGCCCTAGCTCCCTTGTACATGCTCTTCACAGCACTGAACAATTTCCCCTCCATATATTCTTAATACGTTCCACGTATCTTGCCTATCTATTCTGTCATAAGCATTCTCCAGGTCCATGAAGGCAACATACACTTTCTTTCCCTCCTTTAGATACTTGTCCACTAAACATCTTAGAAAAAATATCTGATCTACACACCCTTTTCCCTTCCTAAATCCCCCTTGTTCTTCTTCAACTAGCTCCTCTGTTATATGCCTAACCCTATCAATGAGTATTCTACTGTATATTTTACCAGTCACACTAAGAAGGCAAATACCCCTATGGTTACCCCATACTTCTCTCTCCTTTTCCTTTGTATAGAGGAACAATTATACCTGAATTCCAGTCCTCTGGAACCCTTCCCTCTTCCCAAGCCAGTCTACACAACTTCCATATCCACTCCACAACAATCTCAGCTATTTGTGTGTGTGTGTGTGTGTGTGTATCCAACTCTGGGCATGGCTTCACAGCCTGCTCCCAAGGCCCAGTAGTCCTCCTACATACCATACACCTCTACATGTCACCGCTTCAGCACCAACACCCACTGTCCATATTGAGTACATACTAGGGCTATCTCATACAGGATTGATGTATTAGTATTAGCTGGGGTACTTTTACAACATGTCAGTGGGTCTTCTGGTAGATCAGGAATGTCTGTTTTTTATGAAATTCGAACTCTTAAACTGTTCCCTGCCCCAGCGGGGATTTGAACCTGGGTCCGGTAGGACTACAGACCGCTTGTCTACCGATTGAGTCACTGCCCTTGATAAAAAACAGAGGCATGAGTGTTGCAGCTGCACGAGGCTTACATGAAGGAGTGTTAGTGCCAACTTTAACTTGACAAATGGATGTGAGACTGTGGTGTGGCATGAAAATGAAAAGTCAGGAGTGAGAGCAGTGGAGATGGGATTGCTGAGGAATGTATGTTGCGTACAGAGAGTGGATAGAATACAAAATAATATGTTTCATGAAAGATGTGGAGTGAGGAAGTCTGTGGACACCAGAATCGAAGAGAGTGTACTGAGATGGTATGGTCATGTGGAGAGAATGGATAACAATTGAGTGGTGGAAAAGATGTATCTTAGCAAATTTGAAGGAGGGAGGAGGCGAGGTAGGCCTAAGAGAAAGTGGAGGGATATGGTGGATGAGTGTGTGAGGAAGAGAAGTATGGAAGTCGGAGAGACTAGCGAACTGACAAGAGATCAAGCTAGCAGGATGAATGTTTTGAGAAGTGCATGATCAGGGATTTGGCACTCCTTTTTAATGTGACAGCGACCGGATTGACTCTATCGGATACATTTATGTGAAGCTAGAGAATGTGGTAAATGTTTTTGGGGTACCAGATAGAGCCAGGATTCCAAGGGGCTTGAATAATGAGTGAATGGAAACATGGCGCAATGGATTGGGCAGACTTCGGCTGTCTGGACATTGCTGCTTCTCACCCTGCCCAAGGGTGGGAAAGGAGATCCAGACGATGATGATGATGATAAAGTTTTTAGGATAGAGGGTCGAGACAGATAGAATCGCAGTACTGTATCTAGCTCAAAGCTGAATGTTGACCTTGATGTGTAATATCCGGTGTTTCATGTTATTCAGCATAGGGCTTGACTGAATTACAATGGATAATTGAGAGTTTACTCTTGTATCTCAGCATATCATACAAAGCAATAAAATTGTTAAAGTTAGTTGCTCAGTCCCTCTCCTCCATCTCTCTTTCTTTGTTTCTGTGGGAATGAGGTGACCCCACCACTTGGCACTTGTGTTAAAATAACCTTGCATTTCCTATGGGACAAGAAGGGGGAAGAGATTGTACTTGAGGCTTCATATCCCTAATGATAAAGGAGCCTTATTAACGACCTCACTGCTCAGCGTGATTTGGAAATTAGTTAATATTGTGAAGATGATTGAGACCTGTTGTCATCCATCATCATCCAGTCCTGTGTCGCCCCATGAGGAGCAGAGGAGCCCAGGCCTATGCAAGTTGGTCCTGACATTTAAGATGAGAATGACTAGCTTCACTCATCCCTGAGTGGCATTATGTGAGCAATAAACCCCAGCCACCCCTTAGATATAAACCTACACAGGCTCAATCCAACTGGAGCGCCTTAATTGCCCACTAAACCACCAGGCGCCATAATTTGGTTATATGGTTGCCACCCAGCATAGTAAATGGTTTTCTGGAAATCATTTGGCTTGTCACTCAGTGTAGAGGCACCCATAGGCAGGAGGAGGACGAAAGAGAACTATTGTACCTCTTAAAATTTTTGTAGGTCTAACTTAGAAGAAAGAAATTGCCTAATGATGCTCTCAAAAATGTTTGTAAGTTTGTTTATTTGTTTATTTTTTCTAAGCATTTCCCTTTGTGACCTTTTTAGCCTCCACCTACTTGTGTTGCTGTCTTTGTTTATTTGTTTTTATTTTTCTAAGCATTTCCCTTTGTGACCTTGCTAGCCTCCACTTACTTGTGTTGTTGTGCAGCCTGTGACAGTGCTGACCAACCTACAACGTGGCAACATCCAGACTCAGACCAGCCACGTGGAGCCTGATGACCTCACGCTTCACAACCGCTCTGCCATGGGAGAGCTCTCTGCACATGATCTTAGAGGCAAGGCACTTAACACCACACTGATCATTTTTATGCATCTGGAGTCTTTACATAAATTGTCTTCTTGTATGGAAGGGTAGTCTCATTTTTAAGTATGTTCATATTACAGGAACTCATCTGTACAGTACATAATATCAAGACAGTACACATAAAAATGTGTCACCCTTTCTGTGTTATAGTTGCAACTCAGAATTTTATTTATGCTAACATCAGACAGTTTTGCATAGTCAAGAGAAATCCCAGCAAAGGGTTAAAGCACTAGTTGGAGTGATAGTTGTGTGCTTTGAATGTAACTACAAGCAGTAGTTGGAGGTTTCTATGTATATTATGTCTTGAGACTAACTGCCCTTAAATGTTTTAGACTTTATGATGATGATGTTCAGAATCTGCTTTTTAGACAATTTTGTTAGTGTGTGTGTGTGTGTGTATTTACCTATTTGTAGTATACAGGAATTGAGCAATGCTCGTGTTGTCCTATCTCCAAATCCACATTTATCAAGTCTACCTTTACACACATGAATGTTTTTCTCATGCACCACCTCTTTGTCTAAGTCGTTCCAAATATTTATATATTTACCTAATATACCTAATTGTGATATACACGGAATGTGCTTTGCTTGTGGGTTTCCGTCGCTGTTTCTCAGTAAGTCAAATTTAGCTTTAAACTCGTTTAAGTTTTTAGACTGGACAATCTCTTTGTCCAGGCTATTCCATAAGTCTATACTTCTGTAAGGAAAGCTATATTTCTTGATATCCTTCAAGCAGCTTGACTTTTTCAATTTCATTTCGTGTCCTCTTGTTGCTCTCTTATCCCATACAAACTGTCTTCTTTGTCAATTTTATCTACTCCCACCATGGTCCTGAACACTGCAATCATGTCTCCTCTCTTTCTCCTTTCCTCTAAGGAAGGCAAATCCAGCTTTTCCAGCCTCTCTCTGTATGACAGGTCTGCCAGACTGGGGACCATCTTGGTTGCTGTTCTTTGTATTCTTTCAGTCATGGACCACACTACCGCTGCACATTCTAACCTGGGGCGGATCATGGCCACTATCAATTTTCTCATCATCTCCTCAATCATATAATGAAATGCTACTCTTATGTTAGTCAAGAGTTTATAAGTCTCTCCAACTATCTTGTTAATGTGCTTTTCTGGTGACAAACTATCTTGGACCAGCACTCCCAAATCTTTCTTTTCTCTCATTTTTGTGATTAATTCATTTCCCAACAAATAATTCAGTGATGGCCTTCTGGTACTTCTACACATTTCCAATATTTTACATTTCTTTACATTAAATTTCATTTCCCATGTCCGGGTCCAATCGTGTATCCTATCCCAGTGATATACAGGAAATGAGCTACACTCGTGGAATCCCGTCTCCATGGCTCAGCCAGTCAAACTTTGCTTTAACCCGCCCCGTCCTGACTGATTTTGCACCACTGACCCCCCCCCCCCCCCCCAATCCCGACAGATTTGGGGAAAAAATTTTTTTTGGCTCAAACCTCCGCATTTGGTGAGAAACATCAAAAATTCATAGAGAAATTGCTCACCTGAGGTTTAAAATACCGGATACAGGTAACAGTACCCCTTACCTTACTGTGTTTTCTATGAGGCAGGCTCCAGAGAAAATGAGTTCTGTGGGAGGGGTAACTATTCCACACCACTCATAAATGGTATTTATTTATTTGGTATGATTTTATATGTAGTACAAGAGTATATTGGTTTTCACACAGTAATATAGGCGATATAAGCATTGTTTCACTCACCAAACACATCAACATACCTCACCTTTTTTGGTGACATTACCTGATCATCATTTCTGACTGTTTCTTTCTCTAATGCTACGTAAACTCTGTTCTCCACATTGTCATCGATTGGGGAATCATTCTGGCCTTAAATTTTGTTCCGTGGCACGACATGTCTTTTCTGGCCAGGTCCCTGGTAACAGGTGAATTGCCGAGACAATGCCTTGGGGGGGGGGGAGGTCATGTGAGGTAAGGCATTGTCCCTGCCTGGCATCTGGTAGAGGAAGGTGTCCCATGTATACGTACCAAAAATCACACACAAAATGTGAAAAATGTGCAAATGATGGACCTTGCAATTGCGGTGTGTTTATATACATCAATGTGAGTCACGGTGACAAAACATTCAGACGTATATACACGTCAGTGGGAGTCGGGGGGTTAAACTGTGTGTGTGTGTGTGTGTGTGTGTGTGTGTGAGAGTTATGTATATTGATCCCTTTTGTGTTTTGATGATCACTGCTTTCTAAGGAAGTTATATTATTGCAGATGTTGATATTGATGAGGTTGACAGTAATGGGTTCACAGCTCTTATGTGGTCATCATACTATGGACAGTTGCCCACAGCCCGGCTCCTCCTCCAGCACAGAGCCAAGGCCAATATGGAGGTTTGTGGATGAGAGTTCTTTAACCACCTCATTCTGATGATGTACTGTATTTGTTTTATTTATTTGTGCTATCTTGAGATGATTTTATTTTGATAGGAAAGCATCAGACTCTTGTTAAAGTTAGTTGATGGAAACTTACAGGGTTAATTTGGAAAAACTGTGTGTGTGAGTGACACTGTAAATTCATAATTCCTCACTAAGTTTAATATCCAGGATGCGGTATGTTTGTTAACACAAGGAGATGGTAAATACTTTCAGTGACATTACTGTGCTTTCTGAATTGTGATTGGGCAGGCAGGTACATCATTTCAAACATTTTTTGTTTTCTGAGGTGTTCAGTAAAGAATGGAGTACTTGTAGAGAATGTTTGAGTAGAGCACTGAGTGAGAATGTGTAGGGCACTACTAGGGGATGGTGAAGGTAGATGGGAAAGTAAAGTCCATTTGGCCCTGGAGCCCAGAATCATATAATCCAATTTTCATGTATTTTAATCCAAGGGATGGTTGGGGTTGACTGCTCATGTAATGCCACTCAGGGATGAGTGAGGTTGGTCACTCTCATCTTAAATGTCGGAACCAACCGTTTAGCCCCGGGCTCCTACGTTCCTCATGGGGCAGTGTAGGATTGGATGATGGATGGATGGATTAATTACTAGACATTCATGAGTTGCAATTTTAATGAGGAGGTCCCAGCCTGCAGTCTTAATGGGCCCAGGTTCGAATCCCGGCTGGTGCAGGGAACAGTTTAAGGATTTGAATTTCATAAAAAGCAGACTTTTCTGATATACCACATGACCTGCCGACATGTCATAAAAGTACCCCCACTTATACCAGTACACCAGTCCTGTATGAGACAGCCCTAGCATGTATTCAGTATGGATGGTGGGTGTTAGCGCCAGAATGGTGACATGCGGAGATGTATGAGGACTACTGGGCCCCAAGGATGACCACTGAGACTTGGGAATAGGCCCTGAAGCCTTTGCCCAGAGTCAGACACGTAAAAAAAAAAATAACAATAAAAAAAAAGCTTGTTGCTGTGAATGTCAAGAATTCAAGATATACTCATCTGTGTGGCATTTCACTAATGTTGACTAACAAAAAAGACCTTCATGTTCCCTTTTCTTAACTCAGCTGCCCATGTTTTCATCTTTTATTTCTACATATATTCTTCCTCTGACTTTTTTTTTTTTTTTTTTTTTTAATACATGATAATCATCACTTTGATAGGTAATGTGAGGTACCTATATAAAGGAAACTAAAAAAAAAAAAAAAAAAGTGGCTACTCATGCATGTCAGGTGGAATCAGGAGTCTGGGAGCTTGATTAGCGAGTGAATGAGTGTTTGGCTTATTTCACTGATCATGCTTTTGCTTAGATCTCCCTCTGTTATGTTTTTCTCTTTCTTTGCTTTCTGAGCCTTATCCTTGCATAGGGAAAAGTTGTTAGGATGGTGATGATGACTTCTCTTTCTATGATGCATATTGGTGCATTAATATTTTTATATTCTTAGGGTGAGGATGGGGAGACAGCCTTGCTTCTTTCAGCCACAAGTGGACATCATGAGATCGTAAAGCTTCTCATAAGTTTCGGAGCAGATCCCAATCATGTCGATCATGTAAGCTTGATAGTGATATGGTGGTGAGGTATATGATTAATAATTACACAGTACAATTATCAAAAAATCATTAGGTGCAGTTTTTTGTATGGGTTCATGCCAATGAAACTTTGACTGTCTTTGCTCCAGTAAAAGCATGTGGGTGAATATTACTTGAAGGGATTAAAAGAGATAGATAATTAAACCAAAGTAGATCAGTTAAGTTTGGCTGAGGTATTCTTGATAAACCATACTTTTTAATGCCAATATAGTACTTGGTATTATAATCCCATGTTTCATATTTCTTCAGATGGGCAACACTTCACTGATGTATGCAGCTTATGGTGACCACTCCCACTGTGCCAATGAACTGTTAGATCATGGTGCTGACCCCACCATCACCAATGTGGATGGAGCCTCAGCTTTCACCATTGCAGTCAACCGAGGCAGCAAGCAAGGTGAGTTAATGTAGATTTTTTTACTATTTTATTAATTTGGTATTTTCTATCTGAAAAGTTTTACCTTTGTATCAAACATACCTCTATATTATCCAGTCTTTGCTGAACCATTGGTAGCCACTGCAAAGAAGATGAGTTTGTTATGTGCCTCTTCATTCCATCATTATCACAGATTCCATTGATAATCTGACAATGGTATACTGGGTCCCAGAGTCTCTTGTCAAAGTAAAAGGCAACTGTATCCTAATAATATATTGGAATTGCTTTTATATGGTAGGACTTTGTGTCATATTGCAAGATAGAATAGTTATGAATGTGCCATAATTTCAAGGGAAATCAAGGACTCCTTCCTAGGCTGGAGGAGATTGTTGTAGGGGAAAGGGTTGCTGATGATAGGCTTTGCTGTTTGAGTAATGTAATCAGTATGGAGTTGCTACAAAAACTAGTTTAATTGTAAGTCATAGGTGGTTTGAAGAAACTCAGAGAGCTGTTGACCTAGCAGGGGCAATGGTATTTCTTGTGTGAGAGGTGTAATGCTCTGTGTTAGTGAAACATGGGCAGCAACGAATGAAGATGTGTGTGCAGTAGTGAGAAGAGCTAAACAGATGTGTAATACGACACTGACAGACAGAACAAAGTGCAGAATTAAGAGAATGCTTGGTTATTGTGGAATGTTAGTGACTGTGTAGGGTAGACCAAGGTGGCATGGACATGTAGAGAGAGTGTGCGAGTAACTGAGTGGGTCGTTGTTTGGATACAAATCACACTGTCACTTCAGTGAAGAGTATAGATGCAAGTCTCCTCTCCTTTCACTGTTCCACCTGGTGAACAAGGTTTCATCTTTTCTATCCTTAATGACCTAGAGCAGCTTGTACAGCACCCTACCCGTATCCCTGACCGCCTTGGAGAGAGCTCCAACATACTTGACCTCTTCCTCACAACTAATCCTTCTGCTTACTCTGTTAATTTCTCTCCGTTGGGCTCCTCCGATCACAACCTTATCACCTTAACCTATCCTATCACTCTGGTACGGCCTGTGGACCCTCCAGGGAAACGTCATCTGTGGCATTTTGGAGCTGCGGACTGGGAGGCCCTCAGGCAGTACTTCTTTGATTTTCCCTGGAATGATTATTGCTTCCATGGCCTTGAGCCATCTGAGTGTGCCTTGCGCATTACGGAGGTTATTCTCTTGGGCATGGAAGCATACATTCCTTTCTCATATCCTTTGACTAAAGCAAGAAAGCCTTGGTTTAATCACGCTTGTTCTAATGCTGTCCGCAACAAGGAGAGGGCCTACAAAAGGTACCAGAGCCAACCCACCCCTGAACCACATCATCTTTACGTATCTGCCCGGAATCGTGCTAAGTCTGTTCTTCGCTATGCTAAAAATAATTTCATCCACACTAAATGCTCTCATCTCTCCAACTCAAATTCTTCCCGCTCCTTCTGGCACCTTGCCAAAAACCTTTCTAATAACTTTACCTCATCATCCTTCCCTCCTCTTTTCTACTCTGATGGTTCTGTAGCTATTTCTTCTACTGATAAAGCAGATCTCTTCGCACAGACTTTCTCCTCCAATTCCACCTTAGACGATTCCGGTGCTGTTCCTCCATCACTTCCCCCCTCTGACTTCCTCATGGCTGACATTAAAATTTCTTCAGCTGATGTATTTTCTGCCATCACTGGCCTCAGTACTAACAAGGCATATGGGCCTGATGGAGTCCCTCCTGTTGTTCTCAAGAACTGTGCTTCTGTGCTTACACCCTGCCTAGGCAAACTCTTTCGCCTTTGTCTGTCAACTTGTACCTTTCCTTCTTGCTGGAAGTTTGCTCTCATTCAGCCAGTCCCAAAGATGGGTGACCACTCCCAACCCTCCAGCTATCGTCCAATTGCTTTAACATCCTGTATTTCAAAAGTTTTCGAGTCAATTCTCAATAGAAAAATTTTAAGTCATCTTTCCTATCACAACCTTCTTTCCGATCGTCAGTACCGGTTCCGTCAGGGACGCTCCACTGGCGATCTCACCTACCTTTCAGACTCCTGGTCATCCTCCTTTTGGGACTTTGGCGAAAGTTTTGCCATTGCACTTGACATCTCAAAGGCTTTCGATCGAGTCTGGCATAAATCTTTAATTTCCAAACTGCCCTCCTACGCTTTCTATCCTTCTATCTGTGCCTTCATCGCTAGCTTCCTTTCTGGTCGTTCTATAGCCGCTGTTGTAGACGGCCATCGTTCTTCTCCTAGATCTATCAACAGTGGTTTTCCTCAGGGCTCTGTCCTATCACCAACTCTCTTCCTTTTATTCATCAATGATCTTCTAAGCTGTACATCTAACCCTGTCCACTCATACGCTGATGACTCCATCCTTCACCTTTCCATTCGGTTCCCACAACGCCCATCTCAACAGTTACTTCAACAGACAAGGGATGAGGCTATGGCACACCTAGTGTCAGACTTGGCTCGTATCTCTGACTGGGGTAAAAATAATGTGGTTGTTTTTAATGCATCTAAGACTCAGTTCTTACACCTATCAACCTGACAAAATCTTCCACAGGTATACCCACTAATGTTTAATAATATCCAGCTTAATCCTGTATCATTCTTGAACATGCTTGGGATTTCATTTACTCGGGATGTATCTTGGAAAGATCATATTACATCTCTTGTAAAATCTGCTTCCAAGAGATTGGGTGTGCTAAGCCGACTCCACTCTTTCTTTACCCCTGCACAATTGTTGACTCTATACAGGGGTTTTATCCGCCCCTGTGTGGAGTACAACTCTCATGTGTGGGGAGGCTCCCCACATACAGCTCTTCTCAATAGGGTGGAGTCAAAGGCTTTCTGTCTCATTAACTCTCCTCCTCTTACTGACTCTCTTCAACCTCTGTCTCTTCGCCGCATTGTTGCATCTTTATCTCTTTTCTATTGCTACTTTAATGGTCACTGCTCCTCTGAACTGTCTGCTTGCATTCCTCCACCTCTACAACAGGCGCGTAACACCCGTCTGGCAGCAAACTCTCATCCCTTTTCTGTCCAACTCTCTAATGCAAGAGTTAACCGTTACTCCCAGTCTTTCATTTATGCAACAGGTCAACTCTGGAACTGTCTCCCTCTGTCTGTATTTCCTGCTGCCTATGATCTCCAGTCTTTCAAATGCAGTGTGTCCAGGTATCTCAAAATGATCGGATCTTGAATTTGGCTCTCTATTGTATTTTGTTTTCTCTTGGAGGGAACTGTTACTGCAGGCTCATGGCCTTTGGTTCCTTCTTCCTCGCATTAAAAAAAAAAAAAAAAAAAGTCGCACTTATCTCATCAGGCCTATGCTGTATTGCCATTTTCTTCAAGTTGTTACTGGACTTGATACGTAGATATACCCCCTGTACTCATGTGCAGTATCAGGTATGTTTTGATTTTTATTTACTCTCTTGAATTTGATTTGTTAATGTTGGATTTTTGTGTGTGTGTGTGTGTGTGTGTGTGTGTGTGTGTGTGTGTGGAACTTAAGCCTCATTTAAATTGATCCCCACTTGACACATTTTTAGGAACAGACCTACTACTGAATAAGGGATTACTGTATATTGATCTGATGGTGTGCATTGTTATTCCATCACAGTGCAACTCGTCATGGAGCGCCACTTCCTTAAGCTGCTGGAGCCCTCGTAAATTATGTAGGGTATTTGATAACGTCTCTGTGTACAAATTCAGATGATAAACAGTACTAGTACTGTACTGTATTTATTGTATAGGAAAGGAATTGATTATTTTTAAAGTAACAAGAGCATTATACAACATGGTGACCCCTTGCTTTACTGAAATGATGTATCTAGGCTGTGTTCTGCATATCAGAATACCACATACAGTCATTGTTCACATAATGTGCGAATATTGTTCCTGGCAGGTCCTGCTTTATGAGAATTCCGCGTTATGCAGCCATATGTTTATGTGTTAAAGGGTTTCATGGTACCCAAGCCAGCCCCAACTTCACCTTTTGGGTCAATATTCTGAGATTTTTCCCAGGACATTTACCTACATAAAAATGGCTTCAGTACCCACAAACACTGGAGGATTCCTCAGCTTGAATTGAAGAGTTTGTGTGTGTCTATAGAGTCGATTGGAACTTCTGCCCTCTTCCGTTGGTTGCAGGACATGACCAGGTACCTTTCCATCATAGCAAGTGCTGGGTCAGAAGAATGGCTGACTCATTGACTTGGCACTTTTTGGCGATAGCACAATTACGTTCTCCTCTCTCCTTCTGCTTGATCACGTCAAGCTTCTGCTCCTGGGTCAAACTCTTCCGCCATCTTGCTGAGTCACGGTAGTGCGGCATGGTTAGGCTAGGTCAGGTGGCCAAAAAAAAAAGAGCAAAGTTAACACACGGCATGTGTGGAGCCAGCAAGCGGGCAGAAGGTTGACTGGAGCGACGGAAATCAGGGTTGCCAACTCACATTTTCAAATGTTGCTATGCTTATGCCTATAAGTCACTAAAATGTCACTAACCATTCAATCAAAAGTCACTAATATTACTCCTTCCCCCCCCCCACATTTTTGTAATCAAGTTATAGCACAATATTGACAAAATAGGTCAATATTAATCAATAGGTCAAACATGGCCAAAGTTCCCTCCACTTTTTTGCTTCACCAAGTTTCTGAAATGGGAGAACTGTGTGTTGCCACTTCTTAAAAAAAGTTAAACAGATTATTTCTGTTATACAGTATTATGCTCATCACAGATCATTAACAGAAAATTAGTTGGCATTTTTTTTCTAAGTCATTCAAGATGTACTTAACACTACCATAAGTACTAAATCTCATACATGCATTTTAGTATCTAGCAAAATCGGCATAACCTGTGGCTTGGTCTGGGCAAACCGCTAAGAGGCAGGGAGGATCAGAGGATACGTCACGCGCTGTGACTAAATCTGCCCGCATTTTGTCTGTTTTTTACCGTGTTTTGACCAGTTCTCTCGCGTAATGACTAAATATTCCATAATTTTTGGCCTCAGGCTGCGTTTTCACTATCATAGCAGCGTAGTACATTCTTTTAAGAACTGGGCAATTTCTCCACCTGCATAATATTTTGTCAAAATCGCTTTTTGACCATATCTTGGACTAAAAAAAAGGGCCGTGCCATGACAGTTTCCGTGCTCTGATCGCACGTTATGTGAGAGGTGACTGTACTGGTAATAGGTACCAAAAGAACCAACTACAGTAAAAGTCCTTTAATCTGGAATGCAGTAGCCCACGGACCTTCCGGATTATCAGATTTTCCGGACTAGCAGACAGGTACCAGTACTTGAAAATGTTCAAAACACACCCAAGGAATAACATCCGGGACCTCCTGAATGTCGGCTTGGGTGCGGAAGTGGATAGTTCAGGGCACCGCTTTCAGCTATTTTTTGATATTTTTCAATTTTTTCCTGATTTTTCTTGATTTTTTACCCAAAAAGCTAAAAATGACCCTGGGCTGAAAATTCCAAACCATCGGGTTTTCTAAACCATCGGATGCCGGATTATTGGAAGTTCACTGTAATGTGTTCATGAATCCCGATTTTAACCCTAACCTCCCTACATAGACCTTAGAAGAAAATATTGTCTCCTGCAGTACATTAATGATACACTTTATTGCAATACATAAGACAAACTTTGAAGACACACTGTAAAGCAGAAGTTAAACATTAATGATACACCGTACTCCGTAAAGACAAACAAAACATTGTTAGTAAGAGACTTAAGGCAGCAAATATTTCGATGGATGATGAAAACATGCTACCTGAGAGGGTGTGTATCGAAGGCTGAGGGAGCAATTTTAAATCTTTCATGAACTTGTTTTCCGATATCAGCTCACACATCATATCCTATATATACAGTATATTATATATATATATATATATATATATATATATATATATATATATACAGTTTATATTTGTGTGTTTGTGTATAATTGCTGTTTGGTTTGTGGTGAAAATTTTTAAAGCATGACCACATAACCCAAAGATGTGTGTAGTGAGGAGTTCAGGAAGCAACAATTTTGTGTCCGGTATTTCCTCATATTCAGTTACCTCTCGTAAACTACAAAATGTTTGCACTGAAAACCCTGCTGGTATTAGCTTTCCAGCTGTTTAGTATTTTTTCTATCCTGAGACATTACCTCTCCTTTTTTTTTTTTTTTTTTTTTTTTTTTTTTTTTTTTTTTTAATGGTAAAACTGTAATATATTACCTAGTTTTTAAATACAATACAGTAATGTATTGTTAAATCTATCTCAAAGTTTGTCGGAGCACAATGTGTATCATACAAATTTTCTTTTCCAGTAGTACATTGTTTTTCAAGAAATTAAATCTTCATAGTAATTGGCAGGTCATTGTACTGTGCTAGTATTTAAAGGCTTCTATTGTAGCTGCATCTGAGCTTGCAAAGAAGATATTAACCTTCTCAGTAGGAAGATATAGTTTGGCTGCTGTCAGACAGTTTTATTAATCTTAAACCTTTTCCCACAGAAAATGCCAGTTTTCGATTGAAGTACGTACTGGAAAATTATTTATTTACTCTTAGCAAATAATATAATTCTGAGACTGAAATATTTGTGTACTATGATTTTCACTATGTCTGTATTCATATATGTACAGGATAAGAAAGAAGAACATCTGTTTTGCAATTAATATATATTTTTTCTTATATAACCATGTGTAGCTTTAAAAAGTTTTACATACATATGTGCAAGCTCAGTAATACAAACAGATGTAAGATTTCAGCTTTTACTAAATTTTACAGCACTGTACTGTAGAGTATTAACTCCCTCAGTTCAGAAATGTCTTTTATATATTCTGTTTATCCATCCATCCATTCATCATCCAATCCTATACCTCCCCATTAGAAGCATAGGAGCCCGGGGCTAGGCAGGTCGGTCCTGACATTTAAGATGAGAGTGGCCAGCCTCACTCATCCCTGAGTGGAATTATGTGAGCAATAAACCCCAACCACCCCATGGATATGAATCTATACAGGCTCAGTCCGATTGGAGTGCCTTAATTACCCACTAAACCACCAGGCGCCATAATTTGATTATATGATTACCACCCAGCGTAGTAAATTGTTTCCTGGTGTACAGGAAACCATTTGGCTTGTCACTCAGTGTAGAGTCACCCATAGGCAGAAGGAAGAGGAAAGAATGAAGGAAAGAAAGTCAGAAGAGGGTGTAGAGTCACCCGTAAGCAGGAAGAAGAGGAAAGAATGAAGGAAAGAAACACAAAAGAAGAAGGAAGGAAGAGAGGAAAGAGCAGACACCCAAAGTAGCACAACATCGAGTGAGTGGATGGTGAGTGCCCCCACCTACCTGCTTATGTATATATATATATATATATATATATATATATATATATATATATATATATATATATATATATATATATACATATATATATATATATATATATATATATATGTATATATATATATATATATATATATATATATATATATATATATATATATGTATATACACACACACACACACACACACACACTCATACAGTAATCCCTCAGTTAGTCGACGGAATAAAGTAAAGGCATATCCGGATAGGGACGAAGTTCAGATGTGGAGCAATATCCTCTACTATACCCATACCTTACCCATACCCAACCCTATACCTATACCCAGCCTATATGTACAGTACCCCTCCTAGTTTTGGCAGTGTTCTCCGGTCTTTTGGCTCTTTGTAGACATAGAACACATATTAGAATATGCAATTTAATTGAACACAAAGAAAACAATGCATAAACTAGAGCTGTACCGATGTATCGGTATCAGTGGTATTGGCCTATTTTTAGGGTATCGGAGTCGGTATCGGCTGATTTTCTACCGATACTGATACTTAAAAGGAATTTGGTGCGTAGCATATCACCCATTGGAAGTTATTTTGTTAAATAGAATTTGGATGTTTTATCCATCATCATCATCATCATCATCATCATCCATCCTACATTGCCCCATGAGGAGCATAGGAGCCCGGGGCTAGGCAAGTTAGTCCTGACATTTAAGATGAGAGTGACTAGCCTCTCTTATTCCTGAGTGGCATTACCTGAGCAATAAACCCCAACCACCCCTTGGATATACACCTGCATCAGCTCAATCCCATTGGAGCACCTTAATTATCCACTAGACCACCAGGTGCCATAATTTGGTTATGTGGTTACCGCCCAGCGTAGTAAATGGTTTCCTGGTGTACAGGAAACCATTTGGCATGTCACTTAGTGTAGAGTCACCCACAGCAGAAGGATGAGGAAAGAATGAAGGAAAGAAAGACAGAAGAGGGAGTGTTAAGTCACCCGTAGGCAGAAGGACAAGGAAGGAATGAAGGAATGAAAGACAGAAGAGGATGGATGGAAAGAAAGATGGAGGAGAGGAAAGGGCAGACACCCAAGAGCAGCATTACATCAAGTGAGTGGATGGTGAACGCCCCCACCTAACATGTTGGATGTTTTATAGGGATGAAAAATAAATTATTGGTAATATGCAATTACTGTATTTAGTATCACATTATTTTGAGTACATGGTGCATAGTAATACTGTACAGTACATTCTTTGGTAATGAGCCACATCTGCCACCATGGATATGTATGAGACATGTTGGTAGCCATGCATCAGCAACTCAGGGCCCTGCCACAGCCTGCAGACAGCAGGCACCATCCTGCCTCACTGGTATCAGTATCGGTATTGGTAGTAGTATCGGTATCGGTCCAGTTTTGTGGTATCGATATCGGTATTAGTCAAAATTTTTGTATCGTTACATCTCTAGCATAAACAACAAAAATCCACAGAAGCCCAACCTGTATGCACAGTACCCCTCCTAATTTTGGCAGTGTTCTATGGTCTTTCAGGTATTTTTGATATCAAAACACACATTGGAGTATGCAATATAATCCTAAACACTAAGGAAACAATGCATAAACAATAAAAATTCACAAATACCTTACTTATATGCACAGTACCCCCACTGATGGGATCCCTCCTGTTCTCCTCAAGAACTGTGCTTCTGTGCATACACCCTGCCAACGTAAACTCTTTCGTCTTCGTCTATCAACTTGCACCTTTCCTTCTTGCTGAAAGTACACTTGCCATCTCAAAGGCTTTTGATCGAGTCTGGCATTAATCTTTAGTTCCTAAACTACCCTCTTACTGTTTCTGTCCTTCTATCTGTGCCTTCATCTTTAGCTTCCTTTCAGGTCGTTCTGTTGCTGCTGATGTAGACGTCCACCGTTCTCTTAGAATTATCAATAGTGGTGTTCCTCAGGACTCTGTCTTATCACCAACTCTCCTCTTTTTATTCATCAGTGACCTTCTGAGTTATACATATAACCCTATCCACTCATACGCTGATGACTCGACCCTTCACCTTTCCATTCGCTTCTCGCAGTGTCCATCTTAGCAGCTACTTCTTCAAACAAGCAATGAGAGTATGGCACTCCTAATGTCTGACTTGGCTCATATCTCTGATTGGGGTAGATATAATCTTGTTTTTAGTGCATCAGAAACTCAGTACTTACATCTATCAACCTGACAAAATCTTCTACAGGAGTACCCTCTAATTTTTAACAATACCCAGCTCAATCCCACAGCATCTTTAAACATACTTGAGGTTTCATTCTCTTGGGATGTATCATGGAAAGAACATAATACTTCTCTTGTAAAATCTGCTTCCAAGACATTGTGTGTGCTAAGCTGACTCCATACCTTCTTTACCCCTGCACAGTTGTTTTATTCGCCCGTTTAAAGTACATCTCTCATGTGGGGAGGCTCCCCACACTCAGCTCTTCTCAACTGGGTGGAGTGAAAGGCTTTTCATTTCATTAACTCCTCCTCTTACTGGCTCCCTTCAACCTCTGTCTCTTCGCCACACTGTTGGATCTTTATCTTTTTTCTATCGCTGCTTCAGTGGTCACTGCTCCTCAGAACTGTGTGCTTGCATCCATCCACCATTATGGTGGGCACGTAGCACCCGTCTAGCAACAAACTCTCATCCCTTTTCTGTCCAGCTCTGTAATGCAAGAGATAACTACTACTCCCAGTCCAACATTTATGCAACAGGTCAACTCTGGAACTGTCTCCCTCTGTCTGTTTTCTCTACTGCCTATGATCTCCAGTCTTTCAAACTCAGTGTGTCCAGGCATATCTAAATAAATGGATCTTGAGTTTGGCTTTCTGCTATCTTTTGTTTTTTTTTGTTTTTTTCTTGGAGGGAGCAGTTTGTGGGCCCCTGGCCTTTGGTTCCTTCTTTCTTGCTTAAAAAAAAAAAAAAAAAAAAAAAAAAAAAAAAATGGCAGTGTTCTCTGATTTTTCAGCAATGTAGGCCCCAAAAACACATGGGAATATCCATTATAATGATAGATACTAGGAAAACAATGCATGAACAACAAAAATTCACAGAGAAATCAATGAAGACGACAATTACACAACAAGTGTTGGAACTCATGTTGTCAATACAGTACTTTAAGCCTGCCAGACACCAGCTACTCACTGAGCGGAAAGTTACCCAGCTAGGCCTGTCTGCTTCTACCTGGGCACAAAGAAAAATTTTTTCATGGCCAAATTTGCCCACAGAAATGGTTATATTGGTATAAATTGTATACCATTACATGTATCTTTGCTGGTGTTCATACTGTAAGATGAGCTAATAAAAACACACAGACTGATGAGTAAAAGTACAGAAATGCAGTGAGAAATGAATTTGTTGAAGAGTAAGAATAACATCAAATAACTTCCCCACATACTAGTGCAAAATTTTGCCCATACCTTGCAAGAGCTAAGCATATGTCACGATGCAGAATTTGACGAGCTTTCTCATGGTGTTTTCGAAATTTTGATACGACCAATAGTTTTTGAGTACATTGCTAAAAAAAAAAATGTCACCCGTTGCTATTGAGAGAGGGTGGGAGGCCAGGTTGGGGGAGGAACTGGGGGTGCCGGTGGACTTTGAGTGTTTCATGATGAGGCAGACCGGCAGTTTTTCTCTGCAGGTGGGTTAGGGCCTGTAGTACTTGTGAGCTGGCGGAAATTTCCAATCAATCTGGCCAGCCAGGGGACTTTCACCATTTGGTGGGGAGCCGGACAGCCTTGTGTGGGATTGATTAAAACTGCTCGGTCACTTGCCAAGTTGTGTGAAGCTGAGCAGCAATCCTAATGTGTTGTGATTGAAATACAGTATATCCTCCCATAATGGATTTACCATGTTCATCAAAAAATTATGTGGTAGGTGGGGGCGCTCACCATCCACTCACTCGATGTAGTGCTGCTCTCGGGCGTCTACCCTTTCCTCTCTTCCATCCTTCTTTCCGTCTATCATCTTCTGTCTTTCTTTCCTTCATTCTTTCCTTGTCCTTCTGCCTACGGGTAACTTTACACTCCCTCTTCTGTCTTTCTTTCCTTCATTCTTTCCTTTTCCTTCTGCCTATGGGTGACTCTACACTGAGTGACAAGCCAAATGGTTTCCTGTACACCAGGAAACCATTTACTATGCTGGGTGGTAACCATATAACCAAATTATGGCACCTGGTGGTTTAGTGGGTAATTATTGCGCTCCAGTCAGATTGAGCCAGTGAAGGTTTATATCCAAGGGGTCGTTGGGGTTGATTGCTCATGTAATGCCACTCAGGAATGAGTGAGGCTGGTCACTCTCATCTTAAATGTCGAGACCAACTTCCTAGCACCTGGCTTCTACACTCCTCATAGGGCAATGTAGGATTGGATGATGGATTGATCAAAAAATTCAGGTGGCTCAGCTATTATCACACTGTGGTGTAGTGGCATCAGTGCCTGAATTCTGTCTAGAAGTCTCTGGTTTGATTCCTAGTCAGGAGCGTAAAAAACATTTGTACACAAGCATGTAATGTGTCTCTCCAGCATGTATATTTATTTTTTTTTTCGTCCAAAGCCAAACAATTTTATTTAGCAATGGCAAGACATAACTGAACTGTAAGTGTTAGAAACATTATCAGTAACCCTTCCAGCCTTGGGATGGCTTTACTTTATTTTGGCAGATACTTTTGATTTTATTCAGCATTTGTAAGGTTCTTGGTCTGTAGGGGTTAAAGAATGAACATTTTTGTCAGATGACTTATATGCTGTACAGTATTAGATTTGTGTGTACAGTAGTTATTTTGTATGTATTTTAAATACCTGTTAGTTTTTAGTTATTTTTATCATATTTTTATTGTCTTTCGTCACTCATTATGTGTGTGCCATTAATAAAACTATATTTTTAAACTCTGATGAAAATTGTCCTTGTATACATTTTTGTGTAAGTGTTAATAACCAGTAACTTGATGTCAGTTTATTAGATATCTGAGAGTAGTCATTACAAAATGAGTTTACCTGTGTTTTTAATGCAAACCAACCTTGTTATACGATCAGGTTGCATTCCAGGAAGACTGATCGGATAACAGTCGATCGAATATTGAACATATTATAGCATGGGTTCAGAGGGGATTTGTTCTTGGCCAGTAATTATTCACAAACAAATGATTTTGTAACTCACCTAAACTGCTAGTTATTTCACTTCACTGCACTTCACTTGCTGTTTTAACTCCATCACTACATTGTTCAGTCACTGACAGTGACACACCCGATACTGACCAAGTTCAAAGGCCGTCTTGGGACAGACAGATGACCGTAGGCTTGCATGTTGGGAACCACTGAGACTTTGTAGGTAATCATAGTGATCAGTAGGGGAATATGGTGATCACACATTGACCGTTGAGCTTCATGTAGAAACGTAACAGTTGTATAAGCAAAAATGGCAGTTGTACATCGAAATATGGTGCTAAAATCTTAAGTTTGTGTAATCAAATGATTTCATATTTGTCAGCTGCATAGTGAGGTTGACATTCATTTTTATGAAGTCATACTCCCATTCTTCCTCAGATAGGTTGTAGAAGTATCAAAAGAATGTAACAGTGCCATGCCGCATGACCAACACAGTGGGCTTGTGGTCAACGAGGGGAAAATCTTTCATTTCCCTAAGATGAAGAATAGGTGGCTAAAACTTAACTGTGCATGATAATTGCAGAAGAAATTACTGCATAAGTTTCATGTGTAAACTACACCATTATCACTATACTGTATCATAGCAGCTAAGCCCAGTCCTTGAATATGACTGATCAAACCTGATTGGTTGGCAGTGAAGTGGAGAGCACGTATGAGGGTAGGAGTCATAATAATAACCATTTACATGTGAATCCATCCATCCATCCATCATCCAATCCTACATTGCCCCATGAGGAGCGTAGGAGCTCGGGGCTAGGCAGTTGGTCCCAACATTTAAGATGAGAGTGACCAGCCTCACTCATCCCTGAGTGGCATTACATGAGCAGTCAACCCCAATCACCCCATGGATATAAACCTTCACCGGCTCAATCCGATTGGAGTGCAATAATTACCCACTAAACCACCAGGCGCCAAAATTTGGTTATATGGTTACCACCCAACGTAGTAAATGGTTTCCTGGTGTTCAGGAAACCATTTGGCTTGTCACTCAGTGTAGAGTCACCCACAGGCAGAAGGAAGAGGAAAGAATGAAGGAAAGAAAGATAGAAGATGGAGTGTAAAGTCACCCGTAGGCAGAAGGACAAGGAAAGAATGAAGGAAAGACAGAAAAGGATGGAAGGAAAGAAGGATGGAGGAGAGGAAAGGGCAGACACCCAACAGCAGCACTACATCGAGTGAGTGGATGGTGAGCGCCCCCACCCACCACTATAACCCACAAGTAATAGCACCTCCCACTGCCCCAAGCTGACTGCCATCACATCACACCTAATGTGCCTCCATTCTAAAATCACTTTCCTAGATGGTACATACAGTAATACATTTACAAAGTCGTCTTCATGAATAGTTTACACATGGCTGATTCATAATAATAGTAATTTAGACAGTCCAAGAGGGGCAGTTAAAGAAAAAAAGGAAACGTAATGTCATGAACAAGCTGAGAAAATGTGTATGGAATTAAACCAACACATTTATCCTGCTGTGCATGGGATGTGTGTTTCATTGTGGCTACTACCAGGTGATTTTATGCAGCTTAGCAGACACTTCTACTGTTCATGGAATAAAGACATTGTTTTGAGTGTCCCTGTTGATTTTTTTTCTACAGCCAGGTATTTTGTTCTGCTGAGAGTGTATTAAAGAAGGCTGAGATTGTTAATAGTGTCTCCGGTAACTACCACTTGGTTTGGACAACTCTAGTACAATTCAGTATTCTGTTCCAGCTAACACCAGATAGTTTTATTTAGCTAAAAGTTATAGGAGGCTTAAAGATATCAGGCATCTCCAGCTCTTCATCTGATATTGGGAGCTGTAGGGAGAATGGGAGTATGGATGGGGTATATGTGTGGGAGTAAGTGAGAATGAGAGAGCAAAAGAAGGAGTGTGTATTGTTGTGAGTAACAGATGGAAGGAGAATGTAAGAGAGTATGGATCTGTTGGCTCAAGGATTGTGTGGGTAAGATTGAAAATTGGACTACAAATGTGGGCGATTGTGTGCGTGTATGCTCCAACGCAAGATCGTGCAAGCACAGTGAAAGAAGAGTTCTGGACAAATATAGAAGCGTGCATGGGAAAGTTTGAATGATAGAGTGTTTTTGTTTGGAGATATGAATGGAAAAGTAGAGAATGAGAAGGTGGATGGAGTAGTTGGTGAGTGAGGTGTGCCTGCAGAGATGGATGAGAATGGAAGTGCTTTAGTGGACATTTGTGCTGGGAGGGGGTTGGTGATAGCTAATACCCTCTTCAGGCACAAAATGATCCACAGGTATATGTGGCGAGTGATGAGAAGGGTTAGTGGTGAACTGAATGAATGGAAGGCAATGATTGATTATGTGTGTGTGGATGAAAGGATGAAAAGGTGTGTAAATTTGCAAGTGTATATAGAGGTTGGGGGAGTGGACTTTCGGACCACCACTTGGTGATGGTCAGATTTAAAGTCCAAATAAAATGGAGAAATAGAAGAAGAGGAGGACAGGAGGAAGTAGTTCATACAAGGAGGGTGGAAATGTTACAAGAGGATGGAAAAAAGGCAGAATATAAGAGGGAAGTGGAGGAGCGATTAGGTAAATAGAGATTGGAGCAGATGGGGGACATGGAAGGCGTGTGCAAGATATTCACAGAAGAAATCTGTGCAGCTTGTGAGATGGTGTGTGAGGTGAAGAGAAGACGAAAGGGAGTGCAGAGAACAGCATGATGGACTGAAGAGGTGAAAGAGGCTCTGGGACAAAAGAAGAAAGTGTATAGTGAGTGGATGAGAAACAGGGGCGGGGAAGAAGTTGAGAGATGGAAGAGACAGTTATATGTAGAGAGGAAGAGAGAGGTGAAAAGATTAGTAAGAGAGAGTAAGAAGAGAGTGGATGAGGAATTTGGAAGGAACTTGAGCGTAAAGTGGAGGGAATGTAAGAAAATGTTCTGGAAAGAGGTAAAGAAAGTTAAAGAGGGTGCCAAAGAAGTTAGGTAGGGAGTGAAAGATAAGAATTGTAGATTACTAGTGCAGAAGGGAGAAAAAGGGAGCAGATGGAGAGAACATTTTAAGGAATTGTTGAACACAGAGAATGAAAGTAATGCAAGTATAAGTGGCTGGGGAATGGCTAGGAGAAGGAGGGATGTAAGAAGAGAGGAAGAAATCAGTAGGATGGAAGTTGTGGAAGTAATGAAGAAAGTTAAAATGGGAAAAGGCCCAGGAATTGATGGAGTGTGTGGTGAAATGTTGAAGAATGAGGGAGAGGTAGTAGTAGAATAGATGTGGAAGATGTGCAGATTGGCATGGGAGGAAGGTAGAGTCCCGGAGGATCGGAAGTCAGGTATAATTATTCCCAAGTACAAAGGAAAATGGGAAAAAGAAGTGTGTGGTAATCATAGGGGCATTTGTCTTCTTATTGAAATAGGAAAAGTATATGGTAGGATACTTATTGACAGAGTTAGGGAAATAACAGAGGAATTAGTTGAAGAGCAGGAAGGTTTTAAGAAGAGAAGAGGTTGTGTAGATCAGATATTCATTCTTAGATCATTAGTGGAAAAGTTTATAGAGAAGGGAAAGAAATTGTATGCAGCTTTCATGGATTTGGAGAAAGCATATGACAGGGTGGATAGACAAGGACTGTGGAACATATTAAGAATATATGGAGTAGATGGGAAGTTGTTGAAGGCCGTAAAGAGTATGTATGATGGTGCTAAGGCTGCAGTGCATGTGGACAGTGAACTGAGTAAATTTTTGTATTTGAAGGTTGGAATGAAACAAGGATGTGTCATGTCTCCATGGTTGTTCATCCATCCATCATCCAATCCTACATTGCCCCATGAGGAGCGTAGGAGCCCTGGGCTAGGCAGTTGGTCCCGACATTTCAGATGAGAGTGACCAGCCTCACTCATCCCTGAGTGACATTACATGAGCAATCAACCCCAACCACCCTTTGGATATAAACCTTCACCGGCTCAATCCGATTGGAGAGCAATAATTACCCACTAAACCACCAGGCGCCAAAATTTGGTTATATGGTTACCACCCAGCGTAGTAAATGGTTTCCTGGTGCACAGGAAACTATTTGGAATCTGTAAATGGATGAGGTTATTAAAAGAGATACATGATAGGGCAGTGGATGTTGGAGCGGCCCTAGTGAGGGAGGGCAGTGTTTGAAAACTACCTGTACTGTTGTCTGCATATGATACTGTGTTGTTAAGTGATGACGAAGGGGAGCTGCAAGGCTTGGTGGATGAGTTTGGGAGAATGTGTAAGAAACGCGATTTAAAGGTGAATGTAGGGAAGAGTAAAGTTATGGTCTTTGAGGTAGTGTGATGAGTAAGGATGGAAGTTTAGGGAGTGAAGTGCTTGAAAGGGTGCATCAGGGAAGAAAGGTTGTTGATTCCTTGGAAGCAGTGATAAGAATTAGGGAAGTGAGCATGGAAGCGAAAAAGCTTCTACATGACAGTATTGTGATACCAACTCTAACTCATGAAAGTGAAGCTTGGAAGGATGGACAGAAGTCAAGACTGAGAGCAGTGGAAATGAGTTATTTGGGAGGAGCATATGGAATCACATGGAGAGACAAACTGACAAATGAGGAAGTGAAGGAGTGTTGTGGTGTGGATGTGGATGTGATAGAAAGCATTAGGAGAAACACATTGAGGTGGTTTGGACATGTGGAGAGTATGGAGAGTGAGAGACTGATGAGGAATGAGTATGTTAGTGAGATGGCTGGGAGGAGAGGGATGGGGAGGCCAAGGATGAGATGGAGGCATGGAGTGGAGAGGTATATGAGAGAGGGAGCTGTGAGTTGGGAACAGGACAATGAAATGGCAGGGGACAGGGCAACATGGAGGCGTTTTGTTTGTGGCCACCCCTTACGGGATTAAGGCATCTGGCAATAGAAAGATAGATAGAGGATACAAACACATTGGCAGCAGATTTAAGCATCTGACTGGTGGTGGCCTTTGTATTCACAACAGCCAAATACTACTGGCAAGAATTATTTGTTCCTGTAATTGGAGTGTCAGAGTTATTAAGTTTAATATTTCCTATAGTATTTCACACAAGAGTTTTGTCTGGAGAAATCAGTTTACTTATTTAAAAAAAAAGCAAAAGTAGTCCAATTTGATTTTCATGATTTGTTTGATTGCTTTTTCCTTGATTAATGAGTGTTTCAGTGAGGGAAGTAAAAGGGTAACAGATAGGCATAATTTATTTGCATAAATATATGAAATAAAGATAAATATTAGTACCCTGTACATTGTACATGGAAATGATTACTAAAATTTCTACTTTTATTTTGAGCTAACTAAGCTTACTGAATGATTTACAATGTATGTGTCCAGTGAGCCTGTACAATACCAGCAGGCATAGTGAGCTTGCTTTAACCTAACCAGGTTTCTCAACATCTTTTAGCTTAGTGGATGGCTAAGTATAGTCAGATTGGAGGGTCATTTTGACTAGTAATCTAGGAGACTTATTCTTAACTCATAACTAAATCTTGTAGAATTTCATGCTGCCACAACCTACTGTTCCATTAAGGGAAAGACCTAGTTCCATCAGGTAAAAACAAACTGAGTATAGTGGCATACTGCATTCTAATGGAAGTTTGTTCAAATGGAGTTCATTATTTCAAAGGCCACTGTTTTCTGTATCAGAAAGATATGTGAGCATGATGTTTTCTGACATAGGGAATAACTGCACAGTATGATATTTATGTCTTTCTTAGGTTGATTTGTGTCACAGAACTGAGTTGAGAATGCTTATCATATGTTGTAAAGATGACCAGAAACAATCATCATCAAGAATATTTGCCATCTAAAAATGAGGTGAAGTCACAATGTAAAACCACTTGTATCCAGATGACTTCCTTCACAGTTTAGTCCTACTGCTACCAGGGGATTTTATTATCTTATGAAAAACCTCGTATTAAAGGGGTTTATTGAAGATACAATACAGTATATCCAACCTCTGCAGTTTGAAATGTCTATTCTTGGCAGGATAAAATTGTCAGGAGATGACAAGAATAAACTAAAAAGACTTAGCAAGGCTGAGTGAGTTAAATCTGTATTGTCTTGAATTTTGATGGCATTGCTTCATATTCCAAATACTCAGAGAAAATTTAGCTACTGGAGACAGGAGTCAAGTACAATTAGTGCAGTAATTTTGATGCTGAGAAATTGTTATACATTTGTCATGGGAGCCATCATTGCTCTGTCAGTATTGTAGCTTGTTAGCACCATTTTTTTTTCCCCTCCAGATTAAGCTAAACAGTTCAGTAGCATGGAACTTTGAGTATTATTTTCAGTGGTTGATTTTGTAAAGCCATAACAATAACAGTCTTTTAGTTGATGTTCCAGTAATCTGGCGTGTAGCGACCCATATTTTGCAGTTCTTGATCAGCAGTGTTTATGATCCATTGATACACATGGGCAACACTAGCATATACCCCAGGAATACCACCCTCACCACACCCAATACCCCAGGCCACAATACCAGACTGACTGTAGCGTCCATCAGGCAGGGGACACACCAGTGGGGATCCTCCATCACCCTTGCATGTATCTTGGCCAGCTAGACCTCCAGCACACACAAATGATTTATCCAGGATAAAATGTACACCTAGCCGGGTTGTTCGCAGGGCCTTCTGGCAGTCGGTGTTGTTCCAGGTGTTGAGTTCAATCTTCTTGAGAACATTCTGGAATTCACCTTCCTTACCAAACTTATCAGTGCCCCATCCAGTGGCCCAGCAGTTGTAAGGTGATGGGTTGGGATGAAGGCAGATGGTGTCTACATTGCGGTCCAGGATGGCAGGTTGATCCAGGAACAGCAGAGCAACATCATTGTGGAGTGGACCAGCCACGTAGTTGGGATGGATGATAACATTTCTTACATCACGGTCTTGGTGTTCATATTGCTCATAGGTGCGTTGGGTATCCCACTCCCCAAGCCTGATTCGCAAGTTGTGCGCATTCCAATTACCGACACAGTGTGCTGCGGTCAAGACCACGGATGGATGGATCAGTGACCCTCCACACACATACAGGTTCACAATCTTGTCCTCAATGGCTTCCTTCCTCAGCACAGCAGTCATCCATGGGAACTCTCCAAATTGAGCCTGGTTATCCTGCAAGAGTTGTGTGGTGGTTAAGTATTGTATCTTATAATTCGGGACAAAATATACCTGCAATAATTATATAGACTGTAACACTTATACAGGTATTCCAAGCATTTATGTCATATCCATATACTGTTGTGTAGAAGCATCCAGGATTCGATTTCTAGATTATGTTAGATTTTAAGATGTGAAAATGTGAAATCTCTACCAGTTCACTGAATTGGAATTACAAGACTATCACTGGTATTTGTATTAAATTGCATGGAAGTTAGTTGACAACTGGAAGAATGCATAACTGAGAAATCTATATGCTGTATTTCTGGACAGTTATGAACTCAGAAATACAGTGTGTGTGTGTGTGTGTTTGTTTTCGTTCTTACCTAATTGTATCTTTACAGAAATGAGTCAGGCTCGTACTGTCCCATGTCTTAAACCATTTTCATCATACAGCTCCTTAAATTTATGGATTGTTTTGGCACACTATTTCATTGTAGTGCATTCCACTGATCAATTGCCCTATTTGGGAAACTATATTTCCTTATTTCTTTTATCACCTCTCCTTTTATGCAGCTTTTTGCAGTGTCTTCTTGCTGATGCTTCCCCATAAGTTATATATTCATTTATGTCTTTTCTCCTTCTTTGATATGCATTTATATAGCATAATCATGTCTCCTCTTTTTCTTCTCTCCTGTAATGTTGGGAGATTCATTTTTTCTAGTCCTTCTTTGTAGCTTAAGATCCCATAAGCTTGGTACCCATCGTGTAGCGGCCCTTTGAACTTTTTCAATCTTATCTATGTGTTTTTTGAGATGAGGATTCCAGACTACTGATGTATACTCCAGGGTTGCTCTGATGAATGATTTTATTGTGGGTGTGTGTGTGTTTTATAATGTAAAATATACCATAAACATTTAAAAAAAAAAAAAAATCTGAAAGCCTTGGCCATGCATGCACATGTAAGCCTTTTTTCACATGTTGAAGGGAAATTGGGTGAATTATATCTATAGCCTTGCCAGTGTTCCACTAACAAATAACTTTAACATATTATTTATTGTTGTTTGCTCTTATTGTCACCAGCCCTTTTTGAGGGTCATGGGTTTGAATTCTGAATGAACAGTCTTGTGGGCTGTCTGCTATCCAAGGTTGATGAGTCCAGTCTACCCTAGGAAACAGAGAGTAGATGTGTAGAAGAGAACTGAATATGTTTGTGTAGTAGTCTCAGCCTGGACTTCAGAAGTGTAAATATGGCTTTCCAGTTCTCTGACAAGGAATGTTGCACAATGGCAGCTGCTGGGCTTCTGTCCTCGCACCAGTCTCATTGTAGTACCTTGATTAATGCTTCACATTTATTCCATTCACTTTCCTACATCCTTTCTCCTTACTGCGCTATACATTTTCACTGACCTGGAAGCCTGTGATGCGAACATTAACGCCATTTTGGTTGCGGACTCCGCAGCGGGGCTGGTACACAGGAGTGGTGGGTGGCTCAGTGGTGGGGTTGTTGCAACACAGATCCAGGAACTGTGGACACTCAGGGCCAAGTCTTGACAAGGAGTAGGAAATGCAGTTATTGAAAGTTGTACAGGGTATTTGGAAGACATTACACTAAGTCTTTGTTATTAGAGTGATGTGCTTTAAAATCTCAAGTGTTTCCATATAGTCAGTGTCGTAAATCAGGGGAAACTTGTAAATCTGTTGCAGAGGTAGTAATGGAACTTTAACAGTCATTACTGTATTTCAGTAATTTACTGTAGATTTCATAACAAAAACAAACATGAAGAAATATATCAAGGTCTTAGGCACGAACATACTAAGGGTGACTTACAATGACTTGGATGCAGGCATAAAAAAGGGAGATCAAAAAGGTAAAAATGTTGACTATGCACATAAATGAAGCTGATAGACACTGACAAGCAAACAGTTAGAATTTATGACCATCACTACAAGAGAGGTGTCCTCAATTTTTTTTTTTTTTTTTTTTTTTTTTTTTTTTTTTTTTTTTTTAAGAATGACCTGTCTTTGTTATTTATTTATTTATTTATTTTCTTTTGTTTAATACCAGATAATTATGCTTTGCAGCAGAAAATAAATGGTTACAGGCATTTTTAGCTTTCCAGTTTTACTTCAACCCCAAACGTGCAAGTGTATGATATAAACTGGAAAAAAAAAAAAAAAATGCTAATTGGTAGCCATGGTAATAAATTTGTTCTTGCTCACTAGAGGTGATGAAAAGTAGGGAATATTTTTGTTTTTGTTTTTTGTTTTTTTTGTAAACATCTTGAATAAGGTGATATATTTATTGGTTAATTCTTGTTATATTCACATGATATAGTTAATCTTAAAGGAGACCTTCTTGTAGTGAAGGGGTTAGTGAAACCTGTATCTAACCCCATTAGCTTGGAAATCCTCTCCCAAACTGAATATTATTGTTTGTAGGTAGCGAAAATACAATGAAAAGTAAGCCATTAGATTCAAGAGGTTAATGCTTTCCTAATGTATCCCACACTCTTCCATGTTAAAATCTGTAGTAGCAGATGAATGGTTTAGCATTGCCAGATACATTCAATGTGTCATCCTTGTAACATTGGTGTGGTATGAAGAATTTTTTAAAGACTTAAACCCTTTGTTTACCAGTACACCAGTCCTGTATGAGTCAGTCCTAGCAGGTATTCATAATGGATGGTGGGTGTTAACGCCGAAGTGGTGACATGTGGAGATGTAGGAGGACTACTGGGCCCCAAGGAGGACAATTGGTACTTGGGGATAGGCCCTGAAGCCTTTGTCCAGAGTCGGACAAGTTATAAGGAAAAAGAAAAAAATATATATACGTGGCTGATATTCAGTATTTTGTTCATAGGTACAGGAACATGTTAGGGCAAAATGTAATGAGAAAAATATACTTACAGTACTAGATGTCTCACCTTATATCAATGAGTCCAGCACCATCTGTGACAATGTCGCCATCATTGCAGAGGTAGTAAGGCACACAGGTACCCCGACCTTGATTGCATGGCTGGAATTCTAGAGTTTGCCTTACAGCAGGTCCTTCGTCCTGCCCTTGTCCTTGTCCTGGGGGTGGTGGCGTTGCTTCCTCTCTACCTTCGTTGTTACTAGGCACGGGTCCTGACCCCACCAGAGCGTCTGTAGGATCTCTTACACTTGCACAGTCTTCCCACCATTGACACTCATTTGGTGCTTGACGTCTCTTACGGGGACTCGCCACTGCGACTGCCACCAGTGCTGCCACCACCACCACCACCCGCATCTGACACATACAAATATAAGTAAAAATATGTCATGTTTCCTCCCAAAGAATCCTCATATTGAGGTTGGCTATGAAACAGCTGATTTTTTTCTGTGGGCTGGAAGTTAAACCAAATGTCAGAACCAGCTATTTACATCCTAGCAGCAGCTGACACACATTAGTTGATATATTAAGGTGCTGCAAAGAGAATAATGCATAAATGTGGATGGGAATATAAACGAATCATACATACTGTATGTGCATACATACTGAAATACCAGCGTGGAGAGGTGAACCCGGGGGAGGCGGTGGCTCAATCGGTAGAGAGGTGGCCTGCAGTCCTAACGGACCCAGGTTCGAATCCCGGCTGGGGCAGGGAACAGTTTAAGGATTTGAATTTCATTAAATCAGGCTTTACTGATCTACCAGAAGACCCGCCGACATGTCGTAAAAATACCCTCGCTAATACCAATACACCAGTCCCGTATGAGACAGCCCTAGCATGTATTCAATATGGACGGTGGGTGTTAGCGCCGATGAGGTGACATGTAGAGGTGTATGGTATGTAGGAGGACTACTGGGCCTTGATAGCAGGCTGTGAAGCCTATGCCCAGAGTCGGACACAGGAAAAAAAAAAAAAAACAGGAGGAGAGAGTGAGAGGGTGACACCCACCCAACAAGGGGACATCGGAGGGGCTAATTTACCTGGGCCAACGTCCAGGCAACAACGGCGTATCTCCCTTGTGACCCGACGCCCCTCTTCCGCGCAGCCAGACCACCACGTAGTGCACAAGGAAAGTACACTACAGTGCTCGTCAGAAGTATGGGGCGCCCTGCGTCCCTCCTGAGAAACAAACCTTTCAACATTGAAAAAACATATAAATAATGCATTTTATTTACCTTTAGTGCTTCGTAGGGTAGCCTTTACGTTTCTTCACGGACCTGAGACATCTTGGAAATGAAAGGACGAGGCTCCTGAGGTGCTGGAGGGGTATTTTGTCCCAGGAGTCACGAATGGCGGCTTCCAGCTTAGGCAGAGAGCTCACGTCCTTCCCTTGGAGACTCTTCTTTACGAGGTACCAGAGGTTTTCAATCGGGTTGAGGTCTGGGCTATTTCCTGGCCAGTCTGTCATGAATGATACCTCGCAGTCACGAAGTCAATTGGTGACCGATTTGGCCTTGTGAGCAGGTGCACTGTCCTGCTGAAACACTCGTGCACCTGTTAGCTCGAAGGAGTCTGGTAAATGATCACACAGAAGCTCCAGGTTAACATCCTGATTCACTCTGAGGTTCTTGGGAAGTACAACAAGCTTCCCCAAACCCTTCCCTGAGAAACAACCCCATACCATGAGTGAATCAGGATGTTTAACTGTGCTTTCTACATACCATGGGTCAAGTGGGTCACTACCTTTGCATGCTCCTCTGTTACAGGTAACACTAAATGTTGCCTCATCAGACCACAACACTGACAACCATTGCTCCTCACCCCAATTTAGATATTTATTAGCAAAGGCAAGCCTACGAATTCTCTGGCTGCTAGAGAGAAGAGGCTTTTTCACAGGCCTGTGACTTGTGTAACCAAGCTCATGCACACTACGAGACACTGTTCTCACTGACACCTCACCAAACACTTCTGGGTTGCTCTCCTTAAGTTTCCTTGCACTCACACAAGGATTAAACTCCACTGCACGTTTTAAAACATTAACAGACCTTGGGGAAGTTTTCCTAGGCCTACCAGACCTCGGTTTCTTTGTGGGAACTTCGCCACTGTTTTCCTCCCAAAACCGCGCACACCAACGACGCACTGTCGATCGTGCCACACCAACCAATTCACTAATTTCCTTTGTGTGGTGGCCTGCCTCCTTTAGAGCAATGATCTGGGATATGATTTCACTCGATAGTTCACGGGTAGGTGCCATAACAAAGTTTTGAAGGCCAAAACACTGCGGGACACTCGGTAAAAAATGGCGCAATTTGAGAGGGACACTCGGCGGAGTTCCTCTCTCTCAGGCAGCCCGTGGGCGACTGAGGCGGGAACCAACCAGCGCGTCAGAAGGCCTCAGGCTACCGTGACGTCATGCTCGGAGCTCAAACTTATGGCTCAATTCTTACCCCCAAAAATGGGTGATTCTTTTTGGGCCATAAGTATCGCGCGCCCGGCGGACAACGCTGAATACTTCTGACGAGCACTGTACTCTCCAGCAGAGGGAATGTTCGCCAGAATCGGGGTGGAACTTGCAGTGGCAAGTTCCCAGGCATACCCTCGGATGCCGAGTCTTCTGGATCGGCACCACAACTAATTGAGGGCTCAGGGGGAGCCTCTAGGGTTGCTATTCCCCTGCCTAGCCTGAAGGAGGGCACGCTCCGTCGGAGCTGTGGCGAAAGCCGAGAGAGTACGTCCGACCTCTTCCTCCCGACGTTACTGGCACAGGACCTTCCCAGACGGAAGGAGGGCACGCTCCGTTGGAGCTGTGGCAAAAGCCAAGAGTGTACGTCCGACCTCTTCCTCCTGACGTCTCCGGGCCAGGTAACCCCAACCCGATGTAGGGAAAGCATGCTCCGTCGGAGCTGTGGCATAAGCTGGGAGTGTACGTCCAACCTCTTCCTCCCGACGTCTCCAGGGCCCTAGCCCTCTGACAGGAGTGCCTTTGCACCCCTGTCCCACAGAGGAGCACAGGCAGTTCCTGACGGGACTTCTGACGAAGGGAGTCCCCTCTGGCTCGCCTCACCACCCTGGTGTTAGAGAGAGGTGTAACTTCTTCCAGCTCTCTCCATGGGAGGCTGGAGTTTCTCCCCTTACAGGCTCCCCGCCTGAGTCCGGACTAGACAAGGGGCCCCCAAGGCCCGGAATCTGGTCCCTGCAGGCATTGACGGGCTCCGCCAGGACCAGGGGCCACAGTTCTGCCCTGCCGGTCTCCCCCTGCAGCCAAGGCCGCAGTCCACGGAACCAGCAGACTTCCCCAGGTGCTCGCCGAGGCCGAGGGGTCTCCCCCGATGCAGGTGGCCTCAGTTCTCCCCTGACGGCTGCCCCGGACCGGGGTACAGGCTGCCCTACCTTTGTGGCACCCTCCTCCCGGCCAACACTCGGGCCGGGCTTCCACCAGGCCCTCGCCTGGACCCCAAAGACGACCAAGGGCCGACGGCATACTGCCCGACTTCTGGCCCTCTTCGGGCCCAGTCCCTAGAGCCCTGCCTCCTGGTGGGCCTACGCGGCGAGAAAGCCGCCCCAGACGCCGCCCCATTACTCCCGAACTAGTGGCAACTCCATGGGCCCCACTGTTCTGCACAGCTCCCCAGACAGCCTGCCTCCTACGCCTGGCCACCGCCTGGAGCTCCCTGCATAGGCCCTCTTCCCCGTGGGCAGTGGTCTCCTCTCCATCAGAACAGTGAGTGACAGGTCTCGAATTATATAACCCCCCGAGTGTTGTGAATCCCCCCCCCCTTTCTAGTGAACTACCAGTGAACTGTTCTCCGGTGTTCCTTTCCCCTACCCCATATACACACACATACATACCCCGTGTTCAGTGTTCCCCCCCTTGCGGACGAGTCGAGCTCCTGTGAATCACGTGCGGAGTGACAACCTCAGCCCTGGGTTGAGACGCCCCCCCCCCCCAGACAGGAGAGACAAGCCCGTATCATTCATGTAACACAGCAATATCTCTGTACTGGACCCTCCCCCTCCTTCCCCCCCTTGCCCCCGCCCCGGCCCCACAGAGAGAGACCCTCTGTATCCTCAGTAAGCCCCTCGCCCCCTGCTTCCCCTAGTGTGACCTACGGTATATTCTCGCCGGTGTGACGCGTATATAGAGGCTAAGTTAGCTAGGGACTGCTGTACATGTCACACAGAGATGATGTATTAGCTAGGACCCGTCTATGTCACGCGAGCACCTAGGCTTAAGATTGTTTGTGAATCCTGGATGGGTCAGTCAGCCGTAACAGCAAGTTGTTGTTCTAGGAATTCTTGCTTTTTTTTTTCTTTTTTTTTTTTCCAGGACATAAATCATGAGATAGACTGTGGTTGCCGCCTCTCCTCCATCTTTTTTTTTTCCGCCTCCATTTTTTTTTCCCCGTAATTATATTCTTTTAATCAAAGTAAATTATTGCCGACGCACCCGCCCAATAAAGCGTCCGAGTAAGTCCAACAGGAATTGTTCTGGGATTTTTTTTTTCTTTTAGCCATTTGTTAAAGGACATAAATCGCTCGTTATGCCCACTGGCTACAAGCTGGTTCAATCCGAAGACGTCCTTCACCCCCCTTCTCTCTCTCTCTCTCTCTCTCTCTCTCCCTCAAGAAAATGAATTAAAAAAGAGAATATTATCGAGCCGCTCCCCTTCACGACTCTCGACATCATATTCCAACACCAGCATAATATGTAAGCCGAAAAACTGGTAACACTTCTCCCTTTGCGACTTAATTTCCACTCTGCGACTTAATATTCCCTTGTATATTATTAACATAGTTTTAATATCGAGGATGCATCCATAATACAGGAAAGGATATTGATATGTAATGCGCAGAATACAGTGCCGAGGAAGATGTTATACATGTCCAAAACCACTTATAATACGACCCCAAAATCGAGCTGCTCCCAACCACCACTCGACATTATCTTGGGGAAAAAAAAAAAAAAAAAAAGAACTTGTGTAGGATATAACGTAAAATGACCTTGACAATTTGCTCGTAAATGTGTCTGTGTGTGGGGGGAGTGTTTGAATGGTGTGTGGGGGGGGGTGTTTGAGTGGTGTTGGGGGGAGTGTGTGTGTGTGTGTGTGTGTGTGTGTGTGTGTGTGTGTGTGTGTGTGTGTGTGTGTCTGTCTGTCTGTCTGTCTGTGTCTGTCTGTCTGTATGAGAGAGAGAGAGAGAAACATGGCAAGATTGTATTTTTCTTATCCTAACTGCAAAAACATCTTTATTGCGTTTAAGGATCCCTTCCCTGACTGCTACACAGCTTCCTCGTCATCCCCTCTGCAACTTCTCCGCAGAAATTTCCCCACCCCTACTCACCCTAGCGTCACCTTACCTTATAATACGCCGTCACTAAGGCCAAAGTCACCTGCAGGAGTGACGTCATGCGGATAGTACATATAATTGGTGGGCGTAAAAAGGATAGGATAATGGAATAGTGACTGGAGGAGCCAGACCAGCGGCACAAATTTATTAAGGATTCTGATTTTTCCGCAGACCAAGTCTTCGTAACAGCAAACATCGCAGGTTTTCTTTTTCGTATTATGTGACTTTAATAGATGTTCACTCTGATTTTATTACAAAGTGTTTGCTAGGTGTATGAGTGAAGACAAACGTATGTGCAAGATATCTTTATATATATATACTTGGTAAGCCTAGGAGAGTTTATAAATCCGACACTGCGATTAGGATGGTGTATTGTGTGGCCAACCTTGAATCAAAGCCGGTCTTGCCTCCAGCACTGTCCTCTAGTCCTTCCCGTCTTGTGTAGCAACACGTGTGCAGTACACATGTGCACGCATACAAAAGTACACACACGCGCGCGCACTCCGATGTGACGGGTGGAAGAAACAAAATGGAGGATAATTATATAATACTGTGCATGCAGATAGGTTAGAGGTCAGAGTCGGAAATGTACTGTACTTTTATTAATAGAGTGATAAATTAGTTGAAGTGAGCATACAAGTGGAGACGAGACCGTAGCGAGTGTGCCGAGTCATGTCACCTTAGTTGCCCTTGATGCAAGCTAGCACATATAGGCTAAGCAACAAAAAGCAGCACTGCTGTCAGCAACTCCCTTTCGCACACACGGACCCACACTTTTCCAGGCTCGCGCACGCTTAGGGAGTCGAGAAGTGACATGGTGGTGAGAGGTCTGATGGGAACTGGAGTAAGGAGTAGGACAGAAGGATGGAAGAAGACATAAATTAATGCCGAGTGATTACAGGAGGGACATTGATGAGGACATTAAATTTTTGCTAAGAGGGGAATAGGGAAAGAAACACGTAAAGAGACAGAGAAGGGAAAGAAAATAATAATAATAATAATAATAATAATAATAATAATAACAATGATGATGATAACGATAGACCTAGAATGAAACTGGGAGAAGGAAGAGGGTACAAAGGGAGTGGAGGGTAAGTACAAAAATCTAGCGATAAGTCTTGAAGGACGAAGAGGACAAAGAGTGGCACAGAATGAGGGATACGGAAAGGACGAGTGCTGTAAGACTGATACAGACCGGGGGGAAACAGTAACAAATCCGAGAGGAATATGGGGATGGAAGAAAAACTGAAAAGAGCATGATTTTAAAAAATGGGGTACAAAGAAAGGAGGAACATGTGTAAAGCGAGGTATAAATGAAGAAGAAAAAAAAAACTTGTGTACACAATGGCATCACTTCATTTGACCTGCAAGAAACTAGTTCACATAAAGGTTAATGGAAGCAACGTAGGCATCAGCTGTGTCGGAATCTTTAGTTCATTAACACCACCACAACACTGTCAGAACTAGAGATCTGGCAGAACAAAAAAGTAACAGTAAGGGCGCCTCCACACGTGTACTCAAACATGTGTTGACAACACAGCTGGCAACAGTTTGGATACATGTATGCAGCAGTATTTGGACAGGTGTATGCAAACATGTTTCAGTGCAGCTTCAAACCTGCTGGCAGCAGAGGTGATGGGATGGGCCTAAGTGTGTACATACCAGGCAGCTGAGACTTCATCATAATGTTGCCAACATGGTCTGGACGCTGCTGTTCCCAGCATGTTTGCAACTTGTTCGTTATTGTGTTGATTACATGTTGCCAGCACTTGTTGTAGCACACGTGTGGACGCGCACTCAGCTATAATAGGCTGGCATCTTCACTAGTTCCAGACCTAGTGAAGAGGGATTACGGCCCCATTATTAATCTCTTAAGTCCGATGACTTACTCTATTTCCCTTAACGTCAAAACGATTATAGTCAGATTAGAGCGAGTCATAGGCGCCTGAAAGGGTATTTTTGAGAATTACATCCAAGTAACGGAGAAGGCATTTTCACTTCTGTACACAGCCGTCGTAAATGCTTTTTTTCAGCTTATTAAATAAGGAGATGGGGAGATGTTCAGCTATTGGGTCTGTCCATTATCGCGTCTGTTAATTGTAAGTTGGGTTAGGTAGCGTTGGGTTGGGTTGGTTAAGTTAGGTTAGATTAGGTTAGGTTGGGTTAGGTTAGGTAAGGTTAGTTTACCGCTCCCTTACCCGTTCCCTCCCCTCGCCTCTCACTTGTCCACTTCCCACCCCCTCACCTGTCCACTCCCCACCCCCTTACCTGTCCACGCCCCCACACCCTCACCTGTCCACACCCCCACACTCTCTCTCACCTGTCCACAACTCCACCCCAACTTACAAAGGAGTACAAAGGAAAGCAAACAGCAACAGACCATATGGTCCATTTGAGGTTGCTTTTTACAGAGTAGACTATGACTACGAATTCTAATTCTATATGCTGAAGGATAAGGATAATAAAGCAAGAAGGCTCCCCTCCCTCCTCCAAACCCTCCAGCTAAAACTAGCAGGAATAGGTTAGGAAAACCACCACGCAGCATGGAAAAACTGACATGGAAATTTCATAGGAAAGACTGAAAAGGAAAAGGTATATTCTATAATACTTTATCTATAAGCGGCCAATTTGAATAACGTGAAAGAGAAAATAGTAAAATGAATAATCAAATAATAAATAACTAAGGCACGACATTATGTACGGGTACGTTAACGGGGCGTCTGTAGACACAGTGTGGAAAATGCGCAGTGTGGATGTTCAGGGGTGGTGCGGCAGCCTTGCCTGGCGCTTTTAAGATGGGCAGCGGTCAATCAGGCCCCAGCTCCGTTCTCTTCACTGAGACAAGGAACTTTCCCATGCGAGACAAGTACACAAGTTTCCCCCTGATGCAGTGACCCCTGGTGCATTAAAAAAGAAAATAATAATAATAATCCCGATGGTGGTCACTTAACTAACAGCGACCCTCAGTGATCCACAGCCCATCACAGGTCGAAAGTAAGATTAGTGACCGTTGACTTAGGGTTATCTGTGCATATCCTAGGCTGTGCTTATACTATATTTGCATTTAATAAATTGATCCGGGCTCAAAAAAAAAAAAAAAGTTTATATATACATCGTTTTATTCAGGAGTAAACATATTAAGCTGGGGGTTAGAAGACAGATACTTATCCAAGCGACCTTTAAAGGTTATTACTGTATTACAATTTTCTGCACTGGAGGGCAATTTGTTCCATATACTTACAGCTCTATTACAGAAGAAATGCTTAGCTTCATGTGACTGGAATCGTTTGCCAGTTATTTTGTGCCCGTTGTCTTTATTATAATTCGAGAGATTAACTGTGAAGCATTTTTCGACAGCCATGTTATCGTGCCCTTTGAATATTTTAAATACTTGAATTAATTACCTTTCCACACACACCCCACCCTCACTCACCTGTCCACTCCCCCACACCCCTTTCACCTGTTCACCCCCACCCCCACGCACCTGTCCACTTCCCCCACCCCCACCCACCAGTCCACACCCTTCACCTCCACTCACCTGTCCGCTCCCTACCCCCTAATCTGTCCTCTCCCACCTCCCTCATCTGTCACCTACCCGCCTACAATACTTTAAAATTCGTTGTAAGACAGAGCCGTAAGTTTTCACCACTTTCGACACTTGACCAAAAAGAAAAAAAAAAGTACAAGCATCTGCATTTCTTTTCTAAGTGTTCACTGCGTAGCCATAGGTCATGCTAATTACTCCCGCTAAATATATACTTGACTAGTGATAACTAGCTATAATTAAATATATACTTGACTAGTGATAACTAGCTATAATTCGTCCACCTTAACTTTGCGATGATTTTATCCTTTTGCAGCTTATCTTTCCTCAGTTCAGGGGTAGGCAGAATACTGTAAGACAGTACTGCGGCTCTGTATCCTTTCCATAGATCTTCTTTGTGACTATAAGTCGTGTGTTAACCTCTTGTTACAGCAAAACATTAAATAATAGTAATTTTAACTAGGTTAAAGTGGACAGGACGGGATATCACAACACACAGGTGGTAATAATGCTCATGTAGGTCAGACACTTGCACATCGTGAACGGGCTTCGTAATCAGCCTGTACAGGAGTAAATAATCCGAAGATAGCCAGAAAAAATTGTGATGTCTGGAAGGGGTCATACGCTCAGGGCATTATCATCACGTTTTTCAAAAGTGATTTCGAGGTACTCATTCAGTGTGGTCCTAGTTATAGTATTTTGTAGAAGGAAAGTAACTTTCAGTTTGCTTGGTAGTGTGTATTATCATAGTTCTGGTAGCACAGAAAATTATTTTTTATGAAGTTTTAACATAGTTATGATATTTAGATGGAAGAGTTAACCCACTAATGAAACAACTTTTAATGAGAAGCAACCGCTTCGACCTGACTTACATCCCCAACTTGAAGAGGGTCTAAGTGCCCGACTCAATTAAATCTCAAGATACACAATTTCTGTAACGTGGGTATAACTTCCGTGTAAGCAGTTCATGGGACTGATGTAAAGACACTATGTTATTTACCTTTAAAGGCAAGAGTATGTGTAGAAAACGGTGGTCAGTACTGAACCCCCACACAACCGAAACTCAGAGTCACTGTAGACACAATTGCTGGCCAGGCATGTATATAGTCTCGGTTGATGTGGGTTGCCACACGTTCCCAGAAACTTAACCTTGAATACTACGCTTGATCCAGTCAACCAGAAACTGAACAACGCTTTTCCTTTCTCCCTTCATCTCACTCATTCCACGGTTTCTCCTCGCCGCGTCAAAGTGCGGAAAGTGTGGCGGGAAAAATTAGGGAATTGCGGGTGATAGTGGAAACAGCGCAAGGATTTATGTAACCTTGGGATTTTCACACACACACACACACACAACCTCACCCCCTGAGGTAACTGAGGAAACTAGGAAAATTCTGTGAAGGAAATTGAAAATGAAATTTGATTTCTGTGAGCCTGTGAATTTTCGTTATTTGTCCACATTACCACGTAAAGGAAATGCTGTACACAACACTAGAGAGGGAAATACGACTGTAGGAAATATTTTTAAGTTTCTTAATACGTGTCTGAGTTACGGGCCCCATTTAATCATAGAATACAGTTTACAATGCTATACACTGTCATCTTTAGCGACGTCAGAGGTGAAGCTATTGTGATCGAGGCCTTTTTTATGTATGTATATAATTATGTATGTATGTATTGTATGTTTATGTAGGCTATGTAGCCTATGTATGTATCTTAAAATCTCATGACTCACCTAATTTAGATCAAAATTGGGACATACATTGCGTGTGGGCCTGGGAAGAAGTGATTGGATTTTTTGGTGGGAACCGATCGCGGGTAAGGTCACGGGTCAAGGTTAAAGTTCAGGGCGCAATATCTCGTCATTACCTCAGCCAATTTAGATATAATTTGGCACAGGCATTGATATTTGGAAAAGGTCATGCTGTTTTGGTGCTGATCGATCAAAGGTCAAAGTCATGGGTCGAGGTCAAACTTTATGCGCGGCGTCTGAGTGCTTTTGGGTTATTTTGGTAGTTATCATTGTGCTGGTATGAAGTGAAATGTTGTTGTTGTAATAGTAATGGTTGTTATTGCGGTAAGGACGTGGCTGGATTGGAAGTGGTAGTGGTTGTGATAGTGGGTGTTGTTGTGGTGGTGGTGGTAGTGGTGGTGTTGCGGTAGTGGTGTTGATGAGCTGGGACGGTGGTGGTTTTTGTGGTAATGATGGATGTTTTTGCAGTGTGGTGGTGGTGGTGGTGGTGGTGGTAAAGGTGATTATTCTGGTAGTGGTTGTTGTGGTAGTGCTGGCGATGGAGGAGTGAATTGTGGTAGTGATGGTAGTGGTGGTAGTTTGGTATGAAGTGTGATAGTCCTCGTAAATCTTGTGACTTGAGTTTTGATGAGTAGAAACTTGTTGCAGGTGAGAGAGTAGGAGGGGGAGAGGAGGGAGGAAGGGAGGGGAAAGAGAAAGAGAAAGGGAGGGGGGGGGACAGGAGGATGGAGAGGGGATGGAGTAGAGAATGGAGAAGTGAGAAAATAGGGAGAGAAGGAAAGGGGAGGTGGAGAGGGGAAGGAAGGGAAGGCAGAAGGAATGGTAAGAAGGGAAGGGAAAAGGGGAAGAGAGGAAGGGAAAGGACGGAAGAGAGAGCATGGAGGGAGCAAGAGGAAGAAAGATAAGGGGAAGGGAAGAAGGGATGGAGGGGAAGACGAAGGGGAAAGGGAAGAAGGGACGGAAGGGAAGACGAAGGGGAAAGGGAAGAAGGGATGGAGGGGAAGACGAAGGGGAAAGGGAAGAAAGGATGGAGGGGAAGACGAAGGGGAAAGGGAAGAAGGGATGGAGGGGAAGACGAAGGGGAAAGGGAAGAAAGGATGGAGGGGAAAACGAAGGGGAAAGGGAAGAAGGGATGGAGGGGAAGACATAGGGGAAGGGGCAGAAAGGATGGAGGGGACGACGAAGGGGAAAGGGAAAGGGGAAGTGGGAAAGAGGGGAGAAGGGGAAAGGGAGAGAGGAAGGGTGGGGACGAGAAGGGGGAGCGAAAGATTGGAAGGGGAGGATGGGGGAGGGGCAGGAAGGGGAGCTGGGGGAGGGGCCAAGGATTTCCGTGATTCAGCTCAGAAAACCTCACCAACCTAACCCCGTCTCTCTCTCTCTCTCTTTCTCACACACACACACACACACACACACACACACACACACACACACACACACACACACACACACACACACACACACACGCATCTTTCCTGCTTCTTTTCATCCCTTATAGACAGTAAATTCATTATGGAGTTAGGAGGAGTGGTAGGACATAAAGAAGGAACAGGCGGTATAGCATAAAATAGTGGCAGTAAACATTTGTATGAGATGGATGTTTAGTACCAGGCGTAAACATTAATAAAAGATAGTAGTATTGAACATTTGTATGGTGGTGGATGTTTAATATCAGGCATAGACACAAACAAAAAATAGTAGTAAACATTTGTGTGGTGGTGAATGTTTAGATATGACTGCAGTGAACGTGCATTACCTTTGGAGCGTCCAGTTCACAAGCTCATTGGATCGCATGGCAGATCGGCCGTATTCTAGGCGCATGGAAGGCTTCGTGGCGCCCCTTCCTTACCGATTTATTTTGCATATTGCACCTTAACACCCTCTTCAATGTTTTTTACACCATTATATCCTCTTCAATGTCTCTAATACTGCCATAGTTTGCAGCATTAACACACAAGAGGGGATTGACGTGAAGTGCCCAAAATAAATTACTGAGAAGGTTTTACGAAATCCCAAAGCAACTTGAAATAAGATCCAGAGTGTCCTTCGAACTGAGCGATTCACTGAGTCGCTCCTTCTCTCTGGCCCATCCCTCCCATCTCATCCCACCTTTTCTTATTATTTAATTAATTATTTATATATTTGTTTACATTTTGATTGGAGATGTTGAGAAAGATGAGGTCTGGTCTAGAGGATACAGCTGGTTGGACAGAAAATAGTGTTGGAATATAGGTGTATGGTGTAGGTGTACATGTTAGTGTTGGAGTGTTTTTTATTGCCTTATTTCTATACCCTTTGCCTTTCTTTCTTCCTCCAGTCCCTCCTTTACTTACATCTCATCCCCCTCCCCCTCTCCCTCCTCCTCCTCCTTCTGGCCCTCATAACCATCCTTTTCTGCTCATTCATTACCATCCTGCTCCTCCCCGTACCATTGTTGTCCCTCCCACCTCCCTCTCTTTGTTCCTTCCGTTTCCTTACCTCCCTGCCCCCTTCCTTATTTCCCTACTCCCTATACCTCCCTGCTCCCTCCCTTACCTCCCTGCCTTTTCCTTTACCTCGGTGCTCCCTCCTCTTTCCTCAAAACCCCCTCCCTTACTTCCATCCCCTCTCCCTTACCTCTCTCCCCCTCATTGAACACCTCCACCTCACATTTTATCCCTCCCCACCCTCTCCTCCTCCTCCATCCCATCCCCCTTCCTGTGCTGTTGCTAGCGAGAAGTTGTCAACATACTGTATTTCACCATCTCTCTCTCTCTCTCTCTCTCTCTCTCTCTCTCTCTCTCTCCCCTTTCTCTTTCCTTCGCGCCACTTCCTCCCTTTGTCCTCACCTCATCTTCTTCCCCCTCCCCCCTCAAAAAAAAAAAAAAAAAGAAAGAAACAGGAACAAAGAGCATTTCGTGACCTCGTGAAAGTCACTTCAGCGTAGAGACATTCACGGCTAGCTATTATTTAACGGGTGTTGGAGGGGAGAGAGAGAGAGAGCGCCGAAACGTTCACGTTTATACCATCATTCGATGTGAGAGAGACCATCGTTTGATCCAAGAGAGAGAGAGAGAGAGAACAGTGGCCTTGCAAGCCTTAGTCCTGATAACACCATACAATTTTATCCAACTGAGGGAAATTCCAGGCCATAAAGAGTTAGATATAAGAGACATTGAACGCCGTACCCCTTTCTTTTACCTTGGGAGAGAGAGAGAGAGAGAGAGAGAGAGAGAGAGAGAGAGAGAGAGAATCCATATTGCTGAAACGTTTTCACCACAATGACACATGACTAGAGAGAGAGAGAGGGTCCATCACAATGACATTCGATGCTCTTTTGTTCTGACATTTTCAAGGCGCCGACGAACTGAATATCACGGACAGGATTATATTTGGGCGGGATTCTTGTGGTGTAATTTTTTGTGCTGTCTTTCCATGTGACAAGTTCCGTGGTGGTTCAGTGGGCTGAGGCGCCTAACATGAATGGTGTAGGGGAGAGAGATTAGTGAGGTATGATAGGAGAAATATAGATATGGGAGAGAGAGAGAGAGAGAGAGAGAGAGAGAGAGAAGAGAATATACGAGTAGGGAAGGGGAAAGTGTGAGGAGAGAAAGGGATGGGCTGGAGAGATAGATGAGAAAAGAGAGATTAAGGAGGTATGATAGGAGAAATTGAGATACAAGATAGATAAGGAGGCGAGAGAGAGAAGAAAGATATAGGGAAAGGGAGGGAGAATGGAGAGGAAAGAAAAGGATGGAGAGAAAGAAGAGAGAAGAGAACTGTGGGAGGGAAGAGGTATAAGGGAGAGAGGTATGGGAGGGGAGAGAGACATGGTAAGTTGGAATGAGATAGGAGAGGGGAGAGGGTGGTTAGGAGAGGAATTAAAGAAGTAGGGGAAAGGAGAAGAAGTAAGGTGGGACTAATTATTATTATTATTATTGCTGTTATTATTATTATTATTATTATTATTATGTGATTGTAGAAAGTCTGACAGTTATTTATGTTTTAGTTATTATCAAGATTTATAATAACCATTGTCGAGGTTATATATGTTGTTTGTTTTTTTTAGTGATCATATTTTACTATCACTCATTTCGTTTCATTACTTGCTTTTATCTCATATCAATATTTTTTTTTTCAGTGATAGATTTCTTATATAACCCGACGTGGTGTGTTCGTTGATATTCTTGTTACTGCCACACTATTTTATTCAGCTTAGAAATTATTTATCGTTGTGAAGAGGTTAATGAAGGTTACATCTAATGTGTCTAGTTGTGAACCTCTCCTAAAGTGAATAAAACGGGGAGGCAAGGAAACACACACACACACACACACACACACACACACACACACACACACACACACACACACACACACACACACACACACACACACTTCCTCAGATTGAGTGTTCAGTGATCATGCCTACCTCGTTCTCCTTTCCTAAGTTATGTTTACCTCGTCTCCATATTGTGTGCATGACGTTACTGGCAGGATGTTGGGTTGATCTAGCTTGAAGGACTGTGGCGGAGTCTTGGTGTTGGATTGGTTGTGTCGATGTTGTGTGTCTATCTCAAAACTAGTCCCGTGGCGTACCCTGTATATTTCATGTGTATATTACTGGAGATTAGTGGGTTGTGCTAAGATGACGGACTGGACTAGGTAAGGTTTTGTGTTTATCTCTTCTACTATCTGTGTGCATGATGTATGATGTTGGGTTGGTTTTGTATAAAGAACTGGAGCTGAGTCTCGATTCGCTTAGGCTGTGTGCTTGTCTCCTCCATATACGTTCTCAAGGATGTTACTTGCGAAGGACAAGGTGTGTTGTGGCAACATGAAGGACTGCAATATTTTAGAGTCTGACTTGGGCGAGGCTGTGTGCAAATTTATCTCCTTTGTACTCACCCAGGATAAACGGTGGGGAAAATTAGACAGGTATGGGTTACATGGAAACCTGTTTTGATACTGGGACTTGGGTTGGTAAAAGAGGATGTACTGTATATTTTGATTTTTCGCTAGGGTTGAGATGGATGTGTATTTTGATATTGGCGCCAGGTATGAGACTGGAAATATGTTTTTATTTTGGCGCCTGGTATGAGACCGGTGGACGTTTATGCTAATATCGGCGCCAGAGTTGACAGGTAGAAATATATATATTATATATTTTTATTTTGGAGCTAGGAGTGAGACAGATGAACGTTTATATGTTGTACCTTTTGCTTTTGACGCCAGGTAGGAGAAACGTGGATCCGTGGTTTTATTTTGCTGCCAGGTATGGGACAGGAGGATTTGTATTTTAATTGTGGCATCAAGGAAGACATTGATAAATGTTTGCTTTGATTATGGCGTCAAGTGAAAGACATTATATATATATATATATATATATATATATATATATATATATATATATATATATATATATATATATATATATGTGTGTGTGTGTGTGTGTGTGTGTGTGTGTGTGTGTGTGTGTGTGTGTGTGTATTTCGTTGTATATTTCTATCTTAGCACCAGGTGTGACGTTAGATACTCTATGTGCATTTTTTCAGTCCTGAGTAATCCTATTATTTCATCTCATAGCGTTTATTAATGCCATTCTTTCCTGTCTGTCGCCGTATCTCTTGAGGGGAGACCACGAACCTCCCCTCTCCCACAGCCACGAACCTCCCCTCTCCCACAGCACACCACCCACCTTCATCAACTTCCCAACATGTCTCACAACTTCCTTCTCGGTCTACGTCTTATTGCAGTCAACCTTCCTCACACACTCCTCCACCTTATCCATCCTTCCCACCCACTGGGCATGAACATTATCTCCATCCACCTTGTTGCTGATCAGCCTCGTCCTCAACTTTCCAACCAGCCGAACATGTTCCCCGAATTTGTCCTTCTCCATATACTGCTCGGTCGTCTTCCCTATACAGCGTTCTTGATCTACCACTGCTTTGGACAATTCTTCTTCATACTTTCGTTCTTGGCATAGTTTGTCTCTCTCTCTCTCTCTCTCTCTCTCTCTCTCTCTCTCTCTCTCTCTCTCTCTCTCTCTCTCTCTCTCTCTCTCCAACTAGCCTCCTACATGTATTCCCCACATTGGTTAACTCCATTTTTTTTTTTTTTTTCAATCAAATTTCCTCACATGCTCCTGCAATTCCTCAGTTCTACCTCTTCTCTCAACGAGCTTTCTCCTCCGTTGAGCCGAATAATCCCTGGTTTGGAGATTTCGTAACATCCCTCCTGAGCTATCTTTGTCCTTCCACCTCGCTCTCGTTCTACCTCTTCTTCACCCATTCACCCTCCCCCAATTCGTTCTTGGCCCTAATTCGTAATGTGACGCCTCCGCGATTTATGTCCTCTTCGTGCAGTGAGGGTGGGAAGTGAGTGTCATGGCGCCAGTGTTTACACTTCCTCTCCCACACCAGCGCGACGATATTATTTTTAATCCCGCGCTCGCTCACGATAAGGCGCGCTAAAGTTCGTCATGTAATTTTTGCTTGGTTTCTTATGGTTTTTGCTTCAGGTTGCTTTGTGTTTTGTGAGTTGGTTTTTTCATGTTTATTTATTTTTTTTTATTTACGCTTCCTCTCCCACACCCATATGACAGCATTTTATTTTTAACCCTCAGCGCGTTGAAGTGAGGGCGGGTTGAGTTTCCGTCACGTCATCCTGTTTTGTTTTCTTTTTTTCTTTTTTTTTCTCGTTTTTCGTCTGTCAATTCCTGGATACCTTGACGTTTGCAAATTGCCTCCTAACACCGCTCTTATAAACCCAGCCTATTATTCTTCTCCACTTTATCATGGGTTTCCCTCCATCTTATTTATTCCCCCTTTTTTTTTTATTGGTCTACCTCATTACTTTCATACACATTTATTCACACACTCTCTCACTTTGTCACTGATCTTTTTCGTTCTTACACATCCTTTCTACACTCCTCCCCTCCTTTATTCATTCTCTCTTTATACTCTTATCTTGTCCCTCCACCTCATTCTCTGTCTCCTCCACTTTTCCTGTCCTCTCCCTCACACACTCTTCCGCCTCTGTCCTCCATCTTCTAATTAGCCAACCTATTCTTCTGCTAATCATCCTACCGGTACTGTAATTACACCGCACCACTTAGACTTGTATTGTAGTTGATATAAATACCCTAGCACTTCCTCTAATGCGATTTGTTTTGCATGTTGCATTCTGATAGTGGTATTTTCATCCCTTTAATATCGACATACTATTTTTCATACATAACATTAAAGTGCCATACACAAAATAAACCGCTGAGTCGGATGTCAAACGAAGTAAAATCAAATGTAACCGAACCGAACCTAACCTAATCAACGAGAAAACTACACTTAACCCTTTCATTGTTCATAGTTCACTTGGGTATTGTATTCAGGACTACATCAGACGATTTTGTTGAGCTGAGAGAAATCCAAGCGACCAGAGGCTTAAAGATTGTTTGCGATCCTTTCTTTGCTCTTGTTACACCTAGGAATCATAATTACGGTATTTGAACTATGCCTTTAAAACTCTAATTTGACTTAAAAGTGTCAGTTCTCCATCTTGAATGCCCTTTAATACGAGAATATGATGCTAGTCACTAAGAAGTACAATAGGAAGGATATAGAACCATAGAATTGTCTTTTTCAGCCACTGAGCCGCGTGAAATGAAAAATGGGAGAAATGAGTTCCCCCGAGCTAAGCCCTGTATTGGACTATATAGCCCCGCTAGGGTTACAGGAGGGAGCTACCCCTCCCGGCACGGCAGCCTGGGCGAGGCTCGAACTTGCAATCCCCCGATCACAAGTCCAGCGCGCTACCACTGTGCTACCGCGCCTCCCCCGCGTGAAATGAGTGAAATGTGATTAAAAAAAAAAAAAATTTGGACCACGTTAATGTGAAAGAACTAAAACACCAGACGATTTAGTCAGTCGAGAGAGAGAGAGAGTAAACTATATATACACTTGTAGAATCCTGAACTAGCTGCTCATGACACAAGGATTGGAAGGAAGGATCTTAAGAAAGGTTAAGGGTAGAGTTCTGTATAGGTCAGACACAGCCGGATATCCTGCTGACTGCTGATCTGGTGGGAATTGTGGTGAGGGGGTGACTAATATGAGAGAGAGAGAGAGAGAGAGAGAGAGAGAGAAATGGTGAGTGTTATATGGTTAAATAGATACACAGACCACACGGCAGTTCGTTAATATTGGCAGAATAACTTTTTCTCGAATCATAATAGCACAAGGAAAGAATAGTGCATTTAAAAATCCCATCCCTAACTCTCTAGATCCTATGTAAAAGGAAAACAGTGAGAAGCTGCACCATGGAGAAATCAAATGCCTGAATGAAATTTCTTAGCAAAAATAGGAAATAGTAGTGAGAGTAAAATGACTGAACATGCAACTTCAAATTGATGGTAAAGCTAATTTGATTTCGCTATGTGTACAATTGCCTGATAAATTTCCTCTCCTGTCTTTCAGTAGTTCACGGTATTAGTCTGAGTAACTAAAAGTAACAGTTAATTATGGGTAAGTGTTTAACCAACAGTAGTACGCATTATTGTAACTACGTGCACCTTTATCGAGACTAATATGATTTTTAAAGTTACTGCAGGTCTGGTGGAACAGAACTTTTACATGGAAAAGTACATCTGTTTAGTATATACTGTATATATATATATATATATATATATATATATATATATATATATATATATATATATATATATATATATATAGTGTGTGTGTGGGTGTGTGTATGTATGTATGTATTCTGTTATTATAGATTTTTGCAGGTAAGCATAGATCCATACATACACCTCCATCTCTATGCACTGTCAGCACATACCGTACGCTTACACCACCATTTTTCTACGGCGGGATGAACAACGACAATGCAAGAGCGCCCAGTATGACGGAATGCACCCACAAGCAGAGTTTTCCTTGTTTTTGCAGGAGACAGGCAGACAGACAGATAAATAGATAGAATGATAGAAATTAGATAGGTAGGTACATAGATAAATGGGCAGATGGATAGTGCCATATACATAGAGAGAGAGAGAGAGAGAATTCCTCATTATTCACTTGTACAGAGAAATATAGATCACACAGACATTGCAAGACAAGTGTACCTAATGCCCAAGAACTTAACTTTCATCGCTTACTGGCCAGGAAATGAGCTACGATTTTTTTCCCTGGGCAAATCAGTCCTTAACCCTCTGAATCAGGCTTATTCTTACCGTCTCTGGACGATATTCAGCTTTGGAGAGACTATATCGAGGTGGAAGGGTTCTGGAACCCCCTCGATCGATTCACATGGTCTGTTTTGAGCTGAATGAAATCGTTCGTTTCGGGGCGGCAAGAATAAATTAGGATAAAGTCATGTAGGAGTAGGAAACATAAACTAAGATATAATGTGATCGTGAGTCAAACAGGAACTCTTCCCGCCCACCCGTCTCCGCGGCAGAATTACACCCGAGAAAAAAAAAAGAGAGGTGTGTGTGTGTGTGTGTCTGTGTGTGTGTGTGAGAGAGAGAGAGAGAGAGAGAGAGAGAGAGAAACTTCCCTTGGGTCACTTTATGGAGAAGTCGGAAGGGAGGCATAGAAGTGGCAGTGCATCTAATTTCTTTTTTACCTTCTGCCTTTTTTTCTTTCCTGGGTTAAAATTCCTAGTAGGTGGATGCAAGTTTTTCGATCATGTAATAGCCTACCACTAGAGACAAAGGTCGGTCTTTTTTTTTTTTTCTTTCTTTCTTTTTTAAGGTGTGGGGGTGACCCGACCGAATACAGTGATAAGGTGACAGTGCTGTGCCTCCTTCAGTTGCTCATCTATCAATATATCTTCTTACGTTGGTACTAGTAAAATGTGTTTCCCATGCCATTCTGCCCCTGATAGATGGCTGCCCGATAATTTTTTTTTTTTCTGAAGTAGCAGGAAATCGGCCAATATCCAGATATCGTTCACGGAAGAGGTATATGAATGAATGTGGTTTGAGCTGGAGGGAGGGTAGACTGATGGCCGAGGACAGGGTGAGGTGGAGGCGATTGTTCGTGGCCACCTCCTTCGGAATTGACACATTTCGATGTAAACAGACAAACAGATAAATAAATAGATAAATATGCACTTAGATAGATAGACAGGATGGCACAAGATAACATGTTTGGCCGGCCTCACATTGCGATGCCCCAGTTCGTGGAAGAACTTCCCAAAGGCGACCCTACTAAATCGTCGTGTGTGTGTGTGTGTGTGTGTGTGTGTGTGTGTGTTACTGGGATAATAGTGAAGGAATATAACTCACACAAATATCTCTTTTTTTTTTACTACCGCATACCCTAGCCGTAAGAATATGTCGACTCACAGTAAGTAATAGCGGCCTTGGTGATGATAAACCACTATGCAGCTGTGATACGCCGCTCGCTGGCAGGTGGTGATAGAGGCGGTGTTTTTAGCTTCCATATTTTCTCACTTCGTTTTTAGGGGGAGTTTTTTTTTTATCACACAATTCTTTCTCGTTTCCTCGCTGACAGGTGGTGATAGAGGCGATTATTTTTTTAGCTTGCATGTAAGGGGTTTTCTTACTGCATTTTTAGGATTTTTGTTTTATTTTAGTCAAACAGTATCCTTCTCGTATTATTCACAAGTTAGTCAGCCTTTTATTGGGGGGGGGCGGAATTTTTATTTTCTGTATAGATATGTCATTGGAAATCATTTATACATATATATATATATATTACACCATATAGGTCAGCTCTTTCTTTTCCTTTTTCTTTTTTTTTCTCAAGTTACTCTTAGATTTAAGCAAGTCAGTTACTCTCTAGCAACCTTCCTTAGTTTCTTATACAGTCGCAACATTGGGCGACCTTTCTTTTTTCATCTTTTTTCCCCACAGATTCAAGGTTAGCCTTTCCCATTAATCCCATCAATCCATTGACATGTTTTTATTGATTTATTCATGCCAGCTCCAGACGATTTTATTGAGTTTCAGGAAGACCATCTGAAGTGAAGGAGTAGATGAAGAAAAGTCTCTCTCATGTGCTGAATAAATCGTCTGGTTCACGTGTATGTATATTGTGTATATTGCAGGGCACGTATATGTATATTGCAGAGCACGTATAGAGAGAGAGAGAGAGCAGGGCACGTTTATGTATATTGCAGGGCACGTGTATATATCACGCAACAAATGAGACCTTGAACATTTGAACTCCTTTAATTACCAGCGGACTTCCCAAGGTTAAATCTAATCGTCTCCAAATAGGAAGGGTGTTAGCAGAAAGACGCTATTGTTAGAGGGATAATTAGAGAATGTTATTAACCACTTCAGTACGAGGGACCTGTCTTGAGATGAATACAATCGTCTGGAGGAAGGAATAATGTGATAAGAAGGGCGTCATGGTACTGAAAAAATTGATAACCATAGCAAGCACCACCACAGTAACCACAAAACCATCCACAACCATAGTTACAGCCACCACAGTAACCATCATAACCACAATTACCACCACAATAACTACAACTACCACAGTAACCACCAGCACAACTACGACCACCACAATGACCACAACAAATCACAGTTACCACCACACAATAACAACATCCACAGCCACAACAACCACAACTATTACCACGACCACAGTAACCACAACTACCACGACAACCACAACTGCCACAATTACCACGACCACAGTAACCACAACTACCACGACAACCACAACTACCACCATTAGCTCAGCGATTCCTGGAAGAGTTATGGAAGAGGCCCCGCGTAAATAAATAAGTAAACATTACCTGGGGATTTCCTCCACCCAGCCGTGAGAGAGAGAGAGAGAGAGAGAGAGTCAGGAAGTGAGTACGTGTTTGTTTGTGCTTGGATGTGTTTGTTTGTGTGTGTGTGTGTGTGTGTGTGTGTGTGTGAGGGAGAGAGAGAGAGGTAGCAGTAGTAGTAGTTATAGTAGCAGTAGTAAATAAGAACTCAGATACTAACGGAACATACTGCTTCTGATCAGCATAGAGGAATACACCTCTGTTATTGTCATTAATATCATTATTGTTGTTGTTGTTATTATTATTATTTATTATTATTATTATTATCATCATCATCATATCATCATCATCATCATCATCATCATCATCATCATCATCATCATTACTATTATTATTATTATTATTATTATTATTACCGTCGCTATTATCATTAACGTTTTAGTTATCAGCATTATTGTTTTCGAGTGACAGAGAGCGGAGGGGAGAAAGGAATGATAAACGAATGAACAAAAAAAAAAAAAAAAAAAAAAAACATGGAAATAGAAAAAAATCTCAGACAATAAATTCCTCCATAAATCAATCCACTCCAACACACCACCAGACTGACCGCTACTCCTCCGAAATGCATCCACCTCCCACCCTTCTCGCAAAAGTTGTTCCTCAGCATTTCAAACTCTACCACAACCCCAGTCTCTCCCCTTAATTACACCTCTTCAAAGGGCGATCCAAACTCCTTTTTATCTCTTGTGTTATTTAAGCGACATTTTTAGTGGAATTGAGTGTTACAAGTCTTCTTTAGGCAAACGTCTGTGAGTAGTAGTAGTAGTAGCAGCAGCAGCAGCAGCAGCAGCAGCAGCAACAGCAGCAGCGGCAGCAGTAGTTGTAGTAGTAGTAATAGTAATAATAGTGGTTGTTGCTGCTGTTGCTTAATCCTAATCTGTTTGGCCGGGCAGACCTGCCAACCACAAGTACGCAGCTACTTCTGTGGGACCGTCCTGCAGGTATAAGAGTAGTAGGCTACACCATGCAAGGACTAGTCCTCCACCCCCCCTCTTTTAGTAACACAGAAGATATTTTAAGGCGTAATGTACAGAATAAATCACCAAGGAAGAGGTGGTAGGAAATCCCCCAAACCACATGAACATTCTCTTATATGAGTTGATATCGTTTTTAATTATTTTCTTGTAGTTGTTGTTGTAGTTCCAGACTGAAGTTGCCCATATTCTGCAACTCACCATCCTCCTTTTGGGGGCTTGGTAGGGACGTGAGTGATGTTTACATAACCGGGCAGTGGAGTCGCCTGGTTATATCGGCGCCACCACGTAAATGCGTCCCTCGCCAGCATCACATTCTCTTTCATGTTATTTCTGTCGTTATAGTTGTTCGTGGTGCTGGAAAGGGACGCCTTCATATGGTGACACCGATATAACCAGGTGAATCCACTGCCAGATTATATTCAAACGTCCCCCAATTACCTCCCTATACCCCGAAAGAGGGATGGTGAATTGAAGGAAGAGGACATCTAAAGCCTGCAGTTCTCTGGGTTCACATTTCAGATGAATCTTAAGCAAGAACAGCAAAAACAACAACAACATATAGACATGCAAGCTGTGCACAACAACAACAACACTACCTAAACATGCAAACTGTGCCAATGTTAAAACAACATAAATGGCATACAATATAACGTTAAAGTGTAATGTGCTTAATAAATCACTGAAAGTATGGCGCTATAAACACTGGTGCTACTTAGAATTCGACTCAATATGAACATAGGTTTGTATTCTAGGTGTATCGTAGGCAACGCAGCACCAACATACCGATTTATTTTGCAACGTTACACCTCAATATCCTCTCGTGTGTTACGTCATGAAAACTATATTCTTTTTACTCTTACTTTTGGCCTAAAACTGCCATCTCTCCATGAAACAATAGACTAAAACTAGATAGTCATGGAGAAGTGTGACGGAAGAGATGAATAGACGTTGGATTGTCTTTTTCTGCCAGTTGAGAGCTACGTGAGAGCTGCAAAAGGACAAAAATCATGGATAATGTTGGAGTGTAACACGTAGAGCAAGTAGCAAAAAATATGGCGTTACGAAGTGTTCTATGCCACCTAGACTACGACGCATTAATAACAGGCAAGGAGATAGCTGTAATGTGCTGGTTAAACCACAAAGGGACAGATTTTACGAAACCTGCAGAAGCCACCCAACAGCTTTTATGAGTCTGATTTTTTCCGTCACCTGCCCTGCTTGTCTCCAGTCTTTCTGTCCTTACTGTCCTCTTCAGCAAATCTGTGTTTTTGTCCCCAGTCTTTCCTTTTTGTCTCCAGTCTTTCTCTCCTTACTGTCCTCTTCAGCAAATCTGTCTTTTTGTCCCCAGTCTTTCTCTCCTTTTTGTGTCCAGTCTTTCTCTCCATATCTGTCCTGTCTCCCTTGTTATTTCCGTGTTTCATCCGGCCTTTATTTTCCCTCTACTCCCTCAGTGCCATACAGCGATATTATGACTTTGTTCTAATTCTTCATTATTCCTTCCTTCCTTCCTTTCGTCACCTGTCCTGTTGTGACGGTATTACAAACGTCCCTCAACTCTCCCCCTGCCCACCGAAAGGAGGAAGTTGGACTGCAGAAAAGGGAAACTTCACACTGCGGTCCACCAGATGTGGTAAGCCAGTTGCTGTTGCTGTTTATTTTCCTTTGTGCAGTACTTATTTGTACGTAGGAGGAGGACTGCTTTACCTCAGGGAACGAACTGTTCACCCTAATGAAGCATAAGGTTACAGGAACACTTTGGGCCCGACCCCTAACGGTGATCCTGTCTAGTATTTTTTTTTTTTTTTAATGTGTCCGACACTGGGCATAGGCTTCACAGCCTGCTCCCAAGGCCCAGTAGTCCTACATACCATACACCTCTACATGTCACCACTCCGGCGCTAACACCCACCGTCCATACTGAATACATGCTGGGGCTGTCTCATACAGGACTGGTGCATTGGTATTAGCGAGGGTATTTTTACGACATGTCAGCGGGTCATCTGGTAGATCAGCAAAGTCTGCTTTTTATTAAATTCAAATCCTTGAACTGTTCCTTGCCCCAGCGGGGATTTGAACCTGGGTCCGGTAGGACTGCAAACCACCTCTCTACCGACTGAGCTACCGCCTCCTCCACGTATCTAGTATGGAAGCACTTGTCGGGTGTGGATGCACCTGTCCAGTATGGATGCACCTGTCCTGTATGGATGCATCTGTCGAGTGTGGATACACCTGTCGAGTATAGATGCATCTGTTTAGTATGGATGCACCTGGCTAGTATGGATGCACCTGTTTGGTGTGGATGCACCTGACTAGTATGGATGCACCTCTTTAGTGGGGATACACCTGACTAGTACGGATGCACCTGTTCAGTATGGATGCACATAGTTAGTGTGGATGCATCTGTCGAGTATGGTTGTGCCTGACTAGTATGGAGGCACCTGACTGGTATAGAGGCACCTGTCGAGTATGAATGCACCTGTCGAGTATGGAGGCACCTGACTAGTATGGATGCACCTGTCGAGTATGGATGCACCTGACTAGTATGGATGCACCTGTCGAGTATGGATGCACCTGACTAGTATGGATGCACCTGACTAGTATGGATGCACCTGACTGGTATGGAGGCACCTGATTAGTTTGGAGGCACCTGAGCAGTGTATCTCCATTGACCAGTGGGATACACAAGCCTCTCCCGCCACGACAAGGTAGTGTGAGCTTTAGAAGAATACTCGACCCTTACCCTCATGAAAGGTGTACCAAGGCCCTTACCCTCATGAAGGAAAGTTTACCAAGGCCGTTACCCTCATGAAGGAAGGTTTATGAAGGCAAGAAAGCCCTTACCTTCATGAAAGAGACTATCCTCACCCTCATGAACGGGTTTAAGAAGACTCCCCTCACCCTCATAAAGGGAGTTTAAGAGGGGATTTAAGAGATCCCGCTCTCTAAGGGGGTTTAAGAGATCCCGCTCTCTAAGGGGGTTTAAGAGATCCCGCTCTCTAAGGGGGTTTAAGGGATCCCTCACTCTAGGGCAGCGGTTCCCAACCTGGGAGCCATGGCCCCCAAGGGGGCCATGGGACATTGACTGGGGGGCCATGGGCCTTATTGGTAATATAAGATATTATAAGGTATTTGGTCTGGGTAAAACCTGACAGAAATCAAGTATGAAATATACCTTGCTGTGCTAGTTAAGCCTTAAGTATATTGGGGTAATTACCGTTTTCTGCACAATATCAAATATTAAAAATATATAAATATACGATCTGAGTTATATAGGGGCCATGGAGCTTCTCATAATTTTCTCGGGGGGCCACAGGACCAAAAAGGTTGGTAACCACTGCTCTAGGGGTTTAAGAGGCCCCTCACTCTAAGGGGGTTTATGAGATCCTCACTCTAAGGGGGTTTAAGAGGCCCCTTACTCTCTTAAAGAGGGGTTAAGAAGCCCCCTCATTCATGAAGGGGGGTTAAGAAGGTCGTATATACCCCATAAAGGGGAGGGGCAGGTTTTGGTAACCGTGGCAACCTCCCACGTACCCCACCATCAGTGTGGGGTTGATGGTGATGGTGGGGGTTGGGGTGGAGGATGTCACCATAAACCCCACCAGACGAACCCCATCACGGTGACTGGGGTGGGGGTGGGGGCGGGGATGAGGTGAGCCCCATCCCCCCTCCACCCCACTGGGAGAGCCCCGCAGCCCCATCACGGAGACGGGGCTGACGGGTGGGGTGAGGGTGTGGGCGGGGGTGAGGTGAGCCCCGCGGGGGTGTGGTTCAGTTGTTAAGGCGACTTGCCACACCTTCGAGTTAGAGTTACACTCACATCGATATTGATGATTATCTGACCCGTGACGGATCCCTTGCTGACTTCAGCCAGTGGTGACATGGGTACCTTGCTGACTTCAGCCAGTGGTGAGACGGATCCCTCGCTGACTTGAGCTGCTGATGAGACGGATCCCTTGCTGACTTCAGCCAGAGATGAGTCAGATCCCTCGCTGACTTCAGCCAAAGATGGGACGGATCCCTTGCTGACTTCAGCCAGTGGTGACATGGGTACCTTGCTGACTTCAGCCAGTGGTGAGACGGATCCCTCGCTGACTTGAGCCACTGATGAGACGGATCCCCCGCTGACTTCAGCCAGTGGTGAGACGGATCCCTTGCTGACTTCAGCCACTGATGAGACGGATCCCTTGCTGACTTCAGCAAGAGATGAGACGGATCCCTCGCTGACTTCAGCCACTGATGAGACGGATCCCTCGCTGACTTCAGCCAAAGATGGGACGGATCCCTTGCTGACTTCAGCCAAAGATGGGACGGATCCCTTGCTGACTTCAGCCAAAGATGGGACGGATCCCTCGCTGACTTCAGCCAAAGATGGGACGGATCCCTCGCTGACTTCAGCCAAAGATGGGACGGATCCCTTGTTGACTTCAGCCAGTGGTGAGACGGATCCCTCGCTGACTTGAGCCACTGATGAGACAGATCCCCCACTGACTTCAGTCAGTGGTGACATGGATTCCCCGCTGTCTTCAGTCAATGGTGAGACAGATCTCCTGCTGACTTCAGCCTGTGGTAGGAGGATTCCCCTGCTGACATCGATCACGGACCCTTCCCTGACTTCAAGCATTGGTGACATGGATCCCCCACTGACTTCAGCCAGCAGTGAGGCGGATCCTCCACTGACTTCATCTTGTGGTAGGAGGGTCCCTCTGCAGATATCTATCACGCACCCTCCCCTGACTTCAGCCAGTGGAAAGGCAGATCCCCTGCTGACTTCAGCCAGTGGTGAGACGGATCCCCCGCTGACTTCAGCCAGTGTCGAGGCTGATCCCTTGCTGACTTCAGCCAGTGGTGAGGTTGATCCCCGGCTGACTTCAGCCAGTAGTGAGGCTGATCCCCCACTGACTTCAGCCAGTGGTGAGGTTGATCCCCGGCTGACTTCAGCCAGTGGTGAGGTTGATCCCCGGCTGACTTCAGCCAGTGGTGAGGTTGATCCCCGGCTGACTTCAGCCAGTGGTGAGGTTGATCCCCGGCTGACTTCAGCCAGTGGTGAGGTTGATCCCCAGCTGACTTCAGTCAGTGGTGAGATGGATCCATCAATGACTTCAGCCAGTGGTGAGATGGATCCATCAGTGACTTCAGCCAGTGGTGAGGTTGATCCCCAGCTGACTTCAGCCAGTGGTGAGATAGATCCATCAGTGACTTCAGCCAGTGGTGAGATGGATCCATCAGTGACTTCAGCCAGTGGTGAGGTTGATCCCCAGCTGACTTCAGCCAGTGGTGAGATAGATCCATCAGTGACTTCAGTCAGTGGTGAGATGGATTCATCAGTGACTTCAGCCAGTGGTGAGGTTGATCCCCAGCTGACTTCAGTCAGTGGTGAGATAGATCCATCAGTGACTTCAGCCAGTGGTGAGATGGATCCATCAGTGACTTCAGCCAGTGGTGAGATGGATCCCTTGCTGACTTCAGCCAGTGGAGAAACGGATCCCCCGCTGACTTCAGCCAATGGTGAGGTTGATCCATCAGTGACTTCAGCCAGTGGTGAGACGGATCCCTCAGTGACTTCAGCCAGTGGTGAGGTTGATCCCTCAGTGACTTCAGCCAGTGGTGAGGTTGATCCCTCAGTGACTTCAGTCAGTGGTGAGGTTGATACATCAGTGACTTCAGTCAGTGGTGAGACGAATCCCTCGCTGACTTCAGCCAGTGGAGAGACGGATCCCTCAGTGACTTCAGTCAGTGGTGAGGTTGATCCCTCAGTGACTTCAGTCAGTGGTGAGACGGATCCCTCAGTGACTTCAGCCAGTGGTGAGACGGATCCCTCAGTGACTTCAGTCAGTGAGGTTGATACATCAGTGACTTCAGCCAGTGGAGAGACGGATCCCTCAGTGACTTCAGTCAGTGGAGAAACGGATCTATCAGTGACTTCAACAGATGGTGAAAGGCGTCCTTCAGCCAGAGGTGAAAGGCGTCCGAACTCGACTGCAGGAGGCCATTGAAAGCCGCCCTCCGAGGTGGCTATCTGTGGCCGTGGGCACCTGGCCTTGATTGTGTGCAGGATCCACCTGAAGGCGAGGCTGTACACCACTGCCCTGCAGACAAACTCAATAAAGTACTTACTCCACATGGCCCACACCTCTTGCCGGAGTTCGTCACAGCTGCGCAGGAGACGCTGGTAGCGCCTGTGCGCCAGCACCGTGACAAATGGCATGGGATGGTAGGGCTGTGGAGGTGCGCCGATGAGGTCCCCCGGTCTGAGTCTGAAGAGGTAGCCCAGCAACCCAGCCGCCTTGGCCTCCTCCTCCAGCAGCAGCTGCGTGGTGGTCCGCACTGCCAGCCACGCGCCCAGCCTGCCCACCAACGTGATGCCCAGCGTCGCCAACACCAACACCAACAACAACACTCGAATAACAGTCTGACAGTTTTTCATTTTTGTTTTTTTCTCTTTTTTTCTGATTTATTTTCTTTTACGCAATAAGTATGGAGATGAGTGACTGGGAGAGAAGTATACAAATCCCTAGCAAAACGGGGATGATAAGTGGCTTTAAATAGCACTTCTTTGTGACTAGCACCATATTCCAGTGAATTAAGTCCCTAGTAAAGCAGGGGTGATAAGTGTGTGTGGATGATTTAAGTATCAACATTTTATTCATTTGAACTTGGCCGAGGGCTTCGTTCTTTTGCCGCCAATTTCCCGTAGCTCCGGGGCTGAGTAAGGCCAATTAGACTAAGACAATACTCCGGTTTTACACGCTTTCCATGGCACTTCTTTGTGACTAGCATCGTATTTCAATGTTAATCTCTCGTTACAGCACAGTACTGGAGATAGTGAGAGGATAATTTTACGCCTAGTTAACGTGAACAGAGAACAGAACAAAAGCAAGCAATATCTAGAACACATACAAAGCCTTAATATAACAGTACACATTAAAGACAACGATTTTACGCCTAATCAACATGAACAGAGAACAGTACAAAACCATACAATATCTAGAACACATACAAACCAAATAACCCAACTTGACGGTGATTGTTCGTCCTCTTGTGGCTTATTTCCCGTAGCTCAGTGGCAAAATAAGACTATACTACGGCTCTACATCCTTTCCGTAGCGCTTCTTCGTGACTAGCACCATACTCCTAGTGTTTATCTACCGTTAACAGCTTGGCAGTCAGTATGGAGAGATGCCAATTTTACGCCAAGTTAAAGTTAACAGAATATACTTTAAATATGATAGCATCCTTATTATGTACCAAAAATGTTACATAGAGCCATTGCAGTCAACGTTTAAAAAAGTATGTTAGAATCACGATAAACTATTTTAAAGATCACTGTGGATCAGATTATAAAGTTCTTGGCGTTGTTGTCCCCCCAGACTTATGTGAAACGTGAACCTGGTGGGCTGCAGATCCAAGTTGCCTTTCTGCTATCCTCCATCGTCCTCTCGGGGGTTAGAGAAGTAATTGAAGGATGCTTCTGTAACCAGGCAGTGGAGCCGATTGGTTATATCAGTGCCATCACATGAAGGCATCCCTCTCCAGCAACATGAAACTCGTATATATACGCATATTTTACTGTAATTGGGCTTAAAATTCCTATACCTAGATTTTTAATGCTAAGTTGTAACACTGGATGAACACTAAAACATGAAGTCAGTCACAAGGAAGCGCCGTGGGAAGGACATCGAATCATGATGGGCTTGCTGTCCTTTTTGGCCCTGAGTTACGTTAAATAAGCTGCATAAGGACGAAAATCTGGCCTTACTGTCTTTTCCGTCACTGAGTTACGTAAATTAAGTTGCATAAGGACGAAAATCTGGGTCTTCTGTCTATTTTTCGCCACCGAACTACGTGAATTAAGTTGTATAAGGAAAATTTGGGTCTTCTTCTTTTTTTTTTTTTCCGCCACCGACTGACGTGAATTAAGCTGCATAAGGACGAGAATCTAGACCTCTGTCTTTTTCTTCCAGTGAACTATGTGAAATAAGCTGCAGAAGAACGAAAATCTGGACCTGTCTTTTTTCCCGACTGGATTACGTGAGATATGCTGCATGAGGACGAAAATGTGGACCTGGTAAAAGTGAAAGAACTATAGGAAAGACCATTAAGACAGGAGATTATGTTCCTTTCACTTACTTAAGGTTTTATGTCTGGGTCTTGTTTTAGCAGAATTTTAATAGTCGCAGGAGAATATTTTTTCATTATATCAATCCTCACAGCGTCAGTATTGGTAGAAAGTTGATGCTAGAAAATTTTTTATCTTTAACTCTTTTGAGGGATGACATTTTATTTATTTAATTATTCATTAATTTATTTATTTACTTCTACCTATCACCAGACGTCTGTGTTAAGCTAGGAGAAGTCTTTTGTACTGAGGTTAATTTTTTTTAATGATAAATTTCTTGAAACACGCTGACCAAGAAGAGGAATTTGTGAGAATTAGTGATGGGTTGATGATGATGATGTAAATCCTGTCAGTCCCAAAAAATCTGAACTTGTTTTGGTGGTGATGGTGGTAGTAGTAGTAGTAGCAGTAGAAGTAGTAGTAGTAGTTGGTGTTGTTGTTGTTTTTATTATTGGTACCTGTTCATCAGTAACGTGAACCCAGTGGACTGCAGGCTGAAGAAGTTGTCCTTCTCTAGCAGTAGCAGTCCACCATCCTCCATTCAGGGGACAGGGAAGTAAATGAGGGACATTACTGATTTTGTTTAACCAGACAGTGGAGCGACCTGGCGATATCGTTGCCACCAAGTGAAGGCGGCCCTAAAGGAGGTGATGAAGTCACCCTGTTGGAAATGACCTTGGTTTGGACATCATTCTTACCTTCAGTTAATTAATCAATTAATTTATTTATTTATTTATTGATGGTGATGTGTGTGGACAGTGAATGCGAGGGCGTGTATATTATAAACTGTACATGAAGATCCTTCCCCCCCCCACTCTGTGTGTGTGTGTGTGTGTGTGTACGTATGTATGTTCAAGTTAAAAAATAATAGTAGTTTTTCATTAATGTTCATTTTAACCATCTCACTCTCGGGACAACTCCTACTATCTCACTCCAGCTAACGCCAGACGATTTTATTCAGCTGAGAGTGAGTCATAGGAGCCTGGAAATTAAAATTCCCTCTGATTACCTGAAGCTACGTGTATATTTCAGGAGAATGGAAGGAACATAGCTGTGACTCTGTTGACCTTGCTGTATAGGCTGCTTGGTTAGCCTTGAACCGAAAACCATTGGGGAAACACTGGGCAATGACCTTGACTGAGAGAGAGAGAGAGAGAGAGAGAGAGAGAGAGAGAGAGAGAATTAAAAGCTCCAACAACAGTAGGAAAACGTGGTAGTGATAGGAGTGGGAATAGCAATGATGATGATGGTAATAATAATAATAATAATAATAACAGTAAGAAGAAGTAAAGCAAGAACTAGGACATAAAAAACAAGAGCAATAAGAAAGGGGAAAAGAGCAAGCGAAAAAGAAAAAAAAAAAAACGAAAGAAAAGAACAAATATAAAGACGAAAAAGAATTATCAAATCAAGACGGCAGGTATTTCATGGCAGCGATGCATTTCTTAATCTCCAGGTTTTCCAGGAGTTTCAACCGCGGAAATTTTCAAGTTGTAGGAGAAAACAGCTACACAGACAGACAGACAGACAGACAACCAGTCAACCAGACAGACAGACAAACAGACAGGCAGACACACAAACAGACAGACGAATCAAACACAGTCGCACCTTATTACACCAACTCCACTTTGTTTTGAAAGGGCATGGGTTATATTTTCACTGTGTTTACTCGTGTGACCTGTCTTTCCTTTATAAGCGGATGTTTGTTTCACGCTAAGCTGGCCTCAAGCTGCCGTCGCTCCATCTTGAATGCTGAGTTGTAACAATAAATTAATACGGGAATCTGGCGCTAGTCACGAATAAGTGCTATGAAAGGAAAGCAGTGGTAGTACTGTTTTCCTCCACTGAGCTACGTGAAATAAACTACAAGGGACAATCTGGGCCAAGTTAGAGTAAAAGGAGGTATATATATATATATATATATATATATATATATATATATATATATTGCGCATTTCCCCTCTAATTTCTCAACCTCTTGAATCCGATGACGCATTCTTGATTTTATTCTTGCTTCCGCTAAACGATTTTATCGTTTTTTTTTTTTCTTTTTTTTTTTTTTTCTTTTTTACGGAAGGGGTTAACTGTACCCTTAATCAGCCCCTTCATTGCTTCAGGGCCTCCTTTAGTTGAATGAAATCGTCTGTAGTTAAGAATATGAAAAAAAAAAAAAAATACGTCGTCGGGCCAAAGGGTACAGACGAAATTCAGCGTAATGTAACATGTAACAATTGCGCTACGACGTCTCCCATGCAACTTATAGAAGAGAGGTGCGGCCCTTTTAAGTTGCTTGGGAGGCGTCGTAGCGCAGTTTCTTTAGGGATTTATTTTATTTTAGGAATGTATTATTATTACTATTATTATTATTATTATTATTATTAAAATCTTGCCACATCTCTGTGGGAAGTTTTTATGTTTTTGTCAATATTCTTATTATTCTTTCCGCATGAAATGTAAATGGTCTTTACTCGGAGGCTTTTTGACCCAGAGCCATAAACGGTCAGGTTAATCGCCCAGCTGGAGGCTTCTTCTGGTCAAATAGGATAGCAGTTCATCAACCGGATCACCGGATATTCTTCAGAATTATATACCGGGTATATAATATATATATATATATATATATATATATATATATATATATATATATATATATATATATCGGGACTCTATTTCTGAAACCGCTTAAGCTAGCAAGCTGAAATGTTTTTACTATAAAATAGTCTTAGAGCGGCAGCAATTCGGAAAGGAGTGTGGTTCCAGTCGTATGATTATTCTCTGAGATCGTCTGGGGTCAAAAACTGGGACTTTTCCGGATATTCCGGATGTTACCTAATTTTCCATGAAGGATTAAAGCTAGAGCCACCAAACTTGGTGGGCTTATAGACTGTGATGAACTTAGGTGACTTGTACAAGATCATTGACCTTAACTTGCAGGTCCCTTTATAGCTCGGCTTCTTGTAGGCAATGGCTGTCGATTTTTTTTTTTTTTTTTATCGAAGTTATACTTGGACAGTTTACGATGTTCAGGTTATTATTATTATTATAATTATTATTAATATTATTGTTGTTGTTGTTATCATTGTTATTGTTATTATTATTATTATTATTATTATTATTATTATTATTATTATTATGTCGTGTTTTCACTTCTTTATGATGCAACGTAAAGAAGTGAAAGCACGACATAATAATAATAATGGTAATAATAATAATACCAACGCACCGGTAGGAACGGTAACAGCGTATCCTTTTACCTCATTCAAAGCGTAGGAGCCCAAGGCTAGTATAGAGTAGCCCTGAATACTGAAGGGTAAGAGACTGACTTATACCCTATCAGGGGCGATGGAGTCGGGAGCTAGGTTATTTAAAGGAAGGAATTTACGGCAAGGGTGGCCAGTCATTTTCCCTGAGTAGCATTGTCAGTAAACCCCAGCCATTCATTGGACTAGACCTATAATTCGTACGGACCACAAACGTTTGGAGCAGCTAAACCTACCAGACCACCAGGCGTCCAATTAGTTATATGAAAAATCATTAAACATGGCGAATAGTTTTTTTTTTTTTGGAGTGTAGGATATCATTTTCCTTGTTACTCAGTTTAGAGTGTTGCGCTATTGTATACTACATCGAGTGAAGGGATGGTTGCGTCTAAATTGTCCCTGATGTCCCCACTTCAGAATAAGGTCGAGTTTCAGAAACAGCTCGTATTTCTTAGACGGTACCGCAGCTTTTGACGGTACGGTTGGTGGCACTAATAATTATAGATTCACTTCATTACGATAAAAAACGGAACAGTGAGCAATGGATCTCGAAAACAAGTGATATGACCTGCGGAATCCAACACATCTTTTCAGAATACTGTGAAAGAGTTTCATAATGGTTCGAGTAGAGAAAAATGAAGTTTTATCACGGAGCACGGTCGTGGAAGTTTATAATTAGAGGTGGTGTGTGTGTGTGTGTGTGTGTGTGTGTGTGTGTGTGTGTGTGTGTGTGTGTAATTCCCAGGTGGTCGATGCGGTATTCCCCCGGGTACGGATGTTTGGGTGTTTATGTATGATAGTCTTGTTTGTTGTTGTGGACACGAAGAGGGGGGGAGGAGGTGGAAAGATGGGAATAGGGAGAGGGGGAAGGGGAGGGAGAGAGAAAGGAAATGGGGAGATGGGGAAAGGAAGAGGGGTAAGATGGAGAGAGGGGAAGGGGGAGTTGAAGATTTGGGGAAAGAGAAAGAGAGGGAAATGGGGAGATATCAGGAAAGATACTGTAATGGGGAGATGGGAATGGGGGAGGAGGGGTAGAGAGGAAGAGGGAAGGGGGAGGAAAGTGGGGAGAGGGGAAGAGGAGGGAAATGAGGAAATGGGGGAAGGGGAGGGGGGTTGTCTGTTGGTGGTTGTCTTGGGTATTTAGTGGTAATAATTGCTGTGTTTTCCATGGGCGGGACTGCAGCCCCCTTTGAACCCGGGTGACGTCATTTCCAGTTTCGTGCTGAAGGGGTTAAGAGAGGTATGGAAGTAGAGGAAGGCAATAAACTGAAGTATAGATGTGGATGGATGGATGCCTGGATGAGTGGATGTAAGGATGGATGAGTGGATAAGTGGGTGGATGGATGAGTGGAGGGAGATGCACAGGCAAGAGTTCCGTGTATTTATTTATTTGTTTAATAACAATAATAATAATAATAATATTATTATTATTATTACTATTACTATTATTTATTATTATTATTATTATTATTATCATTATTATTATTATTATTATTATTATTATTATCATTATTATTATTATTATTATTATTATTATTATTATCTTTTATCACAACAATGCCAAGACCACAGAAACTCTCAGGGAACTACACTCCAAGAAGTGGGAGAGAGAGAGAGAGAGAGAGAGAGAGAGAGAGAGAGAGAGAGAGAGAGACCTCACGGGAACTTTTGCAACTCGCACAGATACAGAGGACCAAGGAAAAAATAATAATAATAATAATCCGAACACGTGATGAAATGAGTACTCCAGTTTGGCGAATTCTGGTTCTGTGACGTAAAAGGTAGGCATAAAAACTGGCAGGGTGGGTAGGAGGAAGATGGCGAGGAGGAGGGGAGGGAAAATGGGGAAGGTGAGAGCGACGAGAAGGATGGGGGAGAGGTGGAGAAGTGCGCTGCGAGGTAATGCAGAAGTGAAAGAGAAAAAGTGAAGGGGAGAGGAGGGGAGGTAAGGGGAAAGGATAAGGAAGGTGAATTGGACAGGAGGGGAAGGAGAAGAATGGATGGAGATGAGGACGGAAGGGATGGGGGAAAGCTAGGGAAGGGAAGGAAAAGGTGATGGGGGAGACATGTGAGGGAAGAAAGAGAATGGAGAGAGGAAAGTTGGGGAAGGTGATGGGGAGAGAGGAAGTAATGGGTAAAGGAATGGGGAGTTAAGGAATGAAGGTGATAGGTGATGGGGGACGGTGGGGAAGGGAGGGAGGAGAGAATGGGAGGGGAGGTAGGGAAGGGAGGGAGGGGAGAACGGAAGGTGAGGCAGGGAAGGGAGGGAGGGGATATTGGGAGGGAAGATAGGGAAGGAAGGAGGGGGAGATAGGGAAGGGAGGGGATGGAGGGGAGAGGATTGCAAATATGTACAAAAGAAACACAACCGCTGTCGTAATGGTCATTCGGAGAGACTTTCTTGTGGAGTAAAATATGACTATGGTATCTATTTTATGGGTCTATGACATGGATAGCAGGACAATACGGCTTTCCCCTCACCAGTCCCCTGCTGAGAGGGAAGAAGAGTTGGGGAAATAAGTAGGAGGGAGATGGAAACTATACAAGAGCAGAGGAAAGCGGCAGTAATGGAAATGATGGAGAGAGGGGGAAGGGAAAGGAGAAACGTGTGTGTGTGTGTGTGTGTGTGTGTGTGTGTTTGTAAACAAGGAGGAAGAGAGATGATGAAATTAGTTGGGAAAGTAAGAGGGAGAAGGGAGG